>NC_089593.1:46970205-47291057 GCF_019320115.1 Miscanthus floridulus
TAAAGGAAAAAAACTAAGACCAGCAACTCGACACAACCGATGTAGCCGACGACTCAACAAGCCTTAACTAAGCAGTGCTAGCAAAGGCTCAAAGGGTTTATAAGATCGCGGGTAAAACTAATCTACTATATTTTTTTTGGCTTTTCTGGACTATAGGAAAAATTAGAACAACGAAGGATTGGAAGACTCTCACCGATAAACCTTGCTCTGATTACCAACTGATATGATCCTGCTAGGGTTTGTTCCAGATCTTTCGATGAGAGGTGTGGGATAACTCGATTGATGGGTGGAGACGACGTTCACGGCCTGACTACAGCTTTCCAAGCTGCGCCTTAGCAACCGATACACCACCTCTAATGGCTGCCGCGATCTTGTGGAGCGCGTCACCCGGCCACTAGGGCACTCGTCCTGCAAGCAATCGAAGAACTAGCAAGAACAAGTATAGCAAGTACTGAATTACTAGATGTAGATGAAAGTTTTAAACTCAATCTCAATTAAGGTGTGGTTCTGAAGACAAGAAGATGGGCGGCTGATCCAGCACGCGCGCTTACAAGCAAGTAGCGAGAGCTAAACTTGATCTAAATAAAACCCAACTATTCTTGGTGGCGGCTAAGGAGTATATGAAGGTGGAAGGACGACCACCAGGGTGTTGGGGTTGTTCTCCAACCCTAGAACACGTCCTTAATGGACCCAACTTGATACACGGTCTATTGGACCAAACTAAGGTGACGCAGCACCTTTGGACAGACAAGCTCTCAGTCGTAATTCAGTCATTGCGGACGCCTCAAAACAGATATGGACTTGATTCCGGATCCATATGAAAATAGACTTCATAAGGATTCCATGAAGTACTTGAACGCCCCAATCCGAGTCCGTATGCGACCGTGGTGACCATCACAAGTTGGAGCTGTCCTGGAGTCCAAATTCAGCCTCCGCGAATCCTTGACCCTTCCGGTCCTCTCCTTAGTTCCTAACCAAAACAAGAGTGCACGCGTCTCCATGGTCTAAATATGATGGACAGGTACTCAAGAATGAACTTACTTGATGATTAATTTGACGAGCATGGGCGCGAATAATAGGACCAGAAACTGGTACTCGTGTCGGCGTTGATGTATCGTTGGTGTTGATGTCCTCATCAAAAGTGGAAACTTTTTCTGTAGAGCAACAGCAATGTGTCAAAAAGAAAGGAAAGCTAGTTTGTCAGGAGCTCCAAATGAGCATTCTGGCATTGTAGTGGCATATAAACCAAGCAGAAATTAGTACTATTTTTTAGCACAAAACCTATTGCCGAAGAAAACTTATGTACTTTGTTTTTCCTCTTTGTTGGGCAAAGGTAAAAGTCAGACTTGTTCTTCAGGGTACCTTATGTGGGTGCCAAAATAGCGATGTGCCAAAGGAAAAAATGTATTAGTTAAAAAGTGATGCCAGATAACTTGGCATATCATGCTGAAGTTACTGAACTTAGTTTCTGTGTTGTTTACTTACCTAAACATCTACTCCCTCTAGTCACAAATACTTGACACATTTGACTTTTCATAGTCTTCGATGTGTATCTTGGACCACTAATTTCTTCTAGAAAATATTCATAAAATCCTTCAAATATAAGAGATTTTGCAAATATTTTGACTTTTGAGTACAAATCGACATATATAATCTACACACTTCCAAACTAAGTAATGTAATAGTTATTGATGTTTGTAGTTTTTAATTTCGACCAAATCTTGTCCTAAACAAGTTTTTGTGATTAGAGGGAGTAACTGGTTTTGGTGGATAGGAGTTTGGGGCTTTGGGCAGCAGCAGTTGCACAGCAGCTGCACTTGCTGAAATGCAAGGTTCTAGCAGCAGATTAGAATGTGTACCTTTTTTTTTGTGATTACTCAGACTCTCAGAACGCACGCTGTCAAGGGCGTCGAGGGATAGGGTAGGTGCACCCCGGCTACGTAGTTCGTAGCCGCGATCCGTGTTGGGGCGAGGTTTTACCCCTCAACGCCCATTTTGTTGAGAGAGGGAGAAGGAGAGATAATTGTTCTTGCTTAATCCCAAATGACGCATTACAAGGACTCCTATAGGCCATAGCCTCAACAGACTTAATCACTCCTAAATCAGAGGCCCCTTGATTGGCTCTCCTTTAATCTAGCCACTTTCTAAACCGAGCCCTGCGCTGGTGCCTGCTGCGGTGACCGCGGCGCCCGCGTCGCCCTGGCGCGCTGCTGCACGCCGCGCATCTCGGGCCCTTCTATTCCTGGCGTATGTGTGGCCCCACATGACATCTCTCCCCCCGTCGAGGAGCAGCTCGTCCTCGAGCTAGAAGGCCGGGTACTTGGCGGTGAAGGCCTTGATGTCTTCCCATGTAGCCGATGCAGCCGACTCGCCCTTCCACTGGACAAGGACCTGGCGCACACCGCGCGCCAATCGTGCCCGCACGGCCCGCTCTGGCTCTGGAACCGATGCACCATGGTGGATGGGGGGCAGTGGTGGTGGAGCATCCGGTGGCGGCCCGCGGAACTTCTTGAGGAGACCGATGTGGAACACATCGTGCAGCCGAGCGCGAGGCGGAAAGGCCAGGCGGACAACGATGTCATTGATGGAGTTCGACGACGCGGTAGGGGCCGAAGTAGCGCGGCTTGAGCTTGCCGGTGACGGCCTGGGGAATGGACGAAGCTGCCTGCTGACGAAGACGAAGGAGGGCCCAATCGCCCACCTAATACGCGACATCACGGTGGAGCTTGTCGTAGTGCTTCTTCTGGACCGCCTGCGCCTGTTCCAGGCGATAGTGGATGTCCGCCAGGAACTCGTCACGCTCCTCCATGTTCCTGGCGACGGCGGCCACCCGTGTGGCCCCCCGTCTCGTAAGACCGGATGGTCGGAGGATTGCGCCCGTAGACGACGCGGAACGGCGTGTCCCGCAGCGAGGACTGGTAGGCGGTGTTGTAGACGTACTCCGCCCATGGCAACCAGCGCAGCCACTGTCGAGGTGGATCGCCGGTGAGGTAGCGTAGGTACATGACGATGACGCGGTTGGCAGCTTCTGACTGGCCGTCGGACTGAGGGTGGAACGCTGAGGTCATGTGGAGCTTGGCGCCCATCAGGCGCATGAGCTCTCGCCAGAACGTCGAGGTGAAGACCGGATCGCGGTCGGACACCATGGACTGGGGGACGCCGTGAAGCCGCACTATGTCGGTGAAGAAGGCTTGCGCCACGGACTCGGCGGAGTACGGGTGCGCCAGGGGAATGAAGTGGCATTACTTGCTGAACCTGTCCACCACCGTCAAGATGACGGACTTGCCACGGACGCGCGGCAATGCCTCCACGAAGTCGAGTGTGATGTCCGTCCAGACACCCTGGGGTACGGGCAGGGGAAGTAGAAGTCCTGCCGGGTGGAGGTGCTCCGATTTGTACCTCTGACATGTCACGCACGAGCGCACGAGGTCCTGCACCAGCTGTCGCATGTTAGGAAAATGAATGTCGCGTCGGAGGCGATGTAGTGTGCGCTGGACCCCTTCATGCCTGTCCTAGTGCACGGCCACCATGATCTCCTGGACGAGCGGGGACGCCGGGGGGATGTAGAGGCGGCCGCCGAACTGGACCATGCCGTCGACGAGCGTCCATGGTGCGCCGCGGGAGCTTGCACGGAGCTCGTGCCGTATGGCGACGAGGGCAGGGTCGGTGTCCTGCGCTTGACGGAGGCGCGTGACGAAGTCGAAACGCGGAGCGGAGATGGCAAAAATGACCCCCTCGTCCGTGTCCCGGCGAGACAAGGCGTCCGCCACCAGGTTCGCCGCGTCCGGCTTGTACTCGACGGAGAAGTCGAAGCCCAACAGTTTCCCCACCCAGTGGTGCTGGGGAATCGTGGCGAGACGCTGATCCAACAGGTACTTGAGGCTGTAATGATCAGTCTTGATGAGGAATCGGCGTCCCCAGAGGTACGGTCTCCAGTGCCGTATGGCGTGGACGAGGCCGATGAGCTCCCGCTCATAGGCGGCGAGGGAGCGATGGCGTGGCGCGACGGGGCGGCTGAAGAATGCAATCGGGTGCGCGTCCTGGATGAGCACTGCGCCGAACCCGTGCGAAGAAGCGTCGCACTCCACGACGAAGTCCTTGGCGAAGTCTGGCATCGCCAGGATCGGGGCCGAGGTGACTGCCGCCTTGAGCGCGTCGAAGGCCGCGGCTGCTGCGTCGGTCCAGGAGAACCCTTCCTTCTTGAGGAGGGCTGTCAGCGGCGCGGCGACGGAGCCGAAGTTGTGGACGAATTTGCGGTAGTACCCGACCAAGCCGAGGAAACCGCGCACCGCCCGCGCCGAACGTGGCATCGGCCAGTCATGGATGGCCTGCACCTTGGCGTACTCCGCCCATGGCAACCAGCGCAGCCACTATCGAGGTCGATCGCCGGTGAGGCAGTGCAGGGACATGACGATGACGCGGTTGGCAGCTTTTGACTGGCCGTCGGACTGTGGGTGGAACGCCGAGGTCATGTGGAGCTTGGCGCCCATCAGGCGCATGAGCTCTCGCCAGAACGTCGAGGTGAAGACTGGATCGCGGGCGGACACCATGGATTGGGGGACGCCGTGAAGCCACACTATGTCGGTGAAGAAGGCTTGCGCGACGGACTCGGCGGAGTACGGGTGCGCCAGGGGAATGAAGTGGCAGTACTTGCTGAACCTGTCCACCACCGTCAAGATGACGGACTTGCCACGGACGCGCGGCAATGCCTCCACGAAGTCGAGCGCGATGTCCGTCCAGACACCCTGGGGTACGGGCAGGGGAAGTAGAAGTCCTGCCGGGTGGAGGTGCTCCGATTTGTACCTCTGACATGTCACGCACGAGCGCACGAGGTCCTGCACCAGCTGTCGCATGTTAGGAAAATGAAAGTCGCGTCGGAGGTGATGTAGTGTGCGCTGGACCCCTTCATGCCCGTCCTCGTGCACGGCCACCAGGATCTCCTGGACGAGCGGGGACGCCGGGGGGATGTAGAGGCGGCCGCCGAACTGGACCATGTCGTCGACGAGCGTCCATGGTGCGCCGCGGGAGCCTGCACGGAGCTCGTCCCGTATGGCGACGAGGGCAGGGTCGGTGTCCTGCGCTTGACGGAGGTGCGTGACGAAGTCGAAACGCGGGGTGGAGATGGCGAAAATGACCCCCTCGTCCGTGTCGTGGCGAGACAAGGCGTCCGCCACCACGTTCGCCGCGCCCGGCTTGTACTCGACGGAGAAGTCGAAGCCCAACAGTTTCCCCACCCAGTGGTGCTGGGGAATCATGGTGAGACGTTGATCCAACAGGTACTTGAGGTTGTAATGATCCGTTTTGACAAGGAATCGGCGGCCCCAGAGGTACGGTCTCCAGTGCCGTATGGCGTGGACGAGGCCGATGTGCTCCCGCTCATAGGCGGTGAGGGAGCGATGGCGTGGCGTGACGGGGCGGCTGAAGAACGCAAGCGGGTGCGCGTCCTGGATGAGCACTGCGCCGAACCCGTGCGAAGAAGCGTCGCACTCCACGACGAAGTCCTTGGCGAAGTCCGGCATCGCCAGGATCGGGGCCGAGGTGACCGCTGCCTTGAGCGCGTCGAAGGCCGCGACTGCTGCGTTGGTCCAGGAGAACCCTTCCTTCTTGAGGAGGGCTATCAGCGGCGCGGCGTCGGAGCCGAAGTTGTGGACGAATTTGCGGTAGTACCCGGCCAAGCCGAGGAAACCGCGCACCACCCGCGCCGAACGTGGCACCGGCCAGTCATGGATGGCCTGCACCTTGGCTGGATCCATGGCGACGCTCGCCTCGGAGATGACGTGGCCGAGGTGCGAAACGGAGGCGACACCGAAGGCGCACTTCCCCCGCTTGACGAAGAAATGGTGCTGGCGCAGCATGGAGAGGATGGCGCGGAGGTAGCGAAGGTGGTCGGCCCATGTCTTGTTGCATATCAAAATGTCGTCAAAGAAGACAAGGACAAACCGGCGGAGGAAGGGTCGCAAGACGTCGTTCATGAGCGCCTGGAATGTCGCTGGGGCGTTGCACAGCCCGAACGGCATAACCAAGAACTCGTAGAGGCCCTCGTGTGTGCGGAACGCCGTCTTGTGAGGGCGTTCAGGGCGCGGTAGTTGACGCAGAAGCGCCAGGATCCCTCCGCCTTCCTGACGAGGAGGACCAGCGAAGAAAACGCCGACGCGCTGCTGCGGATGATGCCCTGCTCCAACATGGCGGCGCATTGCCGCTCCAACTCGTCCTTGTGGGATGCCGGGTACCGGTACGGCCGGACCGCCACCGGCTGCGCACCCGGCATGAGGACGATGCTGTGGTCGCGGGCGCGCGGAGGCGGGAGCCCCTAGGGCTCAGCGAAGATGTCCTCGAAGGATGCCAGCTAGTTCGTCCAGGAGGGACTCGTTGGCTATCGTGGTGCGGACGCCGGGCGCGCTGGTCGTCGCCACGCCCCTGACGCTGGAAGGACATCTTCCGCGCGCTGAAGTCCCAGAGCACCGGCCCCAAGGTCGCCAGCCACTGCGTGCCGAGGATCAGGTCGTACCCGGCGAGTGGCATCACGAAGAGATCTACGCGGAATGTGTCGTTGTCGATGGTGAGCGGTGCCTGCCGAATGACGCCAGGGCAGGAGACGCGCTCGCCATTCGCCACTGTCGCCGTGAGGCGTGGGCGACGCTGCAGAGGCAGCCCGGTACGGAGGGCCACGTCCTCGGCGATGAAGTTGTGCGTGGATCCCAAGTCGAGGAGCGCGGTGAAGACGGCGGCGCCCACGGCCACCTGGACCTGCATGGTGTCGCTGAAGGACACCCCAGCGATCGCGCTGAGGGAGAAGTGCGGGGTCTCCTCCCCGGTGGCGTCCACATCAGCAGCGGCCTTGTCGTCGGTGTCGTCCTCGATGACGCTGTCGAGGAGGAACAGCCACTTGCAGACCCGAGTGTGCCCGCGACCGAACTTTTCATCGCAGTTGTAGCAGAGACCGAGGCGACGACGCTCCTCCTGTTCCGCCTGAGTCAGCCGACAAACCGGCCGGCCCTCCTCGGTGATCGTGGCCGGTGCGGCCTTGTCCGCCGGGGGTGCCGGTGGGGCGAGTCGCGGTGCGGGCGCCGGCAGGAGCGGCCGATCGCGCGGGGGAACGCGTGCCGCGGGTGCGACGTAGCTGTTCCGCAACTCGATCTTGTGGGCGAGGCTCATGGCCGCCACCAGCGACTGGGGATTTTGGATCTCCACATTATGGCTGAGCGGTGGAAGGAGGCCGGCGGTGAACAGCTGGACGCGCTGTGCCTCATCCAGGCGGCCCGCGCGAGGTAGCAGGGCCTGGAACCGGCCCTGGTACTCCTCCACGGTACCGGTTCGGTGGCAAGCCGCCAACTCGCCGAGGGGGTTGGATCGGAGGGGAAGCCCAAAGCGCAGGTGGAGGAGCTCCTTGAAATGGCGCCAGGAAGGAGTACCCTCGTCCTGCTGGACTTGGTAGTACCACAGCTGGGCGCCGTCCTCGAGGTTGTACGACGCCATCCAGACTTTCTCCTCCATGATTCGCTGTTGATGAAAATAAGATTCACAGCGATTGATAAAGATCAGGGGATCCGACTTGCCATCGTAGCGCGGGAAGTCGAGCTTTTGGAAACGCGGCGGCCGATCTTGGTGGTGCTCCCCCGACCCGGAGTGTGCGGAGGTTGACGATCCGCCCGGCGGCGGGCGCGCGGCGTCCAGGCGTTGGATGGCCTGGGCGTTGGCCTCCACGGACGTCTGGAGGGTCCTGATGGACGCGACCATGGAGTCCAAGGTCGCCTGCAAGGCAGCGTTGGCGGCGTTGTTGACGGTGTTGTCGCCCATGGCGTCTACGCGAGGCGAGGGTGATGGCGCGGCGGCTGAGGGTGGTGTGGCGGCTGGGGTTGGCGAAGGGGCACGTGATGAACTGGATCGCCTAGACTGTGATACCAGGTTGTCAAGGGTGTCGAGGGATAGGGTAGGCGCACCCTGGCTATGTAGTTCGTAGCCGCAATCCGTGTTGGGGCGAGGTTTTACCCCTTAGCGCCCATTTTGTTGAGAGAGGGAGAAGGAGAGATAATTGTTCTTGCTTAATCCCAAATGACGGATTACAAGGACTCCTATAGGCCATAGCCTCAACAGACTCTAACAAATCACTCCTAAATCAGAGGCCCCTTGATTGGCTCTCCTTTAATCTAGCCACTTTCTAAACTGAGCCCTGCGCTGGTGCCTGCCGCGGTGACCGTGGTGCCCGCGTCGCCCTGGCGCGCTGCTGCACGCCGCGCATCTCGGGCCCTTCTATTCCTGGCGTATGTGCGGCCCCACATGACACATGCACACTCACCCCTATGAGCACATGCATGCAAACCCTACCCCTTTGAGTCTCACCCCTATGAACGCACGCATGCAAACCGCCCTATGAGCATCTTTGAAGACTGGGCCGGCAAATCAAGATTCAACGGGAACAGACTAGGAGAGGCAGGGGTCAACTGAACCTGACATGCTGTTTTGGAAAACTGATGGAAGATAAATTATTTATTAGGGGTGATTGATAGTAACTAGCCTTAGTCTTACTCTTTAAAGTATGAATGCTTCAGTTTTCTTCACTCTGAAGAGAAAAGCTTGCTGATGGATTGCTTATCTGGTGCAGTGGCCTTTCAAATACTAAATGAAAAGACAACTGTCTTGTCTCCTGAAGTGCTTCTTTCTGCTGGAGTTCCTTGCTGCAGGTGTTACTGCATTTCTTAACATTATTTTTGTGGCATTTTTCTTGGCCATTGTTTTGAGTATTGGGTATAATGATTGATAGATACTTCTCCAAAGCAGATTGGTTCAAAACCCTGGTGAATTTGTTATCACATTCCCTGGAGCTTATCATTCTGGTTTTAGCCATGGTAAGCCATCTAACACATCCATATTCGTATAGTGCACTTATTGGGTTAGCACAATGTTCCTTGAATCACTGTCAAAAAAAAAGTTCCTTGAACTATTTATCTGGTTGCTCCTGTATGCTAAGTATGGTCCAGTCCTTTCACTGACTAGTGTTTATAAGGACTATAATTTTCAGTTCACATATTAAGTGAAATGCTAACCTTGCAATTCCATATTTATGATACAGTGTTCATGTTCATGCATATTTTCTTATACTTGTAGCGGACAATAGTACTTTCAGTATCTTGCTGAAGTCACTCACAGTTGCACATGGAACATCTCTGAATGCAACAATTAATTTTATTTCACTATCCATGTTTCATAGGATTTAATTGTGGAGAAGCAACAAACATTGCTACACCTTGCTGGTTGCAAGTGGCTAAAGAAGCTGCAATCAGGAGGGCTTCAACAAATTCGGGCCCAATGGTGTCTCATTATCAGCTGCTTTATCAGCTAGCACTGTCATTACATCTAAGGTTTGCCTGCAGTAAATATGATCTCAATTGTTGTTGTTATAGAACTTTTCAATTGTCTATGAATATTGGAGAGGATGCCATCCAAATTATATGACCTCAGATTTCTTTTCTTGAATACACATGAGATGCGTATCCTTGCATTAAGGAGATAAATAAATGACAACCCACCCACCACTCTCTCTCTCTCTCACACACACACTGTCAGGATGTATTCATTGTAATATTATCTATTTATGAACTAGAAAGGTCAGTTACATCACAACATCTAAAAAATGGATATCAAATAGCAGTTCTGTTTGTGTAATTGTCTGGGTTATCATGTCACTGGAGATTGAATCTAGATGATATTTTCCTTTTATAGGGAGCCTAAGAATTCTCATATGCCTAGAAGCTCTCGTCTAAGGGACAAGAAGAAGAACGAAGGTGAAAGAATGATCAAAGAAACATTTGTTGGAAGTGTGATAGAAAACAACAGTTTTCTGAGCATCCTTCTTGACAAGAGTTCTTGTGTAATTATCCCGGAGATTGAATTTCCCCTTCCATTGAGGGCACCTGAAGTCACTGATAAGCAAGGCTTGATTGCTGGTCCCTGTAGTATTAGCCAGAAAAAAGCTGAGGAAACACTTGTTTATGGCGATGAAATAGATGAAATCAAAGAGGTTGAGAACATGAGTGAATCAACAACTTCCTCTGCATGTAACCAAAGAAAGTTCTATGAAACAAAATTTGGAACAGTTAATAGTACGGCATTCTGCTTATCAACTTCTGATATTAAGACTGGAGTAATTGGAAAAGGTAGATCACATGAAGGAGGTGGGCTCTTAGATCAAGGGCGGTTGCCATGTGTTCAGTGTGGCATATTAAGCTATGCATGTGTAGCCATCATTCAACCTAAAGAGGCAGCAGTCCAGTATGTCATTTCTAGGGAGTGCATGTCATCAAGTGCAATACACAGAGAAATAATGGAATCAGATGATACCTCAAATCGGATGGCGATAGCTCGTCAACAAGGTTAGCAAGACATGGATCCACTTGCACTATTAATGGCCGGTCCTCAAGATTTTCCTTTTACTTGATTTCATTATCTAGCCTCCACCATTTCTCAAATTGGTTTTAAATAGTGACAGTGATAATATTTCTCTTTGATCCGGTATATGTCATTCTAATATTAGTCCTCTTTTATGCTTCTGGTCAAATGGTCGGTAAAAGCAGAAATTTCATAAATCTACAGCTATGCCATGCACTTGTGCATCATAAAAGGTGATCGGTCTTCCAATTTTTCTTGTTAGTAACCCTTCCAGTCGCAACTCAGAATTTAGTCAATTTTGACATTGAAGCTGCTGATAAAACATAACTTTTATATGGATGAACCTACCAGATAATAATTCATAACCTCAATAAACAGTGTATTGTTTAATTACTTTCTGACATACCTCATAATTGACAATCGAAATGTCCATAAAATATTGATGGCCAAAGTTTCAATTGTTTGTCTGAATCATATTTCTGTTGCACCTAATTTTAACAAGGATTTTCTTTTGAAATGAACTCTAGAGTGAATGTTTTAGTGAACTATATTACTTATTTTGAAGGGTGGGCCTGGTGCAAGCGGTAGAGTCTTACCGCCTGTCACCGGAAGGTCCCGGGTTCGAGTCGTGGTCTCCTCGTATTGCACAGGCGAGGGTAAGGCTTGCCACTGACACCCTTCCCTAGACCCCGCACAGAGCGGGAGCTCTTTGCACTGGGTACGCCCTTTATATTACTTGTTTCTGAATTATTTATCTTTTTAGTTAGTTTAATTCAGTTGACATCACTTTCCTCTGTGACGCTCAAGACTCAATAAATTTCTATTTTGTTTCTGTTGATGTCTTCACGCTTTCGTGATTGAATGATATCAAAGTGTCATTGATTGTAATACTAGATTTTTTATTGTAATGAAATTATTCTTCCAGTGCATAGTTTGGAGGCCATCATGTAAATATATTGTCTTTTTTCAACAGGATATGCTCGTGAAACCGATGATAATACAAGACAAAATGTGAGTGCAGCCCAAGTTTCTGATAGGTGTAGGCAGCTATACAGCAGCAGCACCCATGGATGCACTTCCGCTCTTGGGCTTCTGGCTTCTGCTTATGAATCATCAGATTCTGATGAAGAAGCAGAAGCACCTAACAATATATCAAACAATTGTGAAAACAATGATGCGGCAAATGGAGTCACAAATATTCAGTCCTCAGGAACATCAGTTCAGGATCAAAATACGAATTTGCACTTGTATGAAGAGGAAAATGACTCCAGAGCAATAGCATCTCTGTTGCAACCAGTGGAGGATAAGAGTACTGCTATGACTCCTGTTAGTATGGAAACAAATATGATCCATCTAGCAGATCAGGGAGAGTCACTAACCTCCCATGACCAGTGGCATGCGTATCTTGATTTTGATGATGATCTAACTGCATCAGGTGTAAAAGGCTCTCCGAATACTAGTTTGAGCACAGCTAAAGGTGCAATGGAAACAGATGCACTGACTTTGTTCAAGTACAGCAAGGATTCTTGCAGAATGCACGTGTTTTGTCTAGAACATGCTTTGGAAACTTGGACACGACTTGAACAAATTGGTGGGGCTAATATCATGCTTTTATGCAATCCAGGTAGTTGCACTTTCCCTAATATCCGCAAAATTCTTTTGGCATTGCTCCTTCGTATTTCCCTTTGTATCCTGTTTACTTCTTAGAATGATTAGTGGCAGTACGTTTTTAAATAAAAAACTCGACCAGGGGGAAGGATGTCCTCTGATTTTGGTCTAAACAAGTTTGTGCCAGCCTTCAAACCTGGACTGGTAATGGGGGTTTCATTGTACCCTGGATCTCTACGGTCTAACCAGTGTAACTCAGGAGGTGTTGGCATATTGCATTTTGATGATTATGACAATGACAGAGTCCTAATCCTGCAATCTTTTGCAACATGGAATTTTTTCATAGCTAATTCACAATGCATTTGCAGAATACCCTAGAGCAGAGTCAGCAGCAAAAGTTATAGCAGAAGAACTTGGTATGAAGCATGCTTGGAAAGATATCACTTTCAAAAAAGCAACACGTGAAGACACTGGAAGAATTCAATTGGCTCTTCAGGATGAAGATGCTGAACCTACAAGTAGTGACTGGGCAGTAAAAATGGGTATCAACATATATTACAGTGCCAAACAGAGCAAATCTCCACTTTACAGCAAGCAGGTACCATACAATTCTATCATTTACAAGGCATTTGCTCAGGAAAATCCAGACAGCTTCACAGATGAAGGACAGCGATCAGGCACAACAAAGAAAAAGGTAGCTGGATGGTGGTGTGGCAAAAATTGGATGTCAAACCAAGTTCATCCACTTTTAGCTCGTGAACAGGTAGAACAGAATCATGAAACAGTTTACAGCAAAGCGATATTCTCTGCTAGTTCTTGTGACAGGATGCAAGAACAATCAACAAGATCTACTACCCTGATCAACCGAAGTTCTTCAAAAAAGATATCCAGAAGAAAAGAGGGGGACTCTGTTGAGAAATCTAGAGGCAAAAAGAAGAGAAACAGTGCCAGTGCTTCTGATGAAGCTGCTTTGCACTACACAGTGTATGATCAGCCTGTAAATTTTGATAATCATGCCAAATATGAAGATGGAGATGAAAGTGAAAGCGTGGATGCACAGAACACCCGGCAACATCAACAACATGAATCACGAAATAAAAAATCAATTTCTATGAGGCGAAAGGATAATAATAGAAGCAACAGCTTTTATGAGCTTCACAAGGACAATGATGACATTGACAGCAGGTTTGATACAGATAGCACTGAAAACACCTCAATAGGTGACTGGGATAATAGTCCACCACAAGGGTGTGGTGTAATAGCAGTGAAATCTAGTGCTCGATTGCAAGGTAGTAAGAGGTTTAGCAAGGAGAAGGCAAGTGATGGTTTGCCAAATGTAAACAAGAAATTGCTAAAGATGGGTAAGAAAATGAGTAGTAAGAAGCAAAAGAATGATAAAACAAATAGGCAGTTTCAAGAAAATCACAAAAAAGCTGACATAGTGGATTTGCTTCATGAAGATGATGGAGATGAAGCCACATACACAAAATGGAATGAGATTGCAAAACAAAAGACAGATGACGTGAGAGTAAAATCTAGAGGCAAAATGAAAAGTGGTAAGAAAAAAGTCAGCAAATGTCAGGCAAGTGATGGTTTGCACAATGGAGGTAAGGAAGCTAAATTTTCGAGTGACATAGAAGTGTGCAACAGAAGAGATGGGACAGCAGTAGACAACTGGGAAGAAATTCCAAAAGAAAAAACCGATGATATGAAAGTGAAACCCAAGATGCAAAGTGGTAAGAAAAAAGCCAGTAAACATCAGGCAAGTGATGGTTTGCGCAATGGAGACAAAGGAGCAAAATTTTCTTGTGATATAGAAGGGTGTGACATGAGCTTTAGCACCCAGCATGATTTGTCGCTGCACAAGAGAGACATTTGTCCTGTGAAAGGATGCAAGAAGAAGTTCTTCTGCCATAAATATTTGCTTCAGCACCGCAAAGTGCACCTGGACGAAAGACCGCTCATGTGTTCATTTCCAGGCTGCAAGAAGACATTCAAGTGGCCATGGGCGAGGACAGAGCACATGAGGGTGCATACAGGGGTGCGCCCATATGCATGCACAGAACCTGGCTGCACTCAGACATTCCGGTTTGTGTCGGACTTCAGCCGTCACAAGAGAAAGACTGGTCATTCGTGTGATAAGAAAAAGAAGAACTGTACATAGCTTTTAACTGCTTATGCACAAGTACAGGTTTCTTCTCTGATGGGGATTTGAAAGGGATGCTAATTGAAGAATTGCATCAGGTTTCATTGATTGCAGAATTAATCTGCATTAGGAGTCTAATTCATTTCATTGTTTACTGCTGCTACATAACCACTGATTTACTGTCGCTTTAGGTCCAACTGACCTGCTGTTGACTGTGATTATTCCATGTCAATTGTATCGTTCTTTGGTTCATCCTGAGAAATTGGGAAATTTCTGTTGTCAGGAACGTTGAATTTAGTGTACTGTGCCTGTTATTAACATGCGTGTTAATCTGTGCTCAATTGCTCCTTTTTATTGTTAATACATTTTAAAATCAGACTAGGGATTTTTTTTTGGATAAATGATGAGTATATTAGCAGCATGAAGCTGCAATGAGGGAGAAACACTCCCAGGGTACAGAGTTCAGAGCCTCCCTTAAGGGGCATCTTGTAACATGATTCTGATTTGTACATGAAAAGTGCGTGTCATGGGAAAGCGAAGATGAATGAAAAGCCTGTCCAGCTAGAACATGTGCTGTTGTGTTTAGCTTTCTTGGAACCTTAAGACTCTTGCATTGTGGCTGGAGCTGTGGTTGATAAATCTCTGGGTTTAGTGCTTGATGTTCCATCGAGGAGGTGTGGAGTGGTCGCGACTATTGAAGTAGGACACCAGCTGTTGATTGTCTGCTAGTAAAACGGGACATTGAATGTTCAGAGCAGAAACCACCGCTGCGGCCAATACTAAAGCCGCTGCTTCAGCCATTATAACTGAGAGGTGGCGTTATTTAGCGCTGCTTTGATGTAGATGGCAAAAGAAGGCCTTTGTTGAGAGTTTATGATGAATACCCCAAGACCTGCATATCTGGAAACCTGTTACAGCAAATCTGGCGCCGTTGATGCATCGGTGTAGCACCGTGTGCCTGACAGCAGCGCCGGCAGTCGTATGTATACGGAGGTGGACTTGGCAAAGCCGGAGTGGGGAGGTCTTGATTCCCAGTATCATGGTTGCTGGAGGCAGCAATTGGCGGACGTACACCTGCATTCAATAGATTGTTACGTTGGTCGAATGACTCGTCATCTTGTTGTATCCGCGATTGCACCTGTTGTTCATGTCCGCCAATAGATAGCGAAGTGGACGTGATGTCAGCCGCCACTGCATTATGTAATTGCCAGAGTCCAATTTTTGTTTTGAAAACGAAGGTCATTTCAGGCCTTCCATATGTGAGTGTGGTTAGAATGCCTCGGATTTGTTCGTCGGTCGTGTTTTGGTTTATAAAATGCGGGAGAATCTCCTTTACTCCATCCTGTTCTACAGGTAGCATGGAAGTGCAAAATGGTGGATTTGCAGAAAACCAAACTGCTCTTGCAAAGGTGCAGTGGATGAATAAGTGAGAATCATTTTCAACAATGTTGCAAGTTGAGCATAGCTTACTTATTTTGTTTGAGTACTTCCCCGCTCTTTCTCTAGTTGCCAGAGTCCTTCTAATCAGTCTCCAGCATAAAGTTTTGATGCATGGAGCAAGTTGCTTGTGTTTCCATGTTCTGGTTCAAGATGTACATGGCTTGCGGGGTTATGCTTCTGGATCCATTTTGAGGAAGCTGAACCCGCAAGCTATTGTTAAGAAGTTTGAAAGCCTCTTTGTAGGTGTAGATACCTTTTTTGCCGCCCTCCACCTAACAATGTCAGGAAGATCTGAGGGGACAATCTGAACCTCCGCAATTTCTTGACTCCGATTGGTCACTGAAGATGATTGGTCACTGAAGATGAGAAATGAGATCGGTACTCCAGGACTGAGAGCGAGTGCATCTTGTTAGGGTGATCTACGCTAATTGTCCCAACGGTCAATTGGTTTCTTGATCCGCGCCCTGATCAGGGGTGCTCAACCGGTTCTAAGTGGTTGATGGGCCCCCCGTCGCGCAGCACTATTAAAAGGATGGTGGGGGTTGGGACACAGGACATGAAGTTCACCGTAGCCGCCAGCGCCCCACCGTGATGTCCTAACCCCAATCCGATCTAGAAGGGGGAGCTGTAAGCGATGGAAAGCGCCATCACCTTCGCCGCCGCCATCAGCACCGCGCCCGCACTACAGCTACCTACGACGACTTAGCGGGCGCGTCTCTGCTTCCCCACTACTCCAACACGACGTGGACACCGTGATGGCAGCGCCATGGCAGCAACTACCCTTTTTGGCGAGGTATATCACCAAGCCTATCTAAGTTAAGCATTTTACCCACTGTTCTACGCCTAGAAATACTTTCAGTTCTATCAATGGTACCAGAGCCAGGTTTCCTAGTGTGTAGATCTAGATCGGGGTAGGTAGCAGTTTAGAAGATGAGAAAGATCTGATTTGGATAGAAGTAAAGGGTACCGAACCCTAACCCTAGAAGGGGAAGAACAACAGAAAAAATAGGGTTCGATTTGGCCCAATCCAAATCGACTCAAACCCGAACACTAACCCACGTAGATCGCATCGGGGAAGATAAACAGTAACCCGAACCCTAACCCTAACCCTAACCCTAGATCAGACCAGTTCCGAGAAGCATAGAAAGAAGATCCAAGAAGAAGGGGAAAGGGGAAGGGCTTGGGAGGCGGCTTACTTCGCCACTGCCACCACCACCGTCATGTGGGAAGATCACCGCGCTGCTGCCTCATCCGAAACGCGAGAAGAAAGTCGAGCCAGCGGGCTCGGTATACGCGCTAGGGCACTGCCGCAGGCCGCTCGATGGCGGCATGCTCACCCGTTGGGGAGCGCGCGCCCCGCCGAGGGGGCTGGCGACGGCGCCACCATCCCTCCGTCCTCAGGCTCTCACTCGGTGGCTGCGCTCTATCGCTCGCAGGGCTGATAGAGAGAAAGGGGAGAGGAGAAGTGAGCTAGGGTTTGGGTGCCGGCGCCGCGTCGCGTTTTGTTCCGCCGAGATCATCACCCCGTCGTCGATCTTCATCCAACGGTGGCAAGCGACCGGGCCGAGATGGAGCCCAGGCGGGAGCGCGCAGTGGGCGGCTTTGCTGGCCCAGGCCCAGGTTGCGGCCTGGGAGGCGCCGAGGGCGCGCGTGGGCGTAGTTGGGCCGAGCCGGTTTGCTAGTTGGGCTGAAGTACGGTATTGAGTTTGAGTCCATTTTTTGTTTTTTTTTCTAGGAAATAAACATTTACAGGCTCAAAGAAAATTAGCAAAGAGAATTTTTCTGTGGGTAAAATTCATCAATTATGTTTGAGTTTCCGCTGCAAAGTTTAATGCTGATTATCTTCTAATTAAATTTAAACCAACGAGATAATTTAATTTGAAGAGCAGTTACTCTTAGTAAATTATGATTATGTTTATCCTCTAATTAAATTAGAACCAACGGGAAAATTTAAATTATAGGAGTAGTCCGATTTGTTTATGTTAAATTATGGTATTGTTATTTTCTGACCAATGTTGATGATAACAATATTATAATGAGTTTAAGGTTGAGGTTTAAATCTCTGATAAATTTTACACACATGGTCAATTTTTCAGAGAGTAGATAAAGACCAAGAAATACTCATGAACTAATAGAATGTATTTCATTATCAAGTTTCTGCTGCAATGATGTTGATTATCTTCCAATTAAATTCGAACCAATGGGAGAATTTAATTTTGAAGAGTAGTTATATGGATTTCAAGTCAATTTATGAGTTTTATGCATTAATTCTATTTTCTACCCAACGATGATGTAGAATTGATGCAGAAGCATATTGTATGTTTTAATTTTTTTAACCGAAGAGCAACACTCGGTTGCATGCCAATGGGTTGCAATAAAGGGCTATGTGAAAGAAAAAGGCTTGAGTCAAGCCAGTTCAGGACTGTTTTTTTTGTTAGTTTATCAATTTTCTGATTAAATTGGAATCAACGGAAAGATTTAATTGAAAAATGAAGTATAAGTGAATGTTTTATGATAAGAGTTGCAATAAGCAACATGTGTAGGAGACCATGACGCCTAAGAGGGAGGGGGGTGAATTAGGTAACTTAAAATTCTAACTCTAAACTATGGCCTCTTTTTCTAACCTTAGCAAAACCTATGTAAAAAATAAACTATCTAAATATGCAACTACGGTTTTGCTAGTGTGTTGCTATCTCTACCCCAAAAGGAGTAATACAATCAATGTAAATGTAGAAGCTAAAGAGCAAGGTAGAGATATGCAAACTCCCATCGATGACTCTGGTATTTTTATCGAGGTATCGAGAAGCGCGCAAACTTCCCCCTAGTCCTTGTTTGAGCCCCTCACAAGGAATCTCTCGCAAGGGCCAAGCTCTCGGTCGGGTAACTCCATGGATAGCCTTGGGCTTTTCCCACGTGCAAGTGGGTCTCCGACGTGCCTTTCGGTAAGCCTCTCCCGGATGCTTCCCGCCGTCTTCACTATCAAGCTTCCGGCCAAAACTCCACGGGCCTTGTTCTCTCCAGTACACGGTGGTGGCCACACCACAAACACGGTTGATGTGATCTCACAAGACTACAAGCTCCTCCGATGTACAACGATGGTGCGCACAAGCATCGAGTGGTAAGAGGTATGCAAACCTCACTAAACACTAGGCCTAACCCTAGAGCAAACGCATAAGGGAAAGCACGTAATGATCAACCTAAGAACTTCGCAAAGCACATACGCTAATCACCTAATGAATCACTAAGCACTATGCACGTGGATATCACTAAAATGGTGTATTAACATCCTATGATATGTTTCCTCAGCTCCACTATCATCAAATGGCTGGTTGGGGGTTCTATTTATAAGCCCCACTGAGAAAGTAGCCATTGGGGACGAAATCCTGCTTTTCTGCTACTGACTGGACGCGTCCGGTCGTCCCGACCATTAGAGGCGCGATCAACTGATCGGACGCATATGGCTTGGTTCCTATCTTCGTGCTTGGACTTTGCTTGATATTTTGGGTCTTCTCTTAGTGCTCCTAGGGTCTTCCTTATGGTGTTGATCATCGGATCATCACGTCGCCTTCGTTCAAGTCACGTCTTGCACCCTATTGGACTACAAAACAATCACTTGCAAATTCATTAGTCCAATTTGGTTGTGTTGGTCATCAAACACCAAAATGCAAAGTAAATGGGCCTAGGGTCCATTTTCCTTACAATCTCCCCCTTTTTGGTGATTGATGACAACACGACCAAAGCAAGCAAATAATAAAAATTTGTAATTTAAAGGCTATCTACTTGCTAGGATACAATGCAAAGGGGCAAGGTTATATGATGCTTAAAGATACTACTTATAAGACTAAAAGATACTACATGAAAACTTATCTTGCCCTTGCAAATGTCCCCATGTGGCATTTTGGATATAAGCCTTGCTTTCTACAAATTCTCCCCATTACCTAGGCTAATCCATAATCCACTATCCACCCTTTCTCGGACCATTACCACTTATAGACACCACTTGTAGACCATTACCACTTGTAAATTATTATGATCTAGCTTTTGGTCCTACAAATTAATGCTTGCTTTTGGTCCTCTAAATTCTCCCCCTTTGGAATCAAACACCGAAAAGGAAGACATGAGTAGCACAAGGGAGGGTCAAAATTTGTGATCCTTTGTATGTAGAGTGGAATAGGTCACAAAATCTGACTCTTACATTATATAGACTAAGCTCCCCCTAAATATATGCATACATATGGTAGAAGGAAAAGCATATGCACAATTGGCAAATTATTGCTCAAGGGAATTTAATCTATATAATGCATAGAGAAAGCATATGAATATCAAAATGAAATCAACATGATGATATCAGTTTAGAAATACCACATGTGGAAACCAATTTGATTTCTACCACTTGCAATAGGTGATGGATATTTGAAGTATGATGCTTAACTCCGGAGACTCCATTTTCCTTGCAATGAGACTACTAAACACATGATAAGCTTGAAAGGATGTTAGTCTCAAAGCATCCAACTTGTAGAATAACCTCCCCCTAAATTTGTGCACACAAGTGTGGAATACTTGTAGAAAACATGCACATTGATTTTAGAATCAATAATACCACTCAGAAAGTTGACATCACATGAATGCGAGAATTATTTTCGAAGATGATATTCGGGAGAAATTATCTACAATTTGGACTTTGGCACATATTAGATGAACAATTGTAAGACAAGCTATGTGCCGTGCTCCTAACTAATTTTAAACCATGTAGGTTTGCTCCAAGGATTAAGAATGAAACCGAGCAAGCCTAACATAAGATATACCTAGTGTATGCATGACAAAAGATATAAGCATGCAAATACAAACCTAGGCATGAAAAGTAACTAGATGCTCAAAGATACGACTAGTAGGAAATCAAATCTAGTACCACTTGAAGAAAATTGAATCTAGTTACCTAACATGGAAAGGGGAATTTGGGTCCATAGTATTCACTAACCCACTTGGCAATGATTTTGTCCATCATGATGCACCCCATGAAATGCACCCATATTTTGTCAAGTCTCCAAATTCCCCGATGTCCATCGGACATCTCACTTCCCTTTCGGGATCCAAACCTTCTTGGTGCTCTTCATGTTAGAAATAATTTCCTTTGGCACCCAAAAGCGTTTGACCCCATTGTTGGCTTGCTTTGTTCACCTTGATGGCCACCACCTTGTCATTTTTCTTCTTCTTTAACAAGTATGGTGTGGAGGCCTTCTTGTCCACCTTGTTGGTGTAGGTGTTGGAGAGCTTGCTTGTTTGCTTCTTCTCTTTCTTCTTTGCTCCTTCCCCATTCTTCACCATGCACTCATACGGACTTTGTGACCTTCCTTGTGGCATACGTAGCAAACCACGGTTTGTCCTTCATCAAGCTTCTTCACTCCCTTGATGGTGTTATCTTGATGAAGTTGGGCTTGCTTCGCCTTGCCTTTCACTTGAGTTAAGTCCTTGGTGAGGCGAGCTACTTCTTGCTTGAGTTGCTCATTCTCCTTTGCAACCTCTTGTGTGCATGTATCTACAACAACTTTGTCAACACAAACTTGGTTGCACAAAGATGAGTCTAAACATAAATTATTACAAGAAGTAGAGGCATCCTTTTTAGACATGTTAAAGATAGAACTTTTCTTTTTAGATGTCTTGGTGGGGGTTGTATTAACGGTTTCAAGATTAGCAACTTTATTAGTTAGCTCATCACAATGTTTGCACATGGTTTCTATTTTAGCAAGCAAACTTTTATAAGCATCTTATGAGCTAGCTAACTTTTCTTTTAATTTTTCATTTTTCTTTATAAGTTGCTCATCATTGATTGTGCATGCATTTTTTGTTGCACTAGCCTCAAGTTGCTCAATTTTAGTAGATAGTTCAACATTGAGATTAGCAAAGTTCTCATATTGTTCAAGCAAAGTTTTGTATGCTTCTTGTGAACTATCTAGCTTTTCTTTTAATTTTTTGAGCTTCTTTTGTTGACTAGTACAAATTTTAGCATAATTATGATTTTGTTGCACAATTTCATCATAAGAAGGCATTTCATCATCACTATCACTCTCACTAGAGGATGAGCTTTCGTTACCTCGTGCCATAAGGCACAGTACGAGAAGAGCTTGATGATGAGTGCTTGCGCCCTCATTTCTTGTGATGGTGTTCTTCTTCACTTGAAGAATCATCCCATGACCTTATTGATGTGAGGGCTTGGTTCTTGCATGCCTTCTTCTTTTTCTTGGATGTGGGCTTGTTTGGACAAGCTTCCACAAAATGCCCCAACTCACCGCATCCATAGCATCCTCTCTTTCTTTGCTCATTTCTTTGATTGGTGAAAATGAGATCTTGGATTTGGATGGGCACTCCCTTGACATTGAGCATTTGGATCATCTTCTCCACCTTGTTGATTAGTTTGATTGATTCTTCATCAAGGTCGGAGGTGGAGGAGGAAGATTGATTATCTTCACTTGAATCTTCATCATCATCATCATCGTCCTCATCTTCTTCTTCATCTTCACTTGAGGAGCTTGAGCTTGAGCTTGTCTCAACTTGCTTGTCCTTCATCTTCTTTTTCTCGCTACGTGCGATAGCTTTGCCTTTGCTCGATGAAGAGGCTTCGTCTTGACCCATCTTACGTGACATTTCAAATGCCACTATCTTGCCAATGACTATGCCCGAGGTCATGGTGCTCAAATTCTCCATGTTGTGAAGGATGGTGATGATGCTTGCATATTTCTTTTGTGGTAGCATGGAGATGATCTTCCTCATGATGTCCTGCATCATCTAGCTTTGTTAATCCTATTGAATGGAGCTCATTGATAATTAGATTCAAATGAGAATACATATCATGAACAAGCTCATCATCATTCATTGTAAAGGAATCATAATTTTGTTTAGCTAGACATTGTTTTTGCTCATGGAACATAATTTTGTTTAGCTAGACATTGTTTTTGCCATCATGGAGCTCTTGAAGTTTTAACTAAATTTCATGTGCCGTATTTAAAGTGAATACTTGGTTAAACACATCCATACTAAATGATTCAAACAAGCAATTTTTAGCTCTAGCATTGAAATGAATTTCCTTTTCTTCACTCTTCATGGGTTTATCGGGATTCTTAATGGGTTTCATCCCATCACGAGTGACTCTCCAAACACCCAAATCAACCGCCTCAAGGTGGCAAGCCATTCTAGCTTTATAATAGGGGAAGTTAGTGCCATCAAAGTGCGAAGGCCTAGAGGTATACATCCCAACCACTCTAAATAGTGTCGGCTCAACGGCGGTTAAGCCAAAGGTCTAAATTGAGGCAACCAGCTCTGATACCACTTGTAGGGGACCGTGACGCCTAAGAGGGTTGGGGGGTGAATTAGGCAACATTAAAATTCTAACTCAAAACTATGGCATCTTTTTCTAACCTTAGCAAAACCAATACAAAAGATAAACTATGGTTTTACTAGTGTATTGCTATCTCTACCCCAAAAGGAGTAATACAATTAATATAAATGCGGAAGCTAAAGAGCAAGGTAGAGATATGCAAACTCCCATCGATGACTTCGATATTTTTACCGAGGTATCAAGAAGCGCGCAAGCTTCCCCCTAGTCCTCGTTGGAGCCCCTCACAAGGAATCCCACGCAAGGGCCAACCTGCCGGTCGGGTAACTCCATGGATAGCCTCGGACCTTCCCCATGTGCAAGTGGGTCTCTGACGTGCCTTCTGGCAAGCCTCTCCCGGATGCTCCCCGCCGTCTTTACTATCAAGCTTCTGGCCGAAACACCGTGGGCCTTGTTCCCTCCAGTACATGGTGGCTATCGCAGAACCGACCAATTTATAAGAGCACAAGTACAATGGTAGCCCGCAAGCGGTCTGTCGAGTACCATGATGGGTCTCGATAAACTGATCCATAAACAACCAAGATCGTACATGATTCAACCTACATGTCACATATTACATAAAGTTCGTAGATAAATTTCCATCATCAGAGTATGAAATAAAGTTATTACAAACCAAGTTTGATAGATAATAATGGAAGCAAATTAAGTTTGAAAGTAGCATTTGCCAACATACGATCACATTCCACAAAAGCATATAGAGGGATTAGTAAAGAAGCCTGCCCAAGGCTTACTCCTCATCCATAGTGGGATAGAAGCAACTCTTGCAATATCCATGATATACTGTGCCATCTGCAACAATGGGAATAAAACCCTGAGTACGAGAAGGTACTCAGCTAGACTTACCCAGTCATAAACTAGAAATAAATTGACTCCAAGGATTATGCAAGGCTTTATAAGTGGAGATAGCTTAACAACATTTTGCAGAAAAAGCAAAGTTATACAATTATAATTCCATTATCAAGTTAATTATAACTATCCATCTCTAAATTAGCAACTATCCTATGCCAAACATATGATACATCATTTTAAGAGCATACAATAGTAACCATAGTAGGTATAGTAATTCCATGTTTATCTGAACCATCATACTCCATAATACAATTACTACGATGTTGGGGCTAGCCAAGTTTCTTACTATCTGGGAGAGACGGTGATTCGAATTGATTTCAACCAGCTAGGAATTTATTCCTAACACAAACCCAGGCAGACCAGATCAACGGTCACCATAGGTCACCTTTGGTACAACTCAAGTACACATTTTATGGGTTCGCCCAGCGCTGCACAATCAGGGACAACCAACTGCCAGGACGTTTAGGCCCAGCCTACCCTTGGGCTCATGTCTGGCTCCCCGCACATCCTTACTACCATCCAGAGTGCACACTCTTATAGAGCGGGGCCCTGGCCTGAGTTGAGCTACTCAGCTTGGCGGTTGAAACGAGTTATCCGGCTAGCTAAGTGATAGGCATGCGGTCAATCTTGTTAAAAGTGCCAACAATGGTACGGTCCTTAATCAGCACAGATGAAATCACATGAGTCAACCTACGCATAGACTCCGCCCAGCCTCGATTTACATTGCCTAATGGTTCTTTTCCACGATAGCAAATATAGCCAACCGTGCTTCGGTATCCACCTATATCTCACAGGTGACAGAAAATCACCCAACTTCTACCAATCTAAGCACGGCTAAGCATATATTCTAATGGGAACGGGGATCCCGATCTTCCATCAGGTAGAGGTAACTATCGTTATGGCGGAGAATGACACACCGATCCATCTTCAGATTGAAAGATCGAACCCTGCAATCTTAGCACCACAACTCCTCTGGTTATCAACCGAGACATGGATCCGATTGACCTCACCAAGAAGGCTAATCCCTGCCTGCGCAATGAAGAACACAAGCAAGAACAAGAAAGAAAGCAATCAAATTACAGATGATTGATTAATCTCACTAAAGTTGGAGTCTCACAAATCGATGAACGGTGAAACTATTCTTGGTAGATTAATCTAAGCAAAACCCAAAACCTAATAGCGGTGGCGGCGTATGATTATAAAGGTCTTAGGGTCAGTCGCCTACCCTGGACGCGCCCCCTAATGGGCCCAAACACGATACACGGTCCAACGGACCAAAAGATGGTATCGCAGCACCCTGGCAGATTCTAGGACACTAACTTGTTTTGATGATTCCCGTTGATTATGAAGGGATTTTGATGTGAGACCACTTGTATTAGCTTACTTATCAAATTAGCTTTCCAACCATATGTGGATCGTTGAAAATGGAGTCCGGATACGTCCTGGGTGACCAGTTTTAAGGCAGACTGGTCCTGGAGGCCAAGGCAGACTCGAACTTGAGTTGCTTTGGGCCTCCACCTCGGGGACTCGAACCGAATTAGCCTCGGGCCTCCTTCTTGACTTGGACACCCTTGCTGGCCTCCTACCCCTCCATACCATGTGCCAAACATGGTCATATGCATGGGTGTCATGTCCTCATCATCCTCCCCTTCTTGACGAAAAGCCATCCTCGGCGTCGATTGTGCTTGAAACTGATCCTGCACAACATAAAGGAGAATGGGGTTGCGAAGACAAAGAGAACTAAAATAAGTATGAGAAGGAACGTGACCATGTTTCTAAGAAATTTCAGCAAGCATGTAAACTCCATGATCCGAATGCACACGATGTATGTCAACACTATCCTGCAAAAGATTAGAACTAACCAAAGACAATGTAGGAATAGATGGTCTAGCAGACATTGGTAGCCACCAACAATGCTCCCCTTCTTGGAAGTGAACTTGTTTCTTTGAGGAACATGAGAAAATGTTTGTATTATTATGGCTGCCCTCTAAACGATCATAACCTTGTACAACAAAAGGAAAATTCATATTACTACGAATGTATACTCGATGTATCATATATTGTCCCTTGTTGTTATATTTACCAATAACATGATATGGGTGTTTAGAAAACCAAGGCAAATCAGCATATTTAAAAAGGCTCTCCTCCAAACAATCTAGGTTACACAAAACATCAAATTCAATGTAACCCAAAGTATGTAAAGAAGACAACAATTTGAACTCATCAGTTTTATTATCAATATGAATAACATGTTTATTTTCAGCATAAGTGTCTGGTTCCAAAACATGTAAAACTAAAGCATCATCAACCAATTCATCTTTATCACAAGGAACTTCAAGCATATTATCATGGGATAGAGATAAATCAAGAGAGGGTTCCACTAACAATTGCTCTATGATAGCATGGTTTGTGGAAAAATTTAGTACATTAAAACATTTCTCACCTTCCGTGAGTGTAGCACCATGAGCATTACCTGTGTTCTTAGCGGGAGTAATAGGTGCATTGTAAAGTGATGGTTCTGAATTTGCATATGAGGTTGTGAGCTCCTCATTTTCTTCTATGTCATCCTCTCGCTTATGGACATTATCCTGCAGAAGGTTAGTCATAGCAAGAGGAATAACAACAGACTCTTCCTCTAAATGGTGCACCTCAGCATATGAAGTCAAAACAGGAGGTGGATTAACAAAGGTTTCTCGCATAAGGAGTTTCATATCATTCCAAGTTTGAGGTTTATCAGAAGGATCTAAAGACTCCCACCAAGATAAAGCAGAATGTCGCAAAACACTAGCTGCATTTTTTACCTTCCTCCTTGGACACATAAAGCGAGTAGCAAATATGTTATCTATGGCAATTTCCCACTCCATGTACTCATCAGCACCTATACCATCATAAGTCGGTGGATACGAACAACCTGTCATTGTTAGAAGACAACAAAAGACAACACAAAAGTATTATCCCTATCAAATGACTATGTTGTTGCAGTGGTGTCACTTTTCACAATAAGTGGAAGCATCTTACCAAGCTCTTACAAAGTTCTTACCAACACAAGCAGTGGGCAGTACAACCGGTGGCTGGTTCGCGATACCTGTGAGGCAGTGGTACCGAGATTGCAAGGCCCTTTTTCTGTACTGATCTGAAGAGTTTGTGGAGCTTGGAAGGCACACAAAGAATAATATGTATATCTAGCACACAAGTCAGTAATAGAAAGTAATGCTGAATTATAGTCCAAAGTACTTATTCTCATTGCTGGTCTAAAATGTTCCAAGTACCAAGGTGTGTGACAAACAAGTATGGTGGATAACAAGGTGACAGGTGTGTGAAAAATAAGTATGGATGGATGGAAACAGCAACACAAACAAGGAACCTAGACAGCACATGCTAACACAACTCACTTTGGTCTTCTCTATGTGCTCCTCTAGATATTGTTTCTCTTTTACCCCTCTCTTTTTCTACTTTTTTGGGCTAATCGTTGTTTTTTGGGAAATTTTGACTTTTTTATTTTATTTTTTTGATAGTTTTCCTTCACTTAGGAGCACAAAAGAAGTAACCACAAAAAATATGAGCTTAAAAAAATGAAAGACGTGGCCTGTGGAAATTTCAGAAGACGTGCTCAAAATCGACAAAAAGCTTGTGACCACGAAAAGAGGATCTTGTGACCAGTTTTTGACCAATTTAAAAATTTCCAACTTCGACGTGGCAGTGGATGGACGGATCCAAAAATTTTTTGATTCAATTTTGATATATGGAACGTCGAAATCGGAGTTCGTATGCGAAAACTAAACCAGTTTTAAGAATTGGCTCCGAATTAGAGGACAAAACAGAAACATTGTGTGCAAAATTGGTCACAGCAGCAAAGATTTGATAGAATCGATGGGGGAAAACACACGAACTGGACTCTAACACGACTTAACTAGCAACAAGACCTCGACCCGGACACAAACTCAACACGACGGACTCTGAAACTGAAATATACAAAGGCTATGGCGCGGAAGGTTCTAGGACAGGAAATAAAAGTATGGCACTGGACTATGGGACGAATGCAAAACACTCAAAACTAGGGGATAAATGTGAACCTGATGGTATACCTTAGCTCTGATACCACTTAATGGGAACAGGATGCCTGATCTTCCGTCAGGTAGAGGTAACTATCGTTGTGGCGGAGAATGACACACTGATCTGGCTTCAGATCGAAAGATCAAACCCTATAATCTTAGCACCACAACTCCTCTGGTTATCAACTGAGACACGAATCCAGTTGACCTCGCCAAGAAGGCTAATCCCTACCTACGCAACGAAGAACACAAGCAAGAACAAGAAAGAAAGCAACCTAATTGCAGATGATTGATTAATCTCATGAAGTTGAGGTCTCACAAACCGATGAACGGCGAAAACTGTTCTTGACAGATTAATCTAAGCAAAACCCAAAACCTAATAGCGGTGGCGGTGTATGATTATAAAGGTCTTAGGGTCATTGCCTACCCTAGACGTCCCCCTAATGGGTCCAAACATGATACATGGTCCAACAGACCAAAAGACGGTGTTGTAGCACCCTGGCAGATTCTGGACACTGACTTGTTTCGACGATTCCTGTTGATTCTGAAGGGATTTTGACATGAGACGACCTAGATTAGCTTTCCTTATCAAATTAGCTTTCCAACCATATGTGGATCGTCGAAAACCGAGTCCGGATGCGTCCTGAGTGACCAGTTTAAGGTAGACTGGTCCTGGAGGCCGAGGCAGACTCGAACTTGAGTTGCTTTGGGTCTCCACCTCAGGGGACTCTAACCTGAATTAGCCTCGGGCCTCCTTCTTGACTTGGACACCCTTGCTAGGCCTCCTACCCCTCCATACCATGTGCCAAACATGGTCATATGCATAGGGTGCCATGTCCTCATCATATTCGATCCTAGACCTACATAGGGTTAAAGGTATATTTCTAGGACAAGGGAAATTATATGCATCAAGTGGTTCCAATCAACTCTTATAACATAATGCATCAAACAAAAAGGACTCAAGTAATATTTTGTAAAACACTAGGAGACTTAGAATGCTCCGGGGCTTAGCCTTTCAGAAAAGAAGTGGGGCAGTGGTCAGGGCACTCCGGAAGCTCTTCTGGGGTCTGCTCCTCTTCTTCGAGAGCCAGTGGCTTAAGGAATCTCGTGCTGGTCCCCTTCCTCTCCTTCGTTGAATTTCAGCAACTGTTATCTCCTCTGTTGATCCTTAGATGCATGAATATAGCATAAGATATTACGAATGCATACATGCTGACAAGTATGGTATGATGACACATGATGAATGCATTCATGTAAGTATTCTTAATAGCATGGTGCTAAAGTAATAACAAGTGCATCACATTTTACTGAGTAGGTGCATATCTCTTCAGGATTACTTAATCAAACACTTCAACAATTTATTTACTATACCTCAAAATAGCAGCTACTTGTTTTACTCATAACTAGAGTTATATACATCAAAATCCATATGGTTGTGGACATTCTAGAAAGCTTAAGAAATTGTCTACAACTTTATTTTAAGACTCTTACTGTGATTCAACAGTTATATAGGGCAAACAAATCATTCAATCAAATCTGTCTAGAAAGTAAATATTTTGGACTAGCAAACTTGTAACAGCTATAACTCTAAAACCCTAAGTTCTATGACTGTAAAACTTTAACACAAGGTAGATTAGTAAGTTATCTACAACTTTGTTATTAACAAGTTTTACAGCAAAGACCATTATCCATATGAAATCATCCGCACAATCAAAACTTATACATGCAACCTTATATTTGAATTATAAAGTGATAATTAGTTAGTTGCATACAATCAATGGCTTCTACACCTTACTATGAACATCAACAGTTACTACGCATCACAAGAATCATAGAAAACATCATGCTCAACCCCAATTTAATTACTTAAATGCCTTTATTAATTTAATTAAATAATTAGGGTAAATAATAAACATACAACTAATATGCACAATAATTTTTCAGAAAATTCACAGTAGACTCCTAATGCTCACAATAGGCTACTGTGAAAATTTCATACCATTTTCCCATGTATAACATCCTATGCAAAAATGATAAGCTAGCAAGGGTTAATTTAGTGAAATTAGTAAACCCTACAGAAAAGTGTCAAGCAATAGATTATATATTTTTCCTAGATTCATATTAGTGCCATACTACTGTACAAAAATTTGCATAGCAACATATTACATATTTTTATCCCTATAAATTTGCTTAGAAAATACCATTTATTAATAAATAAATAGAAAGACCATATTTAAATTAAGTTTACAGCATGCTTAATATTTTTACTAGCTAGAGCATGTTAATACAAAACCCATAAAATTGGAATCATAATTTTAGAAGTTTTCTAGCTCAGGACATCTATTTTACAAGATTATTAACTATTCAAAAAGCATTTATCTAAATGCATTTTAATCCTTAATAAAAATATCAGAAACTGTACTTATCATATTTTTACAAAACACTTACACTTCATGAGGGACACAACAAAATTTGTTTCTTAAAATTTGGATCTCTACTAGCTCAACTTATCCTTTTTCAAAGTTAGCATGAAATTATGAAAATAAATGAGCTATCCTTTGAAACTATGTCGCTGATAGGCGGGGTCTAGCGCTTCAGACGGGCCCGCGCATCAGCGAAACAAGATAGGGGAGCAGCGCAGCTTGATGTAGATCAGCCCCAGCTCATCGCCGGCGAGCTCTCCGGCCAAACGAACTGTACAGATGTGTTCTACAGACCAAGGCTGCATTAGGTGACCTAGGTAGTGAAGGCAGCGCGTGCACAGGAGCATGCTCGTCGCCGGCCATGGCGACACGACGGCGCGGTGCTAGTGGTGCATCAGCCATGGAAGGCCATGGCGAAAGCTCGGCGAAGAACGCACAAGAACCACGGTGATGACATGGATCTATTATGGCTATCTAGGTGACGCGAGGTGCTCCGACGTGCTATGGCCACGTGCGTGGTGGCTGCGAAGGTGTGAGCGTGGCGGCATGGGTCGCCATGTTTCCGCGCTGGTGAGACAACCAAACACAGAAATGTCATGCAACTTGCTAGCACAAACCCTAGCCAAGCCCTAACACAAGTAATCAAATGAAAAGCTCAAGCGAGCAGTGCGGCGGCGAGCTCGCCATGGAGGCGGCCATGGCGGCCGAGATCTCTGGCGAGATGAAAATGGCGAATACGCCCTCACCGAAGCTCATCGGCTTGCTGAAATCAAGTCGAGGAGGTAGAGGGGGACGTGGTGCAGCTGTGGGCTAGACATAGGCGGCGGCGGTGTGGTGGAGCGCGCTTGAGGCACCGGCGGAGCTGGTGTGGTGCTCGATGGTGCTGTGCTTTTCTGCGGCAAGATGCAAGGTGAGCAACCGAGAGCGAAGGGAGCGGGAAGGAGTGAGTGGGAAGGGGGCACGGGGTGGTGCAGATAATGGGCGCCAACTCGTGGTGTCGAGGGCCCATCGCCTGGCCAACATTGGCCACACGACGGCCATGCTCTGTGGCCGGTCAGCCATGAACCTGGCACGGCGCGGCGTTCATCAGGGTCTGAAAACCAGCCTGACGACGCGATTTGGTGGTAATCAAACTCCTAATTTGTAGATTATTAGTGCAAACAATGTGAATAAAACTTGTAGCCCTAAGTACCAGCTACAATAATGCTTAAGAAACCTTCTCCTAATTCACAACAGTTATGGAGTAAAATCAGCCTAAAGTTGAGCTCGTCACACTGTCAGTTGAAAATGACTTAGCGAAATTTTTGATTTTGAAAACAGCAAAATGTTGAATCTTGTGAGCTCAAAAAGACTAAGCTATGCACATAATTAGCTCATGACCCAAAAATAAAAGTTATTCCTCTCCTCAAATACTACAACTTTACTTTAGTGCACACATCCATGCAAAGTCTCTATCATATCATTCAAACTAGGTCGAACCTACTACATTTAAATGATGACTAACACTTGAACTATGACTTAGTGACCAAATTACCCTCACTCATGAATACCAAAGTTGTTCATAATGACATTCTAAACATGTTTAAGCTATTCATAAGGTCACACAAACATTTCATACATTGGTTACACATTTCACTTTCTAGGTCAACATACATAGCATCACTTAAGGACTTGATTAGACAAAGTGATCTTCATGAACAATGTTCCATTAGTCATCCTAAGTGTAGCTAAGATGTTTTAGTGAATCACATCAACCATTTACATGTATTCACTCATGATCATATGCATATATACAAAGAAACATAAAATAACACACATGTTTCATATGTTTCAATCACATGTTTCAAATGTAAAAGCTTAAATATGGATGTTTGATGCTCATGCTCATGCTCATGCAATGCAAGTCAAATTATGCAAGCTTAACACTAGGGTGTTACAGCCCCTCCCCCTTATAAAAATCTCATCCCAAGATTTGCAAGACCTACCATTCTTGGAAAAAGGCAGGATAAACCTCTCGTAAATAATCCTCTCGTTCCCACGTGGCATCTTGTTCACTGTGATTGTTCCATACCACCTTATAGAACTTAATGATCTTACTCTGTGTTACTCTTTCCATCTCTTCTAACACTCGGATTGGCTTCTCTTCATAGGTCAAATCTGATTGAAGCTTTATGTTGGTGGGTGCAATAGCTTCCTCAGGTACACTGAAGACATCTCTTGAACTGAGAAACATGGAAGACATCGAATATTGCACTCATCTCTGGTGGAAGTTGTAACTTATAAGTGACATTCCCTTTCCGTTCAATAATCTTGTACGACCCTACATGTCTAGGCGCAAGCTTTCTTTTCACTCTAAATCTCTGCACTCCTTTCATGGGTGACACTTTCAAGTATACATAGTCTCCCACTTCAAAAGTCAGTGGTCTTCTTCTTTTATCAGCATAACTCTTTTGTCTGGATTGAGCGGCTTTCATATGCTATTGAATAATATGCACTTGCTCTTCAGCTTCAGTGACAAAGTCAATACCAAAGTATCTCCTTTCACCGGGCTCAATCCAATTCAATGGAGTTCTACATTTTCTACCATACAAGGCTTCAAACGGAGCCATCTTGATGCTTGCTTGATAACTGTTGTCGTAGGAGAACTTAGCTAAAGGTAGCCATTTCTCCCATGAACCCTTGGAAGATATAACACAAGCTCTCAGCAAATCTTCTAAGATCTAGGTTCACTCAGCTCAGTCTATCCTGAAGTTTATGGATGGTATGCCAAACTTCTGATCAGTTTAGTTCCCAAAGCCTGGTGCAAGTGCTCCTAGAAACAAGCTATGAACTAGTGGTCCTCGATCTAAGATTATGGATCCTAGGTACCCCATGTAGCCTCACAATCTGAGAAACATATACCTCAGCGTACTTCACCACGTGATACCTTATGTTCATAGGTATAAAATGTGCTGACTTGGTGAGACGATCTACAATGACCCATATTGAATCAGTGACCTTGCTGTGTCATTGGGAGGCCTATGATAAAGTCCATACTAATTTCTTCTCATTTCCAACCTGAAATAGACAATGGCTGAAGTAATCCGGTAGATTTCATATGAACAGCTTTTACTCTACTACAGTTATCGCACCTAGCGACATAGGCTACTGATCTTTTTCTTCATCTTAGTCCACCAAAAATAGGATCTTTCAAATCTTGATACATTTTGCTACTACCCAGATGGATTGACAACTTGGATGAATGAGCTTCATCTAAAATTTGATTTCTAAGCTCACGGTCTTTCGGTACCACATGTCGGTCCTCAAACCATAACACACCCCTTTTATCCAATCTGAAATGCTTGGTTTCTTGTTTTTGCATCTTTCTCTTGATGTGAAATATACCTACATCTGTCTTCTGCAGCTCTATGATTTTGCTCTCAAGTGAACAACTGATAGTGATATTGTGTAGTACAACAGGATGTAACAAATTAAATCCATCTTCCAACAATGCTTCCATAGTGTTGCAATGAGACTTCCGACTAAGTGCATCGGCTACAACATTGGCTTTCCCTGGATGGTAGTGCACTTCCAAATTGTAGTCCTTAATCAGCTCTAGCCATCTTCGTTGTCACATGTTTAGCTCAGGTTGGGTAAAGATATACTTGAGACTTTTATGGTCAGTATATATATGACATACATTGCCCAACAAATAATGTCTCCATATCTTTAATGCATGAACAACCGCTGCAAGTTCTAAATCATGAGTAGGGTAGTTGACTTCATGTTTTCACAACTGCCGAGAAGCATATGCAATAACTCTTCCTTCTTGCATGAGCACACACCCCAAACCTATACCCGATGCATCACAAAATACATCGAAAGGCTTTTCAATGTCGGGTTGTGCTAAAATAGGAGCTGTAGTTAACAGAGTCCTGAGGGTGTGAAAAGCTGCTTCACACTCTGGTGTCCACTTGAACTTCTCATCTTTCTGAAGTAGCCTAGTTATGGGCTTAGCTATCTTGGAGAAATCCAAAATAAAACAACAATAATATCCTGCTAACCCTAGAAAACTCTAAATTTCATGGACCGAAGTCGGAGCCTTCCAATCTATGACCTCTTATACTTTTGATGGGTCTACCAATATTCCATCTCTTGATAAGATGTGACCTAAGAAAGGTACCTTGCTTAACCAAAATTCACACTTGCTAAACTTTGCATATAGCTTATGCTCCCTCAACCTGGACAGAACAATCCTCAGATGCTCTGCATGATCTGCCTCATTCTCCTGAATAAATCAATATATCATCGATAAACACTACCATGAACTTGTCGAGCTCAGGCATGAATACCGAATTCATCAGGTATATAAGTAGGCAAGGAGCATTCGTTAGTACAAAAGACATAATCAAATACTTATATAAGCCATACCTAGTGGAGAAAGCAATTTTAGGTATATCCTCTGGCCTGATCTTTATCTGATGATAGCTTGATCTCAAGTCGATCTTGGAGAATACCTTTGCTTTTGCCGAACTGAATCAAATAAGATGTTGATGTGAGGCAAAGGATACTTGTTTTTTGATGGTCACAGCATTAAGTGGCCTATAATCCACACACATTCTCAAGGACTTGTCCTTCTTCACAAACAATGTTGGACATCCCCATGGAGATGAACTAGGTTGAATGAGACCTTTGTCCAATAGATCTTATAGCTAAATTTTAAGTTCCTGCTAACTCATTTGGTGGCATCCTATAGGGCCTTCTTGGGATAGGCACCGTACCTTGGCACTAACTCAATCTTAAATTCCACAGCCCTATCAGGTGGTAAACCTGGTAACTCATCTAGGAATACATCAGGAAACTCACAAACCACTGGGATATCGCAAAGGGTAGTGGTTTGGATAGCACAAGCTAAGAGTTGGATTTCAAAATTTAGGGAAAGTGGTACAAGAAAAGCATTTCCTCCCTTGGGTTCTCTCAACATAATAGTACGAGTGCTAGTGTCAATGAGAACACCATGATCCTTCATCCAATTCATGCCTAAGATTACGCTTATGGATAACCTGGGCAATACTATCAAATCCATTGTATACTCCCTCTCTTGTATAGAGATGAGCATGTTTCTGACTATCTTATTTGTAGAAATAGTAGCCCTAGCTAAACTTATATTATAACCACCCTTGCTTACTTCAATTAGTTTCTAATCATGTCTAGATGCAAATGCTTGGCTCATAAAGGAATGAGAAGCTCCCAAATCAAATAAAACAATAGCGGGATGCTTGTTGATAAGAAACATACCAGCCGTGACAACTTCAACAGTAGTATAGTGCATGTATCCTGGACATGCCCTTGAGTTTGCCTGCCTCTGATTGTTCTAATTCTGATTGCTGTTCTTCTTAGGGTGGGGGCATTCCTTGGCCCAATGACCCACTTGATTGTAGTTGTAGCAGGGTTGATTACTCCTTGGTCCTGTAGAGCTTCCCTGACCTGCCATTCCCTTTGGGTAAGGCAATAGTGAATGCCTTACGGAATACCATTCTGAGGTCGGCTATTCTGAGCTTTTGGTGGTGGAGGCCTGAACTTAGGTGCTGGTGGGCGGAACTATGGTCTAGCTATTATAGGAGCTCTGGTCTGTGAAGATCTCAAGGCACATGCCTCAATTGCCCTCTTGCGGTCCTTAGCTACCGCATGCATATTGTTATGGTTTTCCTGGGTCAAAGCATCACTAATAAACTCATTGTAGGTGGTTGTCACAGAACCGACCAATTTATAAGAGTACAAGTACAATGGCAGTCCACAAGCGGTCACACTATCATACTTGAACCCATATAAACCCTGGTAGTCCATCGAATACCACGACGGGTCTCGATAAACTGATTTACAACAACCAAGATCATACATGATTTAACATACATGTCACATATTACATAAAGTTCACAGATACATTTCCATCATCAGAGTATGAAACAAAGTTATTACAAACCGAGTTTGATAGATAAAAGCGGAAGCAAATTAAGTTTGAAGGTAAAGTTTCCAACATAGTTTAATACAGTGCCAAAATACGATCACAGTCCACAAAAGCAAGTAGAGGGATTAATAAAGAAGCCTACCCAAGGCTTACTTCTCATTCCACAGCGGGATAGAAGCAACTCTTGCAATAACCATGATAAACAGTGCCATCTGCAACTAATGGGAAATAAAACCCTGAGTACGAGAAAGGTACTCAGCTAGACTTACCCATCATAAACTAGAAATAAAATGACTCCAAGGATCATGCAAGGCTGTATAAGTGGAGATAGCTTGACAACATTTTGCATAAAAGTGATTAACTCAGTTATACAATTATGATTCCATTATCAAGTTAATTATAACTATCCATCTCTAAATTAGTAACTAACCTGTGCCAAACATGTGGTATATCATTTTAAAAGCATACAATAGTAACCATAGCTAGTATTGTAATTCCATATTCAATCGAACCATCATGTTCCATAACACAGTTACTACGATGTTGGGGCTAGCCAAGTTTCTCACTATCCGGGAGAGATGGCGATTCGAATCGATTTCAACTAGCTGGGAATTTATTCCTAACACAAACCCAGGCAGACCAGATCATTAGTCGCCTTAGGTCACCTTTGGTACAACTCAGGTCCACATTTCATGGGTTCGTACCACGCCGCACAATCGGGGACACCAAATGCCAGGACATTTAGGCCTAGCCTGCCCTTGGGCTCAGTCTGGCTCCCTGCAAGGAGCGCACAACAGAATGGGGCCCGGCCTAAGTTGAGCTACTCGGCTTCGTAGGTCGGAATGAGTTATCCGGCCAGCTAAGTGATAGGCATGTGTTTAATCTTGTCAGAAGTGCCAACAACGGTATGGTCCTTAACCGGCACAGACGGAATCACATGAGTCAGCCTACTCATAGACTTTGCCCGGCCTTGATTTTCTTTTACCCCATGGTTCTATTCCACGATAGCAAATATAGCCAACCGTGCTCCGGTATCCACCTATATCTCGCATGGTGACTAGGAAATCAGCCGACTTCTATCGGTCTAAGCATGGCTAAGCATATATTCGATCCTGGACCTACTCAGGGTTAACAATGTATATATCTAGGACAAGGAATTTATATGCATCAAGTGGTTCCATTAAACTCTTATAACCTAATGCATCAATCATAAGAACTTGAGTAATATTTTGTAAAATACTAGGAGACTTAGAATGCTCCAGGGCTTGCCTTTCAGAAAGGACGTAGGGCAGGTGATTAGGGCACTCTAGAAGCTCTTCTAGGTTCTGCTCCTCGCCTTCAGGAGCTTGCGGCTTGAGGATTCTCCTACTGGTCCCCTTCCTCTACTTCGTCGAACTCCAGCAACGTTATTTCTTCCTCCGATCCTAGATGCACGAATATGGCATAAGGTATTGCGAATGTATGCATGCCGATAAGTATAATATGATGATACATGATGAATGCATTCATGTATGTATTCTTAATAGCATGTTGCTTAAGGAATAACAAGTGTATCACGTTTTACTGAGTATGTGCATATCTCTTCTTGATTATTTAATTAACTACTTCAACAATGCATCTACTATATCACCAAACAGCAGCTACTAAATTTACTTATAACTGAAGTTATACTTATCCAAATATGGTGATCTTGGACTTTCTGAAAAGCTTATAAAATTGTCTACAACTCTTATTTAATCACCAAAAGCTAATTCACAATGTATCTTAACCAAAACAGTCAATCAATCTAGTGCTGTCCAGAAATTCCAGAGAGCAAGCAATTCGGAAATACTAACTTTAAATAGCTATAACTCCTAAACCCTTTGGCCTATGGTCCTGAAATTTTAACACAAGATACATGAAGAAGTTACCGACAACTTTGTTATTAACCATTTTTACAGCAAACATTGTTTTCACTATGCAATACACCAAACTACAGAATCTATCCGAAAACCCTCTCAACGCGAATTATAAAGCAACAATACTTCTACTTCATATAAGCATTCAAAATTTGACAACACCAAGTCTACCAACAGTTTAAGTATACCAAATACACTCAAGAAAACATAATGGTAAAGCCCAAACTATTTGTTTCAATGCTTTTATTATTTTATTTAGATACATTATGTTAAATAATAAACCTATATCGAATATATATCATAAATTCTCAAACATTTATAGTGCCTTACTAATGATACCAAAAGACTACTGTAAAAGTTTCATACCATTTTACCAAGTAGAACTATTCTATATAAAAATGACAATGCAGAAAGGCTTACAATAGCAAAAATAGAAAACCCTAGTGAAAAGTGTCAAGCAACAGATTTTATATTTTCCTAGCATCCATATGGTACTAGGATAACCTCCAACAAATTTCATGAATATTGGATTCATAAATAATTTATAAAAATTCCTACAAGGATTACCTAATTATAAAAGAAAAATCTATAACTACAAATCTATACCTGCACAGATCCTCAAATTTTTACCAGAGCTCATACATGTCAATAATAGCTTACCACAAAAATTTCATAATATTTTGAGCAAAGGAACTCTAGATATAAAATAAACAAATTTACATACATTCAAAAACACATTTCAAGTTTCAATTTAAATCCTCCAAAACTTCTACTACAAGGGTCAAGATTATATTTTTCCTAAATACTACACTTCCTAAGGAACACTACAAAATTTATTTCACAATTTTTGAATCTACCTAGCTCAACTTATCAAATTTTCAAAGATTGCACCAAATCTGTAAACAAATGACCTATCTTTTGAAACTGTGCCGCTGACAGCCGGGCCCCACGCGCCAGTTGGACCCACATGTCAGCAACGCAAAAACAGGGGAGACGTCCGGGATGGCGCTACCTCGCCAGTGGTGACCTCACCAGCGACGAAACCTGGACCACCGTGACCTCCTTGACCTAGCGCTCACGACCGGGTAACTAGGTGGATGGATAACCGACGCGAAGGACGGCGGCGCTACGCCGGTGGTGGCCACAGTGACGCAATCTAAAGCATGGATGAGGATCTTCTAATCAAGACGAACCTAACGCACATGATAGCACCAAGAATGGTGGATGGAAATGGCGTGGCCACGACGACGGGCTCGATGGCGGAGCGGGATGACGGTGATACGCCGAAGCCGGCCGAGGCGGTGTCATCTAAGGTTTGGCCTAGGCCCTACCGACTCTGGGGATACTCGCATACTCATAGTCATGGCACACGATGGACTGAGGTGTTCCGGCCACGACGAGCTCGCTCTCTGGGGAGGTGCCCACGATGGCGGCGGCGACGGAGATGACCAAAGGGCCCTTACCTTGGCTCAAATGCAACTGCGAAGGGGTCAAGGAGTTAGGGCGAAGCACGGCGCATCTACGATTGCAAGCAATGGGCACGATGGTTGGCCGGTGAAGGAGCTAGTGCGGCGGTGGTTGGCTTGGCAGTAATGGCGGAGGCTCGGCGCTGGCTCTTGTGCGCTTGAATGAAGCTACCGGGCGCGGACGAAGGTAGATAAGGAGGCAGGGAGGGTGCATGGCGTCGACATGCCCAGTGATGGCCTGATGTGAGGGGGCAGCGCCGGCATATTGCCGCCAGATGGCACGCATGGCCTGGACTCTATCGGCCACCGCGGCGTGAGCTTGGCCGCCATCAGAGTCCCGCGATTATGACTGGCAGCCCGTTTCTATGATGCTCAAACCCCAATTCCGTAGTTCCATAGCACAAATGACCTAAACGAAGTTTGTAGACCTATGTACCAGCTACATTCTAGTCTTAAAGAATCAAGTGCTAATTCTCAATGGTTAGTGAGTAAAATCATCTCAAAAGTGAGCTTGTCAACACTGTCAGTTCTTAGGACTTAGAAAAATTTGCTAAGTGTTGAAAATGTTGATTTGCTGATTTTTATGAGCCTAAATCAAGCATGTTAGGAGCTAAACCAGTCAATGGCCCAAAAATAAAAGTTGTTCCTCTTGCCAAATACTACAACTTTGCTTTAGTGATCACCTCCATGTAAGGTCTCTAGCACATAGTTCAAACTTGGTCAAACATGCTACATTCAAATGATGGTATACATTCTAACTAGGACTTAGTGACCAAGTTGCCCTTAACCATGAATACCAAAGTTCTTCATAATGATACTTTAAACATGTTTAAGCTATTTTTCATGCATTGGTCACACATAGGGCTATCCAGGTCAACCCATATACATCACTAAGTGCTTGATCATGAAAGGTGACATTCATGAACACGGTTCCATTTGCTAACCTAAGTGTTGCTAATATGTTTTTGTGACTCATATCAACCAATTACATGTTTACACTCATGATCATATGCATATACACATGGAAACATGAAATAATAAGCAATGTTGCACATGTTTCAATCTCCTGTTTCAATTGTAAATGTTTATATATGAATGCTTGATGCTCATGCTCATGCTATGCAAGTCAATTTATGCAAGGCTAACACCTAGGGTGTTATAGCCCCTCCCCCTTATAAAAATCTTGTCTTCAAGATTTGCAAGACCTACCATTCTTGGAAAAAGGCAGGATAAACCTCTCGTAAATAATCCTCATTTCCCACGTCGCATCTTGTTCACTATGATTGTTCCACACCACCTTATAGAACTTAATGATCTTACTCCATGTCACTCTTTCCATCTCTTCTAACACTCAGGATTGGCTTTTCTTCATAGGTCAAATCCGATTGAAGCGGTACGTTGGTGGGTGCAATAGCTTCTTCAGGTACATGAAGACATTTCTTCAACTGAGAAACATGGAAGACATCAAATATTGCACTCATCTCTGGTGGAAGTTGTAACTTATAAGCAACATTCCCCTTTCGTTCCTAGAATCTTGTATGGCCCTACATATCTAGGCGAAAGCTTCTTTTTCATTCCAAACCTCTTCACCCCTTTCATGGGTGATACTTTCAAGTATACATAGTCACCCACTTCAAAAGTCAGTGGTCTTCTTCTTTTATCAGCATAACTCTTTTGTCTCGATTGAGCTGCCTTCATATGCTGTTGGATAACATGCACTTGCTCTTCAGGCTTCAGTTACAAAGTCAATACCAAAGTATCTCCTTTCACCAGGCTCAATCCAATTCAACGGAGTTCTACATTTTCTGCCATACAAAGCTTCAAATAGAGCCATCTTGATACTTGCTTGATAACTGTTGTTATAGGAGAACTCAGCTAAAGGTAACCACTTCTCCCATGAACCTTTGGAAGATATAACACAAGCTCTTAGCAAATCTTCCAAGATTTGGTTCACTTGCTCTGTCTGTCCTAAAGTTTGAGGATGGTATGCCGAACTTCTGATTAGCTTGGTTCCCAAGGCCTGGTGTAAGTGTTCCCAGAAATAAGCTATGAACTGTGGTCCTCGATCTGAGATGATAGTCCTGGGTACTCCATGTAGTCTCACGATCTAAGAAAAATATAGCTTAGCATACTTCCCCACATGATACCTTGTGTTTACTAATATAAATGGGCGGACTTGGTGAGATCATCTACAATAACCCATATTGAATCATGACCTTGCGGTGTCATCGAAAGGCCTGTGATAAAGTCCATACTGATTTCTTCTCATTTCCAACCTTGGAATAGGACAATGGCTGAAGTAATCCGGTAGATTTCATATGAACAGCTTTTACTCTGCATGCAGTTGTCCGCACCTAGCGACATAGGCTACGATCTCTTTCTTCATCTTAGTCCACCAAAAACGAGCTTTCAAATCTTGGTACATCTTACTACTACCCTAGATGGATAGACAATTTGGATGAATGAGCTTCATCTAAAATTTGATCTCTAAGCTTACTGGTCTTTTGGTACCACGAGTCAGGTCTTCAAACCATAGCACACCTCTTTCAGCCCAATCTGAAATGCTTGGTTTCTTACTCTTGCATTTTTCTCTTGATGTGACTTATACCTGCATCTGTCTGCTGTAGCTCTATGATTTTGCTCTCAAGTGAACAACTGATAGTGATGTTGTGCAGTACAACATGATGTAACAAATTGAATCCATCTTCCAATAATGCTTCCATAGTGTTGCAATGAGACTTTCGACTGAGTGCATCTGCTACTACATTAGCTTTCCCCGGATGATAGTGCACTTCTCAATTGTAGTCCTTAATTAGCTCTAACCATCTTCGTTGTCTCATGTTCAGCTCTGGTTGGGTAAAGATATACTTGAGACTTTTGTGGTCAGTATATATATGACATACATTGCCCAACAAATAATGTCTCCATATCTTTAATGCAGTGAACAACTGCTGCAAGTTCTAAATCATGCGTAGGGTAGTTGACTTTATGTTTTCTCAATTGCCGAGAAGCATATGCAATAACTCTTCCTTCTTGCATAAGCACACACCCCAAACCTATTCCCGATGCATCACAAAATACATCGAAAGGCTTCTCAATGTCGGGTTGTGCTAAAATAGGTGCGGTAGTTAACAGAGTTCTGAGGGTGTGAAAAGTTGCTTCACATTCTGGTGTCCATTTGTACTTCTCATCTTTTTGAAGTAGTCTGGTCATGGGCTTAGCTATCTTTGAGAAATTTAGAATGAAACGATGATAATATCCTGCTAACCCTAGAAAACTCCGAACTTCATGAACTGAAGTTGGGGCTTTCCAATCCATGACATCTTGTACTTTTGATGGGTCTACAGAGATTCCATCCCTTGATAAGATATGACCTAAGAAAGGTACTTTGCTCAACTAGAATTCGCACTTGCTAAATTTCGCATATAGCTTATGCTCCCTCAATCTAGATAGAACAATCCTCATATGCTCTTCATGGTCTGCCTCATTTTCCAAATAAATCAATATATCATCGATAAACACGACCACGAACTTGTCAAGCTCGAGCATGAATACCGAATTCATCAGGTACATAAAGTAGGCAGGATCATTTGTTAGTCCAAAAGACATAACCAAATACTCATATAAGCCGTACCTAGTAGAGAAAGCAGTTTTAGGTATGTCCTCTGGCCTAATTTTTATCTGATGATAGCCTGATCTCAAGTCAATCTTAGAGAATACCTTTGCCTTTGCCAACTGATCAAACAAGATGTCGATGCGAGGCAACGAGTATTTGTTCTTGATGGTTACAGCATTGAGTGGTCTGTAATCTACACACATTCTTAGTGACTTGTCCTTCTTTTTCACAAACAATGCTAGACAGCCCCATGGAGATGAGCTAGGTTGGATAAGACCCTTGTCCAATAGATCCTATAACTGAATCTTAAGTTCTGCTAACTCATTTGGTGGTATTCTATACGACTTTCTTGAGATAGGTGCCGTACCTGACACTAATGCAATCTTAAATTCCACATCCCGATTAGGTGGTAAACCTGGTAATTCCTCTGGAAATACATCCAGAAACTTACAAACCACGAGGATATCACAAAGGGTAGTGGTTTGGATAGCACAAGCTAAATGTTGGAGTTCAAAATTTTGGGAGAGTGGTACTAGAAAATCATTCTCTCCCTTGGGTTCTCTCAACATAATAGTACGAGTGCTAGTGTCAATAAGAACACCATGATCCTTCATCCAATTCATGCCTAAGATTACACTTATCGATAACCTAGGCAATATTATCAAATCCATTGTATACTCCCTCCCTTGTATAGAGATGAGCACATTTTTTACTATCTTATTTGTAGAAATAGTAGCCCCTGCTGAACTTATATTATAACCCCCTTTGCTTACTTCAATTATTTCCTGATCATGTCTAGATGCAAATGTTTGACTCATAAATGAATGAGAAGCTCCCGAATCAAATAAAACAACAGCGAGATGCTTGTTGATAAGAAACATACCAGCCGTGACAACTTCTCCTGCGGGCACTTCTAGAACCACAGTATAATGCACGTATCCCGGATGTGCCCTTGAGTTTGTCTGCCTCTGATTATTCTAATTTTGGTTGCCATTCTTCTTTGGGTGGGGGCATTCCTTGGCCCAATGGTTGCAGTTAAAATAGGGCTGATTACTCCTAAGTCCTGTGGAGCTCCCCTGACTACCATTTCCTTTTGGTAAGGCAATAGTGAATGCCTTACAAAATGCTTTCTGAGGCCTGTTGTTCTGAGCTTTAGGTGGTGGAGGCCTAAACTTGGGTGCAGGCAGATGGAATTGTGGCCTAGCTATGATAGGAGCTCGGGACTATGAAGATCCGGAGGCACCTGCCTCGAATGCCCTCTTGCGACCCTTAGTGGCCACATGCATGTTATTGTGGTTGTCCTGGGTCGAAGCATCACTAATAAACTTGTTGTAAGTGGTGCACTTAGAATTGGCCATGGTCTTCATCAGTTTGGTGCCTAGACCCCGCTTGAAGCTCTCTATCTTCTTCTCCTCGGTATCCATGAAACCTGGAGCATACCTAGACAAATTGTTGAATGCGTGCATATATTCTATGAGGGTCTTTGTCCCTTGAGTGAGCCTCATAAATTCAGCCGCTTTCATGCGCATTAGGCCTAGGGGAAATGATGCCCCTGAAAAGCCAACTTGAACTGCTCCCATGTTACTTGCGCATTAGCAGGTAGAGATGACACGAAATGTGTCCACGAGATCCCTGTTGGTCCTTGCAATTGGTGAGAAGCATACTCAGCCTTCAGATGCTCAGTGACTCTTAGCAGACGAAACTTCTACTCAATAGTGTTGAGCCACTCGTCAGCCTATAGTGGTTCCTCTGCCACCTTGAAGATAGGAGGCTTTGTATCTAGAAATTCCTTGAATGTACTGTGCTGATTTGGCTTGGGCCCTTGTTGCTATGGGTGGCCACAAGCGGCGTTCTACGTGATGAGGCATAGAGCTTCCTCCATTGTCCTTTGGCTCCCCAAGAATTGGGCAAAGAACTCCTGAGCGGACAACGGCGGCGGTCGTGGTAAGTCATCACCATTGCCATCATGGCTGCTACTAGCTCCTGCACGGGTGCGCGTCATCTGTGAAGTTGCAACAATAAGCGATTATTGGTTGATGCCACAAGATTGCAGATGAATTTATAATCATGCCAAACTAAAATTACTGGAGATAATCTCATATTCATACAATAAAAATAGAGGCATAATAATTCATTCTCGCAACATGTCACCACCAATTTGATCACTTATCGGACTCATAGCATGTTAATGTTCAAATCGTGATCTCTGATAAATCAACCAAAATTTGCATTAGCGTTTAACCAAATGTGCGATAGTCGTGCAAATAACAATATTACATGATAGTTCAATTCATCAGCACCAAATTTAAACTACAGGTCCATTACATAACCAATGATGATACATTAAGCAGTTCTACGAAGTACTAAGCGATCTAATCCTCATCATGATCACTATCGAGGTCAGAGATAGGATCATCTCCTTCCTCAGGCTCCACCTCTTCCTCTTCCTCATCCTCATCATCTTTTTCCATATTTGGACCATCTTCTTCCCCATCTAGGATTGGGTTCAGCTGGTTGTTTAAATAGTGCACTTCATGCTGAAGGTTCATAACTTGGAATTGAGCCTGTGCAAGCTGCTGACGTAAACCCCTTCGGCATGGTCCTAGGCGTTACTCATGTCACGGTGCCTATCTCGCTCTATCCTTATTGTAGTGACACGATTTTCTGCTGCATCACGCTGACGTCTAGCTATGGACACCTCTACATGGGCGGTCTCCAACTGCTCCCATAGCCCTACAAGCAATGCTTGATCATTAGCTCTGGCTTCTTGAGCTACTGCTCGCTGATGATCCACTAGTTCCATTTGGGCATGAAGAGTGCCCAAAGCTGCATAGGCTTGGTTAGATTCCCATCGGGCTTTACTTGCGACTTTCTTTTGCTTGCGCACACACTTCTTGAGCTTATGCTACGCGGCTTCATCTCTCATGAGTTTGTCATGCAAGTGGTGTATGATTCCTGCCAGAAATCCCTGGTGTCCTGGCGTGCACAAAACATCTTCATCACCACAAACATTGCACTCATGGAGGGACTAGAGCTATTTGCTCGCTCATCCCGATCTCTGATCAATGCATTTTGGTTACGTTGTTCCCAATTGGTGGTGGACGGATCCACCCAAGGAAACATACTCGCTGCACTGCCAGTCAGTGCATCTCCATGCTACTAGCAGACTTGCCTCAAAACCTCAAAGGCCACAACTTGGGCAGCCTCCCAAGGAGTCTTCCCTTCCGATTCTGCCTTCCACTCCTACCAGAAGGGCAGTTGTGTGCGGGCTAGTATAGTGAGCCGCACCTCGTACCATGGCTGTCCCTCCAAGTACTCTTCAATCCAATGATAAAGGGGCAGTTCATGGTACCCCACAAAGTGCAAAACTCTCCACAATAGGGTAGGCGTTCCAAAAACCATCAGGAAATTCTCACATCCAACTGGTGCTGCCATCTGTACCATCAACATGTACACTTTTGTGAGACAAAGCCATAATGGATAAGAGTTACATAACCGAGTAAGAAATTTATAAGGGGAGGAACAATGTACTTATTTGAATGATAATTATCATGATGCATGCTTGTTCCGTACGTCCTCACAAACTTAGAAAAAATTTGTTTCTAATGGTAGACATGGTGGCATACATATGTTCTCTCATATATAGCGTAACTAGTCGAGCTACACGTTTCGTTGTTAGTGTACCTGCATAAGAATTCCATTTCAGCCCAAACCCATAATTAAATATGCAGAATGTAAATCTAAATACTTCCATATATGTGTACCCACACATATACTTCCGTATCAAGCTACCCAATAACAGTTTATACTCACAATTAAATACGCACCACATACACATGCAAGCATGCATACATAGTCGTACCAAAGCTAACTCTCCCCAACCGCACGCTCACATCTTGCGGTCATGCCACTCATCAACTTACCTTGGCGTAGAGGCATTTGATCCATACATTACCATTCAAGTGAATGGCATCCATACAATAGCACGCCATATGGATGATGAAGTAAAAACCCCCATGTTAGTACTTAAATAGGCACCTAATAGTCCCTACTTTGGGCATAAGGAAAGTGATCATCGGCACACTTTAGATTTCAAATACCTATTTATATAGCTATTAGTTGCTAGAAAAGGGTTTTAGGAAAATAAAAACTTTTGTTTTAAATACAAATGTGACAATTAATGTTGAATCTTGCTTTGATGTCAGTTGTCGCAGAACCGACCAATTTATAAGACTACAAGTGCAATGGCAGCCCGCAAGCAGTCGCACTATCATACTTGAACCCATATAAACCCGGTAGTCCGTCGAGTACCACGACGGGTCTCAATAAATGATTTACAACAACCAAGATCGTACATGATTCAACATACATGTCACATATTACATAAAGTTCACAGATACATTTCCATCATCAGACTATGAAACAAAGTTATTACAAATCGAGTTTGATAGATAAAAGCGAAAGCAAATTAAGTTTGAAGGTAAAGTTTCCAACATAGTTTAATACAGTGCCGAAATACGATCACACTCCACAAAAGCAAATAGAGGGATTAATAAAGAATCCTGCCCAAGGCTTACTCCTCATCCACAGCGGGATAGAAGCAACTCTTGCAATAACCATGATAAACAGTGCCATCTGCAACAATGGGAAATAAAACCCTGAGTATGAGAAAGGTACTCAGCTAGACTTACCCGTCATAAACCAGAAATAAAATTACTCCAAGGATCATGCAAGGCTGTATAAGTGGAGATAGCTTGACAACATTTTGTATAAAAGCGATTAACTCAATTATACAATTATGATTCCATTATCAAGAATATTATAACTATCCATCTCTAAATTAGTAACTAACCTATGCCAAACATGTGGTATATCATTTTAAAAGCATATAATAATAACCATAGCCAGTATTGTAATTCCATATTCAATCGAACCATCATGTTCCATAGCACAGTTACTACGATGTTGGGGCTAGCCAAGTTTCTCACTATCCGGGAGAGATGGCAATTCGAATCGATTTCAACCAGCTAGGAATTTATTCCTAACACAAACCTAGGCGGACCAGATCATTAGTCGCCTTAGGTCACCTTTGGTACAACTCAGGTCCACATTTCGCGGGTTCATACCACGCCGCACAATCAGGGATACCAAATGCCAGGACGTTCAGGCCTAGCCTGCCCTTGGGCTTAGTCTGGCTCCCTGCAAGGAGCGCACAACAGAACAGGGCCCGGCCTGAGTTGAGATACTTGGCTTCATGGTCGGAACGAGTTATTCGGCCAGCTAAGTGATAGGCATGCGTTCAATCTTGTCAGAAGTGCCAACAACGGTACGGTCCTTAACCGGCACAGACAGAATCACATGAGTTAGCCTACGCATAGACTCTGCCCGGCCTTGATTTTCTTTTACCCCATATCTCGTAGGTGACAGGAAATCACCAGACTTCTACCGGTCTAAGCATGGCTAAGCATATATTCGATCCTGGACCTACTCAGAGTTAACGGTGTATATATCTGGACAAGGAATTTATATGCATCAAGTGGTTCCATTCAACTCTTATAACATAATGCATCAATCATAAGAACTTGAGTAATATTTTGTAAAATACTAGGAGACTTAGAATGCTCCGGGGCTTGCCTTTTAGAAAGGACGTAGGCGGTGATTAGGGCACTCCGGAAGCTCTTCTAGGTTCTACTCGCCTTCAGGAGCTACAGCTTGAGGATTCTCCTACTGGTCCCCTTCCTCTACTTCGTCGAACTCCAGCAACGTTATTTCTTCCTCCGATCCTAGATGCATGAATATGGCATAAGGTATTGCGAATGTATGCATGCCGATAAGTATAATATGATGATACGTGATGAATGCATTCATGTATGTATTCTTAACAACATGTTGTTTAAGGAATAACAAGTGTATCACGTTTTACTGAGTATGTGCATATCTCTTCTTGATTATTTAATTAACTACTTCAACAATGCATCTACTATATCACCAAACAGCAGCTAATCAATTTACTTATAACTGAAGTTCTGCTTATCCAGATGTGGCGATCTTGGACTTTCTGGAAAGCTTATACAATTGTCTACAACTCTTATTTAATCACCAAAAGCTAATTCACAATTTATCTTAACCAAAATAGACAATCAATCTAGTGCTGTCCAGAAATTCCAGTGAGCAAGCAATTCGGAAATACTAACTTTAAACAGCTATAACTCCTAAACTCTTTGGCCTATGGTCCTGAAATTTTAACACAAGATACATGAAGAAGTTACCTATAACTTTGTTATTAACCATTTTTACAACAAACATTATTTTCACTATGCAACACACCAAACTACAGAATCTGTCCGAAACCCTCTCAACGCAAATTATAAAGCAACAATACTTCTACTTCATATAACCATTCAAAATTTGACAACACCAAGTCTACCAACAGTTCAAGCATACCAAATACACTCAAGAAAACATAATGGTAAAGCCCAAACTATTTATTTAAATGCTTTTATTATTTTATTTAGATACTTATGTTAAATAATAAACCTATATCGAATGTATATCATAAATTCTCACAAATTTACAGTGCCTTACTAATGCTACCAAAAGAGTACTGTAAAAGTTTCATGCCATTTTACCAAGTAGAACATTCTATAAAAAAATGACAAGGCAGAAAGGCTTACAATAGCAAAAATAGAAAACCCTAGTGAAAAGTGTCAAGCAACAGATTTTATATTTTTCCTAGCATCCATATGGTACTAGGATAACCTCCAACAAATTTCAGTTGAGGCACACAACTGGATGCGATGGTGGTGACTCTGGTCGTTGCTGATGTACACTGACGCAAGCATTTCCACATGTCTGATTTCGTTTGGGCAGCTCTGGAACCTTTGTGGAGTTGACCTGACACATGGTGGCACAACATTAGGTGGTGAAGAGGCATGTTCAGTCAGTTGTTCGGGGGCATGGGTGTTGCCTGACCTGATGTGGCATCAGCATGTCCAGTCGTCTCGGCCGTGCGTCCGATCGCAACTTAAGCACTCGCTCAGGAGAACTCGGCCGTTGGAGATCAGCTACTCGCATTTGAAGGCAGGGGCCATGTTGCGCTCATCGAGTGACCAGATTCTAGGGGCCTGTGTCTGGTCACCTCTGACTGGCATGTTCGGTCAGCCCGCAGTGAGCTCCTATTGACCACAATGGCTCTATTTCATGGGGGCTTCTATTTAAGCCCTATGGCCAGCTCTAGCTCACTCTCTTGGACATTTTCATTGACATAGCAACCTAGTGAGCTAAGCCAAAGCCCTCCCACTCATCTCCATTATTGATTCATCATCTTTGTGAGATTGGGAGTGAATCCAAGTGCATTGCTTGAGTGGTTGCATCTAGAGGCACTTGGTGATTGTGTTTCGCTGTGGGATTCGCTTGTTTCTCTTGGTGGTTGCCGCCACCTAGATGGCTTGGTGCAATGAGGATCATCGAGCAAAGGAAGGTGATTGTCTCTGGCTCTGATCATGGTGATTGTGAGAGGTTCTTGACCTTTCCCCGGTGGAGAGCCAAAAGGTACTCTAGTGGATTGCTCGTGGCTTGTGGATTCTCATCTTGTGTTGGTTGTGCGGCACCCGATTGCGGGTTAGGTGTGTGATGCCTATTAGCGCATGAACCTCCAAGTGAATGAATCACCACAATGGGGACTAGCTTGTTGGCAAGCAAGTGAATCTTGGTGAAAAATCATTGTGTCATCTTATCTCCAAGGATTTCATTTGTATTCTTTGTGATTGATTGATCATCTCTTGCCATGGTGGTATAACTCACTACCTCTCCTATGCATTTACTTTCTTAGTGTAGCTAAGCTCTTTAGTGTAATTAGTTTTAAGAGCTAGCTTGTGTCTTCTCTAGTGGTTAGTGAGGCCCTTTTGTTTGTCTTTGAGAGCTCACTAACTTAGTGGTAGTGACTTAGCCTCTTGTGTGACATAGAGATCATAAATAACTAGAATTGTGGATAGGATGCTTTGTTTTTGAATAGGCTAGCACAACACTCGCTTTGCTTCATAATTGTCTAACCACTTGGCTTAAATGTTGTTGTAGAAATTTTTTTATAGGCTATTCACCCCCCTCTAGCCATTAGGACCTCTCAACTCTCTTGCATTTACTTTGATTACTTTCTTGCCTAGTTAAGCTCTTTTGTGTAGCTAGTCTTGAGAGCTTGTTAGTGCACTTAGTGAGGCTCTTTAGTTAGTCTTTGAGAGCTCACTATCTTAGAGAGTAGTGACTTAGTGTTTGTGTGTGCTTAGAGATCAAAACAACTAGAATTGTTGGTTTAGGTGGCTTTAACCCTTATAGAGCTAGAGCAAAATTGCATTTCGCCATTTAGGTTACTAACCACTTGCTCTAATGTATTTGTAGAAAATTTTTATAGGCTATTCACCCACCCTCTTGCCATTTAGGACCTTTGAACGGGGTGGTGCCAGAGAGCTCCTCTGGTTGTGTCTAGGCGGTCGGCGTGGGTCTACCTCAACTTAACTGCCGATAGAATATCGTCGGCCTCTCCTCTAGGTGCTGGCATCTTCAGCACCAAGTATGTATAGTGTGGTATGGCCATGAACTTGGCTAGAGCCGAATGGACGAGGATGGTGTGGTAGGCGGTGTCAAAGTTGGCCACTAGGAAGTTGATGTACTCAGTATAGAACTTGTCGATGGTGCCGAACTATACTAGTAGAGCAACCTCGCCTAAGGGCTAGGACGCCCTACTAGGAACAATCCCCTAGAATGGAGAATTGAAGGGGGTGAGAGCTTCCTTAGAGATGCCTAACTTAGTTAGGGCACTAGCGAAGAGTATGTTGAGGGTGCTCCCTCCATCGATGAGGACCTTCCTGAACTGTACCTTCTAGATGATGGTATCCAAGACAAGAGGGAAGCATCCTGAGTAAGGGATGTTGGTCCACTGATCAGCCCTGCTGAAGGTGATGGGCTGCTCTGACCAAGAGAGATATCTGGGATCGGTGATGGTGTCGTAGCCTTTGATGGCTAAGACCCACTGGGCAGTGAGCTTCTGATCATACCTGTTCTCAGAGGTAGCTTGTCCTCCGAAAATTGTACCAACGGTCTTGTTGGCATCTTGTAAGGCATTACCTACATCCCTAGGGTGCTCATGATCCTTGCCACCATCGTCTTGGGGTTGTCACGCTTCTTGTTCTGCTCGTTGTAGAAGCCCTTGCCTAAACTAAGACACTCTCACATAATATGCTTTGCATTTTTGTGGACCGAACATGGAGGAGCTTTTCATATGCCGCATCATAGCTACGCTTGGTGCGGGCTGCTCAATGAAGGCAATGACGTTGTTTGGTCGACAATGTTAGAACTGTCTAGCTTTGGAGCTCTCTAGCCTATCATGACGGTCATGGTCGTCATAGTGGTGGTCATGATCATTATAGCAGCAGTAGCGGTCATCGTTGCACTGTTCTTTGAGGCGGTCATCATTGTGACATGCTCGATGATTAGGCCAAGGAATCTGAGTGATGCCATCCCTGTGTTGCTAATTAGCTTCTTCAGCATCGGTGTACTGATTGGCCATCTGTAGCATCTCGTCGAGCGTCTTTGGTGACTTTTGATTAAACTTGGATTAGAGCTCGTCATGGTGATAGAGCCCTCGAATGAACACGAAGATGACCTTAGCTTCAATGATGTTAGGGATGTTGTTTCTTGTTTCTAAGAAATGCCTGACGTAGCTACAAAGAAGTTCACCAGTCCTCTGGTGGATCCACTCTAGGTCATGCCTTGTACCTAGTCGGTCACACGTAGCCATGTAGTTCTCAATGAACATCTTCTTGAGATCATCCCAAGAACCGATGGTATCCAACCCCAAACTTATGAGCCAATTCATTACAGTAGGTTTTAATATGATAGGCAAATAATTTGCCATTACATCAGTGCTCCCTCTAGCAGCACACAAGGCAATGGCATAGCTCGTGAGCCACTGCTCAAGGTTGGCTTGGCCATTGTAGGGTTCAACCCTAGCGATTTGAAGCCTATGGGCCACTGAACAACCCATAGCCTTGCCATAAAGGCACGTGGTCCTTCTAGATCACCAACAATAGTAGCATTGCCAATAGTCGGTAGAGTAGCATTGCTAGGTTGAGCATCGGCAACTTGCATGAGAGCATCGATTGGATTGCCCCATTCGGCATCATACTCCTATTAGTGGGTAGCCTCCTATTCATGACATGAGTTGCGGTTTCTATCGATGCGATTGTGAACATCATGGAGACTATTGAGATGCCCACAAACATCACCACCGGGTTGATTTACCTTCTAATTGGCATTCGGTGCCGCTCGCTATGGTGATAGATTAGGATTGAATACGTAGTTGCACCTTGATCCCATCTGTACGTACTGGCTACCGCCTTGGTGCAAATTCAAATGCTGATCAGAAATGACTTCCTCCTGCACGATGGGAGCGGGGGGTTGTTGGCTTATAGAGTGACAGAGATTTGACACAGTAGAATGAGAAGGAGCCAAGTCTCGACGGAAGTCATTGACTTGAACTTGGGCTGCTTTAAGCAGCGTAGTTGCCTTGGCGATCTTCGATGTCTGCTAGAGTTTGGATAGATTGTTGATGGCTACGGTGAGGTTAGCACTCAGTGTCTACTAGACATCATGGCCATCAGCTTGGAGGAACTCTTGATCAAAGTTATGAGCAACATGTAGATTCCCTTGCTGATTGGCCACAATCCCGTCGGTGGCTGCGGCAGCAGCAGTGTTTGCTTCATTTGCACGGCGCCTAGTGTGGTTGATGTTCCTATTTTCCCAAGCAATGCGCTGGGAGTCAGTTTCTCTATCTCATATGGTGCTATCATGGCTGACCATGAAAAGCTTCCTAGGGAAATGCCTAGGTGGAGTTGGAGTGTCAGTGACGGTCTTGGTGGAGCCTTCTAATTCTGCCCCTAGATCTTCCTCCAAGATGGGGAGTAGGGAATCCTCACCAAGCTGGTGGATATGCACCATGTTGACTATTGGCGCAAACTGATCGGCCTTAGGTAGATCAAGCTTGGTGAGTGGGTGAATGTGACTAGTCTGGTCGGTGTAGCGATCTCGTATGGCCTCCTGATAGACAGTGGCCGCATTAGCTAGCCCAAAAGGATGAGACATGATGATGTCCTCCACTGGGGCTTCATGATCGGCCAAAGGCAGATCAGATCTGGAGAGTGGTCAGCGTTGGACTGTATGCCCCTCTAGAGTCACCATGATAATCAGATCTACATCTTGCCACTTCGGACAGTGCGAACGAGTGGAGCGCTTAGCGCCAACCACTTGTCATCGTAAGCAGATCGATCTAAGACTGATTCCATGAGCGACAAGCACTCAGCTAGTTTTTTATTGACCCGGTCTATAGATGTGACCAGGTCATCTTGATCGATGGGCTTCCTCGATCGACATGGTGCCGAGCAGCAAGCTCTTGGTGAGGAAGATGACCCTAGAAGAGGTTTTGAGATTGGATCTGCTAGCGTAGGTGTAGGCATGACCAGTGTAGGATTAGCCTACACTGACTTGACGATCTCCCTGTTGCCACTGGCATTGATTACCCATGAGATGGATCCAACCACGAAGGACTAGCTAGGCCTGGGGGAGAACGGAGAGCTTGAAGGACAAGCATTTGGCTTACCATGGGGATAGCACACACACCCCTACCTAGCATGCTAACTGTCAACAGAATATTGTTGGTAGTCCATCGAGGGGTATACCCATGATGATAGATTGTACGCAGGAGTGCGCGTGAACAAAAACTAGATGGCAACAGAGACACAAGATTTAGACAGGTTCAGGCCATCAGCTTGATGTGAAACCCTACGTCCTGTATACTATTGGTTTGTATTGCCAGAATATGAGAATGAATATGTTTTGAGGGGGTCCCCTACCCATCTTATATAGCTGAGGGGTAGGGTTATAGGTCAGTTAGATCTAAATCTAATTGGGCAAGTAATAATCTTTACTAGGAATCAAATAAGTCGGCATATCCTAACAGGTTGATCGCTATCTTTAGGATATCGCCTTGATGTCTTGAGGTGCATGTCGAGCAGTGTCATGCACGGCAAGTCTTCATCTTATGGGCTAGACTATCCCTCATGATGTGTCCCATGTACCTTACCATGGGTACCTGTCGATGAAATATGGTCGGCAGTCTACCTAGGTGTATGCCCAAGGTAGTAGATTATCGGTAGACAAATACGCAAGCTACAAACAAGATGGTGACGCAAGATAGACACAAGATTTTATCTAGGTTCGGCCACCGTAAAGGTGTAATACCTACATCATGCGTCTGATTGTATTGCTGTATGTCAATGAGAGATGTTTTTAGAGGGGTCCCCTGCCCACCATATATAGTCTAGGGGGCAGGGTTACAGATCTGGAAACTAATCCTAGCCAGTTACAATTGCCATAGGTGGCTGGATAAGGATTCCTATTCTAACTGACCAGGATCTCGTTTGACCTCCAAATCTGCCTTGATTCCTTGTGTGGGATTCCGAACAGATTGGCCAGGCCGCACGTCATCTTCTAGTGGGCTAGACCTCCTGATCCGGGCCGGCCCAAGCCTAGCCGTAAGGGTATAGGGGTTAATACCCCACAGCTAGTCCCCGAGCACTGTGTATTATGCTGTGACACGCCATTCGATCTCCTTCAACTAATGCGATCCGTCGTAATGTCATCTCCAACTGGTTGAAATATTGACCAATCGAATGTGCCAGAATTATGGTCAGAACAGAGAGCAGTAGACCATGATTATAGCCGAAGATTTTGGTTGTCCGAAGAATGCATGGTGCTCTAAAGAAAAAAGAAAAAGATTTCTTTCCTTATCAAGTGTGCCCACTTGTATTTCTGAAAAGAAATGTAAGTGACCCTTGGACAATAGTAGTTCTAGCGAACAGTCAGAGCGTAGGGGTTGATAAAATAAACACATTCACCGCAAGGTGAAGTGTGCCCACTTAGTTCCCAAGCCTGGTAGTAGGTGACGTAGGCACATGGTGACAGGGTCTAAAAAGAATTTCCACTGAAGTTAAGAATCCAATCATCGTACAAGCAATACGAGATGCACCGGCAGGTGCATCGTACCAATGTAGTCCCCGAGCTTGCTGGAAGACGAAGTATAAGCCTTGTAGCAAGGTCTAAATAAATGCCTCTCAACTGTATGTGAGTACAAATCACATATAGCCGAGGAGAGTAGTCTCCGAGCAATGGTCAGAACAGTTCTCGAGCATGATAGTGGTCAGAAAAATCCTTGAGCATGGTAGTGGTCAGAACAGTCCCCGAGCACGGTAGTAATCAGAACATTCCCCGAGCATGGTAGTGGTCTAGATAGTCCCCGAGCATGGTAGTGGTCTAGATAGTCCTCGAACACGGTAGTAATTAGAACATTCCCTGAGCACGGTAGTGGTCTAGACAGTCCCCGAGCACGGTAGTGGTCTGGACAGTCCCCGAGCATGGTAGTGGTCTAGATAGTCCCCGAGCATGGTAATGGTCTAGATAGTCCTCGAGCACGGTAGTGGTCTAGACAGTCTCTGAGCATGGTAGTGGTCTAGTCAGTCCCCGAGCACGAGAGGTGCGGTGAAAAAACAAATGCCACTTGTACTATTATTTTGTGTATTTATTTATTTACTTGCTCTATTAAATCCAATCTGACACGTCTGGTCAAAAAAGTAGATGGGTATAGCATGTCATACTACCTTCTTGTCCTTTCAAGCAAACAGTTATGTGGCACCTATAAGTAGGTGCATCAGCGTGGGCCCTCTCACACTAGTAATGAAGAGGTGCATACACTGATAACGAAGTGGCGCATATATTGGCATAGATCTTGAGGTTGTGAGAACAACCGTCTGCGGTGCGTGCGCATGACTCCCAATAATCTCAGGCAGACAAAACAGCAGAACTCTTGGTTAAATACAGTATAGAATTGGTAAGTTACTTTCTACTGAACCCCATTACCATTCGCCGCCGTAGCCTTCTTCTTCCTCTTGCCAACCCTAATACCTCCAAAATCACCATCAATCAATCCTCCACCGTTTCCTTGTTCATCAGCAAGGCCAGATTCATGGCGAAAAGTGACGCCCAGAAGAAAGTAGGAGTCATGGCGAAGGAGTGGTGGAAGTCAAGAAGCAACGAGCAAACCATTGAAGACCTCGTCACCATGGGAGTACTCCACAACAAGGAACTCATAGGATGGCGTGCGCTAGAGGGCGAGGGGTACCCCGATCCACAACTAGGTGAGATCATGGTTTTCGAAGACTTCTTTAAGTGGGGTTTTGGGGTTCTAGTGCACCCTTTCATTCAGGGCCTCTGTCTGTACTACGAGATTGGGATTTGCAATCTGCATCCCAACTCGATTCTCCTTGTCTCCACCTTCATTCATCTTTGCGAAGCATATGGCGGCTTCTAGCCCCATTTCAACTTCTTTTGCCATCTTTTCTGTCTGTGGAAGAAAGGAAGCGGTGGCTCAAAGATAGCTGGAGGTGTGTACCTCAACCTCCATGACGGGATGAAGGCCCAGTACCTACACTACCCATGGAACACATTGCTTGATGACTGGTACAAGAAGTGGTTCTACATCCACAAAGAGCCAAACACGATCACACTGTGCGACATGGGGTTCATTTTGGAGAAGAGGACCAGCTGGTCGGAGAAGCCCGAGCGCCTAGAACAGATTCTAGAATAGGAGAGCTATTTAACTTAGCTTATCCAAATTATGTTAGATTGAGCAACATCGAGCATGCTTTCAAGCTCACCCGACCTCCCCCAAAGGTAACTCATCTTGCCTTGTACCCGTAGTCTCATATTGTAGTAGAAACATACTGTGTGATCTCCTATTTGTTTCCCAGATTAATGGTTGGGATAGAGCGACAGTGTTTGTGTCGCCACCCCCTAGTGTAGATTGGCCGCAAGTTGCTGACCCGACCACCCAGATCAGCATCGGGGGCAAGGACATCGACTGGGCCATGCTCGGAGTTGGAGAGGAGGTAGCAGCCAAAGCTGTTGGTAAGCGGCCGGCGGCCAACAAGTGTCGTCAGGCGATCTTGACTCTGTCGGACGATGACACAGAGGAAGGAGAGGATGTAGACATCTTTCGACCCATCCCTCGAAAGAGGAGGAGGCAACTGGAGTCGACGGAGCAAGGTGGCTCCTCCATGCCGGTGGGACCCACATCGCCAACCACTGCAGTGCGAAGGACAAGCGGTGGAGGGGTCGAGCACCAAGCCCTAGCATCGGTGCTGGATGTAGAGAGAGACTAGGTGTCACCCACACAACACGTGGAGTGAGCATGGCCGAAGAGACGTGCCTTTGCCACATCATTTCATGCTTCCAACATGTAAGTATTTGTAACTTTGATGTAAGCTTGCAATTTGTATTGATTGTGGTGGCCTTCTGAACTTATCTCGGATGTACTAGTTCAGCATCCACCAAAAATCCGGACCAACTAGCCGGTAGCGGCATGGCTCCACCAGCTATCGTAGAGGAGACTGCCCAGTAGCCGGCCATCGAGGAACCCATGGCAGAAGGTTCGTTGGGGCCTCAACAAACAAGCGGTCAGACAACGGTCCTCGAGCAGGGGGCCGAGGGAAGAGCTGAGCCAAGCACCAGTGCTCTGAGTACTAACCCTACTGAGGACAACACCTTAGCACCAAGGGTAATGGAATAGACTGAGGAGCAGCGGTCAGAGGTGAGAGCACAGAGCACGTTTGTTGATGCTACAGCCCGTGGAAAAGCCATGGTGATCGCAGAAGCTGCCAACTCTGGACCAGCACCGATACCCGAAGAAGAGCCCAAAGAGGACAAAGTAGAGGAGGTCCTGGGCCATCTGCAGGACAAGCGACAACATGTGTATGGGTTGCATTGGCGGAACGACCAGTGGGTTGTTCATGAGGTAATCCCAGAGGTCGAAGAGACCAAGAAAGTTGAACGAGCGGCGAAACGACTAGTGACAGAGGTCCAGGTATGCTTTGCTTCACCACCTGATTTTGCTGTGTAGTCAAACTTTCTTACTTATCTATTTGCACACAGGACTTAATGAAGACCGCAAGGTACCATAAGAAGTGCTTCGACCAGATCGAGGGGATCGCTACAAGCAATAAAGAGCTGATGGCAGAGGTGGAATGCTTGTGCCACCAACTTGAAGCCGCCAATCATGAGAGGATGGAGCAAGAGTCCTAGAACCAGAACCTGGTCATCCAGCTCAGTAACAAAGAGCAAGAAAGAACAAGTAAGTAGTCACTTTATCATAATGAGTGCATGACAAGTGTTGTTGCATTGTTGGTAGTAACAGCTGTAGTACAGGCTTAGAAGCCGAAGTGGTCCGTCTCCGAGAGAAGAACAGTCATGCGGTCGTAGAGTGTGATCGCCTAAAGGAGGACAACAAAAAATTGGCACACGACCAGTCATAGCTCCAGGACCACATGACCAAGATGAAAGAGGAACTGAAAAGTAAGTTTTCCAAACCCCTTTGCTCACTTTTGTTGCCCACCTTATCTTGTCATGGTATGACGTTGTAATAGCTTGTGCGGTTTGCAGTTGTGAAAGTTAATGCTAAGAAGCATCTGGAGGCTGTGATAAAGGATCATGACGGTTGGAAGGCGCAGTGCCAAGAGATCACCAAGGATTGGGACACGTGGAAAAACCGGTGCTAGGAAGTGGCAACGGGCATTTTGCCAGTCCTCAACCTTATCGATCCAGCACTTACAGAGGACGTGCCAAGGATGCCATAGCTCGGACTGGTCGATAGATGCCGAAAGGCATGGGGATGGTTCTAGGAGTTCGTGAAGGAGGCGGGTGAGTACACAGGCGCACATGTGTTAAGCATGGTGCGTGCTCACTACCCCTTGATCGATCTCAAGTGCCTGGAGGCTAGATACCTGAAGGAGGTAGATCTAGACAAGGCTGAGGAGCTTCAGATGACCCAGCTAGACTTGTCGGCAAAAATAATTGGTGACATTAACCTGTGTGGAGGTGGGCAGCACCTGTACAGGGTACGCCATCAACAAGTCAGCTGGAAGCGCCATCAGTTTTGAGCCAACCGGCAAAGCCTATGGTCTCGACCAGCCAGGCATCGGCGGGGCCATCTTCTTCAGCTCGACCAGTACAAGAGTCCCTAGGACTCGAGCACGATGTCAGGCCCAGTGAGCAGCAGGTGCCGCGTGACCCGACCAGCCAATAGTATAGGCTATAGCTGTAGAAGAAGATGTAGTTGTGTTATTGTAAACTTGGACCTTTTTAGGCAAGCTTGTAATAACGTAACTGTATATCTGTATAAGCTTGTTTGTTTTATAGAAAACGTATTTAAGCTTGGATCTCGTGTTGGTGTAACTAAGTGAGAACATGTTAGCATTCTGTTTAGTTGTACCAGTTTAGTCGACACGTCATCCTGAAAGGTTTGTATGGACCTAGTTTGTCATGTGGTCAGAGTGTGAGGTGCATAGCCTGTGCACATGTAGATGCACATAAGTCAAACCAGAGGGGACCTGCCGATCACCCGTAGCATAGAGAGCAGATCCCATGCACATGTTGGGAGGAACCGGAGACAGGGCCTGCTCCAAAAACCTGAGAAGGAATGGTGGTCGGTTTTGACTAGTTGAGTTAGGATAACAATAGACTTTGAAGTGACACATTAGAGTGGTCAGAAAAATCATAATAGCTTTATCGAATTAAGTTGAAAGTACAAGAGGAGTACATATCTTAGTAGTTAAGCATAGAAACGCCTAAGCTTGTCGATGTGCCATGAATTGGGTACGTCAGTATCGTCTAGGTGAGCTAACCTGTAAGACATTAGTCGTGTAACCTCCTTGATCATGAAGGGCCCTTCCCATGGAGTTGCGAGTTTGTGGACACCAGTCTGATTCATCTTCCACTTTAGGACCAGGTTCCCAACCATGAAGAACCACTCCTTAACGTTCTTGTTGTAGTACCTACGCAAAACAGCAAGGTATTTGGCTATACGTACGCAAGAATCGAGCCGCTTCTCTTCTGCACTATTCACTTCTAGCTCCTGCACTTCATTAGCCTTGTCTTCATTGAAGTTCTCTACCTGTGTTGATCTGAAGGCTATATCTGCTGGGAGCACTGCCTCAGCGCCGTAAACCATAAAGTATGGTGATACATCGGTGTTGCGACTAGGCTAGGTTCTGAGGCCCCAAACCATGGTTGGTAACTCTTTGAGCCATCTTCTGAAAGCTTTATCGTTTTCTCTGTACATCCTCTTCTTAAGTGCGTTCAAGATCATACCATTTGCTTGCTCGACCTATCCATTAGTTCTAGGGTGTGCCACCGAAACGTATTTTACTACTATGCTCCTTTCATCGTAGAAGTCTCAAAATGCGTTTCTGGTGAACTGAGTACCTAGATCAGTGATGATGCTATTGGGTATGCCGAAGCGGTGAATGACCTCATCGATGAACATCATAGCCTTTTTGGAAGATGCCTGTACTAGAGGCATGTACTCTATCCACTTAGAAAATTTATCGATCAGGACAAAGACACATGTGAATTTCCCAGGAGCCAGCTTGAAGGGCCTGATCATATCCAGTCCCCAGCATGCAAAGGGCCAAGAGGCTGGTATTGTCTGAATCTCATGTGCTGGTACATGGATTCTCTTGGCGAAGAACTGACAACCCTCATAATGGCGGACTAGCTTTTCTGCATCGGCTATGGCGGACGGCCAATAGAACCCTGCTTGGAAAGCCTTACCAACCAGCATTCTCGAGGCTGCATGGTTGCCATAGGAGCCAGAGTGGATTTGGTCCAGAAGATGTTCGCCATCCTCCTGGGTTATACACTTCATCAAGATTTCCTCCTTTGTGTTCTTGCGCCACAATTTGCCATCAACGAGCAGATACTGCTTACTACGATGCATCAGGTGTTCATTTTCTGTCCGATCAGTGTAACTGCTACCATCTATTAGGTACTTGATGAAAGGTACTCTCCAGTCAGGCTCCTTAGTGGTCGGAGGTGGTTCGATGGTGTTTGACGCCGGAACCATAGCCACCAAAAGCTGGTCTGGAGGCTTGTCAACCGTGGGATCTTCCTCTTCGATGGAAGACATGAGTAGGTCTTGAACGAATACGCCATGTGGGACTATAGCTCGAGATGATCCTAACTTTGACAGCGCATCTACTACTTGATTTTTGTCCCGGACCACATGTGTGTACTCGATGCCATAGAACTTGCTTTCCAGCTTTCTGATCGATTTGCAGTATGCATCCATCTTTTCGCTAGTCATATCCCAATCCTTGTTGAGTTGGTTGATGACTAGGGCCGAGTCTCCATAGACATAGAGACGTTTGACACTGAGCTTGACCACAATGCGTAGACCATGCAGGCATGCTTCGTACTCGGCGGCGTTATTAGACACCGGGAAATAAATCCTAAGGATGTATCGGAGCTACTCCTTGGATGGTGACACAAAAAGGACTCATGCTCCTGCACCGTTAATGTTGAGAGGGCCATCGAAGTACATCTTCTAATATTCATCGGGCCCCTAAGAGGCAGGTGTGCTTAAGTCTGTCCACTCGACGATGAAATCGAAAAGTGCCTGAGACTTGATTGTAGTACGACTTGCAAATTCCAAGGAGAAAGGGCATAGCTCCATTGCCCATTTGACGATGCGACCATTCGCATCCTTGTTGCGAATGATGTCTCCTAGAGGGTACTCGGTCATGACCACCACACGATATCCGTCGAAGTAATGTTTCAACTTTCAGGATGTTATCAATATGGCGTAGATTAGTTTCTGGACTAGTGGGTACCTAGTCTTGGATTCATTGAGTACCTCACTGATGAAATAAATTGGTCGTTGTACCTTGTAGACGTGGCCAGGCTCATCGCGCTCGACCACCATGGCAGTGGAGACCACTCGATTAGTTGCCGCAATGTAAAGTAGGAGAGTTTCATCTTCTCTGGGAGCAGTGAGGACCAGAGGTGATGTAAGGTATTGTTTCAGCTGTGTGAAGGCAGCATCTGCTTCCTCCGACCACTCAAACTTCTCAGATGCTTTGAGCAGCTTAAAAACGGTAATCCTTTTTTGCCTAATCTTGATATGAAACAACTAAGGGCAGCCATGCATCCGGTAAACTTCTGAACATCCTTCACCTTTTTGGGTGGCTTCATGTCCAAGACAGCTTTGACTTTCTCTAGGTTAGGGCGTATGCCGTTGTGACTGACGACGTTGCCAAGTAGTATACCAGAAGGAGCACCAAAGATGCACTTCTTTGGGTTTAATTTCCATTAGAATGTATTAAGGGCTGCAAAGGTACGTTCGAGGTTGTCAACAAGGGTACATGCTTCCTTGGTTTTGACAACTACATCATCAACATAAGCCTCAACAAGGTCATCTTTTATCTCATCTTTGAGGTAGGCCTGTATGGCGCGTTGGTAGGTAGCCCTGGCATTCTTGAGTCCGAACGACATAGTTGTGTAGCAGTAAGCGCCGAAAGGCATGATGAAGGATGTCTTGATCTGGTCATCCTTTTTTAGAGCGGTCTGGTGACAACCAGAGTAGCAATCGAGAAAGGAAAGCAGCTCGCAACCGGCAGTTGAATCTACGACCTCATCTATGCGAGGTAAACCAAAGGGGTCTTTAGGGCAGTGTTTGTTGAGATCAGTGTAATCAACGCACATTCTCCATTCATTATTCTTTTTGCGTATAAGAACCGGGTGTGGCAGAACCTCCTAAGAAATTGGGCCCACATGCATCTATCATTGTCTCAATAGACCTTTGATAGCGTACACGAGTTCCCAACAACTTAACAAGTCTGTCGGGTGTCCTCGGGAGACCCGAATCATCCATGATTCTTATTCGAATAGGATCTCAATCACAGACATTACAGATTACGACAGTTTATTCAAATATATACATCAGAGTAAAAAGATAGCAGAAGTCTTAAGATAACATAGTTTACAAACTAGTTGTTTTCAAACTTACAATACCATAAGTGTCATACAACCATAGTAGCAGGATAATATTACATTAACATTATTTATTATACAAACTAGTGCCTTGTCCAAAGGCCATTCATCATTCATCATCATCATTGACTTCAAACACAGACATGCAGTAGGGACCAAAACAAGCCTGCGCATGCGACTCACCTGCAACAAGGGTTAACAAACCCTGAGTACAAAAGTACTCAACAAGACTAACCCGACATAAAGGGGTGTAAGACTTTTAGAGATGCAGGGGTTGGGGCAAGGTAAGGATGTAGCAAGATTCAAAAGTTCTTTGCTAAAAGCTTACTATTCTTGATCCTATTTTCCAGTTTTTACCCCTATTTATTCTTAGTTCATTATCTCAACTAAGTGTTCATATCCCATGTTCCAACCCTTCTCATTCCATTCCTTTTCTCAAGTTTTAGTAATTCACCAGTCCTGCATTGCTTTTGTAATAAAATGAGTCTCCATATCCGCGAAGCACCGGCAATTCGAATTGATTCAAGTCCCAGCTAGGGATTCCTTATCACACGACATATGTAGAACTTAATCTTGCATATATCAACCTCGCTACCAGATCCTCCTATACTAAGCCGTCTCCATGCCACCCGAGAGTACAGCACACCTCAAATCCAGCCACATTCCAGCCACGAGGGTACACGCTACTCCCACCATCTCTCCACTCCCAGTGCGTGGGCATTCGTCTTAGTATCGGATTAGCCGAAGTAGGCTTACCGGAGTATGTGACCAGTACTACAAAGTGTCTCGTTTAGAAGATCCACAATGAGTGGCCTTTAAGCGACATAGTCGGCAACATTACCCAACATTCAAAATAAGTCGCCCGACTAGTCTCTAGTTCATTCTACCTTCTTTCTTTCTTTGGCCAGTATGCCATCTTTGATTGTATCGAAACTTTTATTTTGAAAGTCTATCATAAAGCATACTAAGCATTCTACGCCTTTGTAAATGAAAACATCTTCAAGGATGGTAAAAAATTAACAAGGTAGGCAATGCATCAAGTAGGTAACATTTGAATTAATCAACTTAATGCAATAAGTAACATAGGTGATAAACTTTTCAAAGTAAACAAGGTAAGGGTTTAATGCATAAACCGGGGCTTGCCTTCATTGACGATCTTGGGTTCTGGATCAGTACCACAAATATCAAATCCCGAGGCAACCAGGGATCCTTCAACAACTTGCTCAACTAGGATCGGTTCACTCTCGGATTCTACACGAAATGATAACATATGCTTCATCATGATGATAATGTAAACATGATGCTTTCATAGTACATGAAATATAATAACATCTCGAATACAACTGTTTTTCACGGTATAGTTGCAAGCCAACAAAACCAACATACAATTCTACAATCAAGGACCACACATGTGACTTGACCAAATTGATCTTGAAACCCTACTGGTCACAAAACATGACCAAAACAAGATCAAACACTAATCTAACACTTAGGGTTTGCTTTTATTTAATTTTGAATTAATTTGGAAATAAGCAAAAAAATGAACTTGTTCCAAATGACCTCAAAATTTTATGTAAGCTTCCTCATGACAAATTAGTGTACCAAAACAAATTTCATAATTTTTGAAATTATATAGTGGTCTACAAAAATCATGGAAATTGCATTTATCAATTAATGGACTGAATTTTTGAACATTAAAAATTTATTCAAATTTCAAGTTTCATATTTTTAAACCATACTAGAGCATGTATAGAAGCTACACACAAATTTTCAAAATTTTTGGAGCTATGATTATTTTCCTACAAATTCCCAAAGTTTCAGCACTATTTAAAAATCAGAAATAGCAAAACTTCACTGTTCTCTCTCTCTCACTGACAGCCAGGCCCCGCTCGTCAGTGACACAAAACAGGAATACGGCGGGGCTGCCATCACCGGTCGGCCAAAATGCTCCGGTGGTGATGCTTCGGCAAGGCAGAATGCATCTACATGATCTACACCACCCTACGGATCCATCCCAGCCCTCAGAACGGCAGTAGGCGCACCAGAGGGAGCTCCACGCCAGCCATGGCGGTGCGGGCACGATAGCGCATGGCACAATCCCATTCATGGTGTGGTAGAGGCTAAAGTGGAGCGAGCATCATGCTCAGGAGCTCACCACGATCACGCCGGTGTGCTTGGTGAAGACAGAGACGGGCTGGAACGTCCTAGCCACGGCGAGGTTGATGGTGGCGGAGCTTCGGCCGGTCTCGGGGAAGAACGCGTTGCGCCGGGCGATTTCGGCCAACACAAGCGATGCGAGCAAGCCAAAGAGGAGCGCAAGGTCGAGGCGATCGTGTTAGTGTAGCTGGGCATGACGAACGCGGTTAGACGGTGGCTACGGCAAGAGGCGGAGCTATTCGGTGGCGAAGGAGAGCAGAGGGAAAAACGGAGAGCGACGGCGGCGATGTTCCTATTTATAGCCGGGAAGAATGCGCCCAGCGTCGACAGCTCACACACGAGCTCGCCACGGAGCTTGCTGCGTGTCAACGCACGAGGAAGCGGCGCAAAACGATCGGCGGCGACAACTGCATGGCGCCGGCGGCAAGCAGAGAGGTGGCGCTCGGCTGGTTTTGATTTTTGAAGTATTTACAGAATTGCCACTGTGTTAATTTTGCAAATTACTCACAAATTTTCTAAAGAAGTTGAAAATCTCCAAAAATGAAAGTTGCTCAACTTTTCAAACTCTACAACTTTGCTTCAAGGAATATTTTCAAATTCTACCTCCATTTTGAAATTTGAATTTGGGGTGCATTTGAGCATTTGAATCATTTCAAAATTACTCCAAATTTTATATGTAAACTTGAAAAACTTTGAATACCAAAGTTGATCTTTATTTAGGGTTTTGAATCACATCACATAAAATAACAACTAATGAAATAAAGCTTATTTAGTGAATGCATTCAAAATTTTCTACTTTATGAATGCTTTGCAATGCATATGATGACATGTCAAGTTTTAGTGCAAGGTCAAAACACCAGAGGTGTTACACCGGATTGGCTAACCACTCCGGATGATATACTTCTTTGATAAATCCGGCTACCAAAAGTCGTGTAACTTCTACCCTAATCGCCTCCTTCTTGTCGCGAGCGAACCATCGTAGCTTCTACTTGATAGGTTTGGCCTTGCTATTGACATTCAAGGAGTGCTCAATCAAGTTCTGAGGTACATCGGGCATGTCGGCAGGTTTCCATGTGAACACACTCACGTTGCTCCTCAAGAACTTGATGAGCATGTCTTCCTATTTAGGATCTAGGTTGGCCCCGATAAGGGCTATTTTGCTGGGATCACCATCGACCAGCTAGATCGCCTTGTGCTCCTTGGACTTTATGTTCTTGCATGGAGCCTCAAGCTCTAGGATCTCTAGGTGGTTGGCTGAGGTCTTCTTGGCATCGAGCATGGTCTCAGCCATGTGAATAGAGAGGTCATGAGCCTCTGCTATTTTGAAGCTGTCGTCCTCGCAGGTAAAAGCTGCGTATACGTTGCCCCTAAGAGTTAGAACCCCTTTCTCGGTAGGCATCTTGAGCACCAAATACATGTAGTGAGGTATGGCCATGAATTTGGTGAGCGATGGTCGACCAAGGATAGCATGGTAGGTGTCATCGAAGTCAGCGACCACGAAGTTGACGTAGTCGATGCGGAAGTGGTCCGGGGTACCAAACTGCACAGGTAGCGTGATCTGCCCGAGAGGTGTAGAGCTCTGTCTGGGGAGGACACCCCAGAACTATGCCTCGTATGGTTTGAGATCCGCCTGGGTTATCTTCAGGGCTGGCAGACTGTTCTTGAATAGTATATTGATGGAACTGCCACCGTCAATCAGCACTCTGTCGAACTGAACCTTGTTGATACAAGGATCGAGGACCAAGGGAAAATGTCCTAGCTCAGGTATTGCAGCCCATTGGTCCTTTCTGCTGAAGGAGATCTCATGGTGAGACCAAGGAGGGAGCCACGGATCGGCGATGAGGTTGTCAGTGTTGGCCACGTTCAAGCAGGCGCGGGCGAGCAGCTTGCGTTCTCATTTGGTCTCGATGGACACTTTGCCTCCAATGATGGTGCAGACGTGATTGGTTGGCTTGACGTACTTGTGACAGGGATCTACGTCTTCATCATCGTTGTCTTCGTTGCGCTGTTCCCCTATGTCGTTAGGCTTGTCGGACGTATTCGGAGCCTATTAACGTGTGTAGATAGACTTGAGAACGCAGCAATTCTCCATGGTATGGTTTGACTTGGGGTGGAGCTGGTAGGGTCCTTTCAATGCTTTGGCATAGTCTTCTTCGTAGTTGTGACATCCGCCACCTTTCTTAACGGTATTGACCTCACTGTCGTCTTCCCGAGCACGCTTGCCCCTATAATTGTCACAGTGATTACGCCGCTGATTACGCTGGTCGCGGTGGTCGTGGGTGTCGTTGCGCTGGTTGTGGCGATCAAAATTGTTGTTCCGACCATGGTTGCCGTGGTAGTCGTCGTGGTGTGGGGGGTGGTTGGAGCGTGGAACCCTTGCTGCTTCTTCGATGATTATCTTTTTAGCATCGTCGGCATCCGCATATTTCTTAGTAGTGGCCAGGAGGAGCGCTGTGATTGATTCAAGTCTCTTGCGAAGGGCATCGTGGAAGTAGAGACTAGTGATGAAAGCCTCGATTGCCTCATTGTTGGAGATTGACAGGACCTTGATGCGCATCTCCGAGAAACACTGGACGTACTCGCGTAGTGGCTCATCTTTCTGGTCTCGAATCCACTGCAGATCATATTTGTTGCCGGGTTGCTCGCAAGTAGCAATGAAGTTGTCGATGAAAGCTTGCTTGAGCTCTTGCTAAGAATCAAAGTAGTTCACCAGCAAGCTGACCAGCCATTGGTGACCTGCATGGTCGATAGCAACTAGGAAGTAGTTAGACATGACATGCTCGTCAGCCATGGCTGATCTACACGTAGTTTCGTAGAGCATGACCCATAATTCAGGGTTCTCCTTGCCATCGTACTTCTGATGTTTTTTGAGCTTGAAGTTCTTAGGCAATATGACTAGGTGAAGGTGCGGAGAGAATTGCTTCAACCCCAGAGGGCCATGGGCGGTATCATATTCCATATGGCGATAGCTTTCGTGGGATGCATGATCGTTGGCTCTTTGGTTGATGCGATCGCGTAGATCGTGTTCTCCGAGGTAATGGCGGAGATCGTTATTGCCATCATGGTGATCTCGGTTGCCACCCTAATTAACCCTACGACCGTGGTTATCACGGCGATTATCACAGTTGTCCCGGTGGTTGTCGTCTCAAAAGTGACGGTGGTTGTCATCCTGACGATGGTTGTCGTCCCGACCACCATCATGGCCACCGTTTCCGCCTTGACGGTTGTCTGATGGGTCGTTGTTGCACGAGCCACGTTGGTTGGGTGGTTGTGAGTGACTTGAGTACTAGTGGCTATGGCTTGATTCGACTAAGACAGATGGAGCCCGGGCTTGATTTACAATCTCTGCGGTTTGGGCCATAGCAGCCATTAGGTAAGCTTGTATATCGTCACGAACTGCCTATGTTTTCGTGGTGTTGGGTAGTCGTTGCATTGTCGCCATAGCAACAGCTACGTTGGCGCTTGGAGTCTTGAAGACCTGCTTGTCTCCCACCCTGTCAAAGGCATTGTTAAGGTTGCGTGGCTGGACCCTTATGCGTCAGGCCTCCTCTTCTGCCTCAGCTTCAATTTGTCGGTGATTAAACCAGTCAATATTGCGTGCTTCGCGTGCTAGCCTTTCTTGTTCTATTTCGCCGACTGCCGGTGGTTCGTCATTACTGACGACATTGATCAAGTCTTCTTGCCTTGGTGGGAAGGATGGGAATTGTAGGAATCCTAGGGCGTGGTCTGGGATATCCATATCGTATTCAACGCCTTCATCGTCATGATGCTAGAGCTTGGTGTGAACGGAGGCATTAGATGCGATGCCAGACAAGGAGCTTGAGCCACCCTCTTGAACTGTGTGGACTGATCCTTCTTGATCATCCTCAATTCAGACCATGTTGACGAAGTTGCATAGGCCGTAGGGCTAGACCTGGTGGTTCTCCATCGAGGCTTCGTACTCGGAGAGCCAAAGACCCATCGAAGGGGCTGGCCAGCAATGAACGGAGCGCCCTTTAGGAGTAGATGTGACCATGAGATCCATACTGAGTTGTGCAGGATGACTGGCCCGAGCTGGTCGGGTAGATCTATTGTGGGTCATAGTTACCTACTCATTAGGTTGACTTTGAATCGAACTTACCAGAGCCAGGGTTTCGGCAAGTTTGGTGCCGACTCGATCGATGGAGTGGAGCAAGTCGGTGTTGTCGATCTGCCTCCTTTTGTAGTGAGGAAGCGGACGACGGGTTATCGGCATGGCTAAAGATGACACCACCGTGGTCGGAGCCAGATCCACCATGGTCAAAGCCAGATCCACCGTGGTTGGAGCCGTAGCCGATGTAGGTGAAGCAGTGGTCGGCGCAGATTATACCCGCACCTCCTCCAGGGTCATGGCGATGAAGTCATCGGAGCCGGTGGTCTAGGTGATCCGGCCGATGGTGAACGTGAGGTCATTCAACATAGCCATGGAACCGGGGATTATGACCATCCTGTTCGCCTAGAGAGCAGTACGCATACCCCCTACCTGGCACGCCACTATCGATGAAATATGGTCAGCAGTCTACCTAGGGATATGCCCAAGGTAGTAGATTATCGGCAGACAAATGCGCAAGCTACAAACATGATGGTGACGCAAGACAGACACAAGATTTTATCTAGGTTTGGCCACCGTAAAGGCATAATACCTATGTCCTGCGTCTGATTGTATTGTTGTATGTTAATGAGAGATGTTTTTTAGAGGGGTCCCCTGCCCACCTTATATAGTTCGGGGGGTAGGGTTACAGATCTAGAAACTAATCCTAGCCAGTTACAATTGCCATAGGTGGCCGGATAAGGATTCCTATTCTAACCGACTAGGATCTCGTTTGACCTCCAAATCTGCCTTGATTCCTTACGCGAGATTCTAAATAGATTGGCCGGGCCACGCGTCGTCTTCTAGTGGGCCAGACCCCCTGATCCGGGCTGACCCAAGCCTAGCCGTAAGGGTATAGGGGTTAATACCCCCACAGTACCTAGGGTTACACCTCCCACATTAACTTTTGTGCTCTTAGAGGAGGCATGTGGATGCCAGCATGGTGTAGGAAGGCTATGATGTGGGACTCCCTCGACTCGAGTTTTGCCCCCTCTAGGGAGACATAATGGTGGTGTGGCGTAGGAGCACTATGGTGGCGCAATGAGTGGTCCGAGAGGTGTGGTGGTGCATCGTACGGCCTGGTGGAGGAGGGCTCTGACACAACATGTGATTATGTGAAGCTCCGCCTACAGCAGCTCAGCGTAAGGAAGATGGGAAATTTCAATACTTCACCCTCAATACGCGTGCCTCTCTATATTTGACACCCAATTCACATGCCTTTGAAAATTTAAGCATGGGCACGCTCTTTTGACATGAAAGATTTCTACCATTTTCTCTCATTTCCTATTTTCAATATTATTCTCATCTTTACTCAGTCCATGGGAAAAGACTCAAATGCCAAAGCACCTAACAAAGAAGGATCCCAAGCATCTCTGTTCATTCGCAAACATCGCATGAGTCGCGTGGGGTCACGATGCAGAGCCGTGACACCCGCTATCGCCACCCGCCATTGACACCCACCTTCAACCCTCCATCTACGCACCTAGGCCTCTTGTTAGTCCCCCTTGCTTGATGCTAGGGTTTGGGTGGCGCTGCATAGCCTGCCCCTCCGCCCTCCATAGGTCGCTGCTAGTAGCAACAAAAGTTTCAGTAGGCAAAAGGCAGCAGAACACTTTTTTGGTACATGGGAAGAAAGTCTTGGATATTTGTTTAACTTCAAGGCAGAGATTGAGCTCAGAATACTAGGAAGTGTTGTAGAGATAGAGGTCATGGATAAGGAGGATGGTGTATATTTCCATAAATTCTTTTGTTGTTTAAAACCAAGCATTGATGGTTCCCTAAATGGTTGTAGGCCATTTTTGAGTATTGACTCTACAGCTCTCAATGGTAGATGGGATGGCCACCTATCTTTAGCTACAACACTAGATGCCCACAACTGGATGTTTCCAGTTGCATTTTGTTTTTTTGTAATAAGACTAATGATAATTGACTTGGTTTATGCAGTAAGGCAATTAGAAATCAACCTCACCTAGCTATAAGTTTAGATGCTTGTAAGGGCCTGGAGAATGCAGTGAAGAAGGTATACCCTTAGGTAGAGCATAGAGATTGTTTTTTCCCAATCCGATGAAGAAATTTAGCATGAGGTTTCAAGGGTCTGCATTTGGGAGAATATATCCTACAGCTAGGACTTTCCAACCAGAATACCATGAATACTTAATGGACAAGATGTATGTAGTGAATAAAAAGGGTGAGCCATGGTTGAAAGCCAATCACAAGTTGAAGTGTATAAAAAGGGATGAAGCAGAGGTGACAGATGTCACTGCTTCATATAAGATCATAAAACATGTGGTTAATATTAAATACAATATATGCACCTATAGGGAGTGGCAAGTCTCAAGGAACTATGTGCACATGCTTTAGCACTAATAACCACATGGAAGAGTACATGCATCCTTACTATATAGTGTACCATTTTAGACTATCCTATGGTGGTGTGATCAAACCACCACATGTTAAGTCTCAATGGGTACGTGCGCATCCTAGATTCAAAGTATTACCACCTCTCACTAAGAAAGAGGTTGGAAGACAAAGGAAACCCAGACATACTAGCACATTGGGAACAAGGGGAACAAGCCTAGGGACAAAGGCATGTGGCAAGTGAAGTGTAAAAATTTCTTGGGTCTTGGTCATAGAACGACATCCCCAAAGTGCCCTCTTAATGGAGCAAAGAAGAGGTAAATATGTATGGTTTTTTTTGAACTAATTCATACTTGCTTCATATTTTGAACCTATCCCAGTTTCACATTTATAGGAAAAGTTAGGCCAAGAAAGGAAAGATAGGTAGGCCATCTGGTTGTACCAAAGGTGATGCAGCTACTAGTCTATCAAAAGGCTTGTTGTGCAAGAAAAATCAATGGATAATAGTCCTGGACATGTGGCAGCAAGTGCAACGAAAACCACATTTAACCTATCTTTTTATTCAAAATGAGAATTTGTACATATTCTTTTTAGAAACCAAACTATTTTCTCTATTTTTGGGGTCACTTACAGTCAACCATGGAAGAAATAGAAGGCATAAGTCAAATCAACACTAAACCTGGGCTAGTTACAAGAAGGTGAAATTCTATAAACTGAGCATGTATTTGGATCTGTACGATCTCTTTTTTAGGTTAAACCTTTAGTCTTATTTTTAGCCAATTGTAATTAATAATGGTGAAACTTGGAGGGATAAATTAGATCACTACAAGCCCTAGCGCTATGACAAGAAGGTAAAATGATTCACTCCGTTAAACATGTAAATAATTAGCTTTGTTCATCTACTCTATTTTTCTATGGTATTCAGTCAAACTGGAGAAGGGGCAAGTAATACTGTGACCAATCCACGAAAGCGGCTAGGTCTGAAGAAAAAGCTTACTCAAAAAAGGAAAAAAAAGATCAATGTTTGAATAATCCTAGAACAATGTTATGGTAATATTTTTGTATGGTTCTAGATTCCTAGACATCTGGATATTTCTTTTTGTCTATATGAACATATAGTCTTAAATTGTCTAGACTATATGGCTATTTTGTTTACTAAATGTGTACTCTTAAATTGTCTACATGGCCCTTTTGTCTATCCCAAAATTTGATTATAATATGTACTTTGTTTACACTAATTTTGATCAATATGTTAGAGATGTGTACCACCGACTATTGGGGAAGGAGAATGGTTGTTGGGGAAGGGGTACAGGCTGACTAAAAGATGCCAGCTATGAAGCTGTGTGCGGTCCCGAGGGGCGAGGAAGAGGTGTGTTCAAGTCTCTTGATAGCGTAGGGATAATTTAATTTTTTCTCATGCCCTATGTAGTGAGAACATTGGAGATAGAAAAGGGGAGGAAAAAGAGAAATCTCTCATCATGTGTCCATGTGTCGATGTTTCGAGTAAACACCAACGAGTAAATTTGTGTTATTACGCGTCTGACCCGGATGCTGTACTAAAAGACACAAGGTTTATACTAGTTTAGGCAGAATGTCCCTACATCTAGTTTGTGGCTACTGCTCGTGTTATAAGCATTAAAAAGTTCGTAGTAGGGGTTACAAACGGGCGAGAGAGGGACAGGTCCCAAGTCTCTGATGGAAAGGTGAAATGGGTGCCGAGAGCTTGGTTGCAACTCAGCTATGTGTGATGTGATATGTGATGTGTTCAATCGATCTGTCTCTTTAGTGGGGTGCCCTGCCTTCCCTTTTATAGACCAAGGGGAAGCAGGGATTACAGATGGGAGAAAGAAGAAAAATCAGAGGCAAAGGAGGTCCTTTAAAGATACCAGGTCTTCCGTTTCCTCTGAGCGAGCCCCCGCTAACACGGCAGACGGTGCTAGGGATAGCTCCATGCTGGGTCCATGTCCACTGATGATGCCATGGCTTTATCAGCAAGTGCTCATGTCCCATCCTGCCCCGACGGGCGGCGTGGTGAACCAGGGTGCTGATCCGTGACCTTGTGGGGAGCAGATAGTGCAATGACCGCACATCTATTACTATAGATGATGTGAGTTTCCTCCTGGACCGTAGTGGTTATCGTATGCTTCTGTCAGGATCCATGCCCGAGGGCAAATGGTGGCACCCACAACACTGTAAGACAAATGTCGGTGCCTACAACACTATTCGGGTTCTAACGTGCCTAGAAGGGCTTAAAGCGCCCGTCTTGTCATATCCTGACGATACTTTCTAGCAGGCGTGCAGGGTATGGTCCTCGGTATTGTGGTTGACTAAAGTGCCCTGCCTTATCTACGCGCGTAGTTATGAAGGAGCAGTGCATAGACATCGGGTGAGGTGGAGCTAGCCCTCGAACGTTGGGCAAGGCTGAGCTAGCCCCCAGACATTGGGCAAGGCGAAGCCAACACCCAGATGTCAGGTGAGGTAGAGCCAGCCCTCGGACGTCAAGCGAGGTGGAGTCTGCCCTCAGACCTCGGGCAAGGCAGAGCCAGCCCCTAGATGTCGGGCAAGGCGGAGCCAGCCCCCGAACGTTGGGCAAGGCAGAACCAGCCCCTAGATGTCAGGTAAGGCAGAGCCATCCCCTGAGCGTCATTCGAGGCAGAGCCAGCCCCTAGATGTCGGGTGAGGTAGAGCCAGCCCTCAGGGGTCAGGCAAGACAGAGTCTGCTCTCAAACATCGGGCGAGGCAGAGTCAGCCCTTGGGAGTCAGCTTGAGGCGAGGCCCATGGTCTCGGTGGACAGACGAGGAGTGACCCGACAAGCGGTGTAGTCGTGCTCTTGATCGCATGGATGAATTAATGTTAACGCTCTTTAGCTCCTCCTCTTCAGGTACCCTAATATTGGTCCCCGACAGTAGCCCCCGAGCCCCTGGGTGATTTGAGTAGAATTACCTGGGGGATTTTTTGACTTGCCAGTAGGTGCGTGCGAGCACACCTAGTGGGTGTAGCCCTTGAGCCTACAGAGGAGTAGGATACTCCTTTGGAGGGTTTTCTAAAAGAGAGAATTCTAAGAGCCCTGGCCCTCTATTATTGCCCACGGTGTGCCCTAAAGATGGTGATTTCTTCTTCGCCGAGGTCAGACCCTTCACGGGTATGGTCATGAGATTTGGTGGTTGTTTAGCTGGATAGTTCAACTAGGATCCTAGAATCCCATTCATGGGGGATCTGGCTAGGGTTAGCCCGACTAAGACTCGATCGAGGGCCGAGACTCCCATGATGCTCGCGTGCCTGATTTCTGGCCGCTTGTGGGCCCATCCCTTGGAGTAAGGGTGCCTTGGGATGACCATTGAAACCATTGATGGGCCAGCGATCGAACTCCTAGGCCCAGGCGAGTTGAAGAAACGCTTTTCGACCCGTATTCCTTTTGCTATTAAAGAGTCCTGGTCCGCTCGGGGAGGCGAAACATCTGGCGTGTCTTTGGAGGGAAAGGATACGGATTGTGGGTGCATATCCCGCGACATGATGTGGTGATGGATCATGGTAGGCACGGATATCTAGGCAGATGGTTGGTTTCCTTGCATCCATCACCCCTATAAAACCAAAGGGTTCGCCCCAAGGGTTTCATACTTTGCCTCCTTGCCTTCGCATCTGCAACCTCCACCGCCAATCGCCTAAGCTCCCTGCATCCACATCTCAGCCGTCGTTGAATTCACACCTACCCACCTCAATCTTCTAATGGAGTCATGGTGCCGCTCTGATAACACCCTCCAGCGCCTAGAGGGCCTCGTCCACCGCGGTCTTCTCTACGCGTGGACCGGCACCAAGGAGTGGCGGCAGCCTAGTGACGAGGATGCACCATCGCCGCCCGACGGTTATGTCATGTCCTTCGCTCACTTTCATGAGTGCAGGTTCGCCACCCCTGCTCACAAATTCCTTCGGGGACTGCTGCACTACTACAAGGTGGAGTTATAGCACTTCAATCCCAATGGAATCCAACACATCACGACATTCATCGCCATGTGTGAGGGATTCTTGGGGATCAGTCCCCACTTCAACCTGTGGTGGTACTTCTTCGCCGTCGCCCTCCTGAAGAAGCAGGAGAAGAAGTAAGAGCTGAGCACGCTGATGGGATGTGCCGGCATCCAACTCCGCAACAAGTGGGTCGGCGAATACCCAGCAATGCAACTATCGACCTCCAACAAGGGGTGGCATTCGCATTGGTTCTACATCAAGAATGACATGGCCGCCCCCTGCCAGAGTTCACCGAGTGCCACATTGAAGAGGTCTCGAACTTGTGGAGGAAGTGGAGAGTCCCAAAGAAGGACAAGAAGAGGATCTGGGACCACCTCACAGCCCACCGAATCTTGAAGGAGAGGGGCCTAAAGGGATCAGGCATTATCGGCGCCTACCATATGAGGAGGGTGGCACATGATGTTGCCCGGGGCATCACTCAATGGGATGGCACTCACCAAGGGAGCGCTCTCCCCCTTCAAAGTAGCGCAGTACATCAAGGAGGTGATGGAGCCTTCGTGGGATGATGTCGGCGCTGTCCTCGAGTTTGTGTATCCGGTGCTGAGGCACCCCCAATGCGGCTAGAACCGGGGTACATCATCTTCATAAGTTTTCTTTCCTCGTGCCTCCTTTTTAATTGAACTCCCGACCTCTTGATGCTGATATTAAGATATGGGGACCAGCCAAAGAAACTTCTGCTTATGGATCACCTGGCACCACTGCCAAAGGATCTGTCCGTGACAGCGGCCAACCACGTTGAGGCCGAGCGATAGCAGAAGGCGAAGGAGGATGAGAGGAGAAAGAAGCAGTAGAAGCTATGGGCATGGGAGCGATAGGAGGACATGGACAGTGACGATGACAACGATGAGGAAGACGACGAGGTAGTTGCTGACACCGAGTGGGATGACCTAGAGAGCGAGGATACACTGACAGGTATCCACTCATCCTTTTAGGGACCCTTCCCATTCCATGCAGGGGGAGGTGAGTCTGTGAGGCCAAAGGAGGCGGGCCAGATTATTGGCCCGTCCTTAGAACCAATAGGGGTGGGTGGATCTGCTGCCATGCTCAAGGTGCCAGCGGAGGGGGGTGGCCCCACCATGCACCTCAAGAGCTAGTAGGGGCGGGTGGATCTTCTGCCATGCCTGAGGTGCCAGTGGAGGGGGGTGGCTTTGCTGTCGTGCCCCAAGAGCCAACCAGGGTGGGCGGATCTGCGACTACACCCGAGGTTCTAATGGAGGGGGGGTGGCTCTGCCACCGTGCCTTGGGATGCATGGGAGACAAGCTCCTATGCCCAGGAGTAGGGGGCGGTCTCAAAACGGCCCTACCCCGATGAGGTGGAGCAAGGACCTGGGGGTTCGTCCTCCAAACGTATCCTTCGCCCAACAGTGCTGCATTGACTCCTTTGTTTTCCCTATTTTCCTCTGTTTTTAGCATGACTTATGCCTTTTGTTTCTTGCAGCGTCCGGAGATGGGGCAACTCTTTAGCACTGGCGCCCAAGAAGAGCGTCGCCATTCAGGTGAGGCGGTAGCCGTCGGTTGACGTCACACCCATTTTAGGCAGGAGGTGCTACCCGTGGTGGCACCCGTGCCCTCGATGGGACAAGCGGGTGCAGGGGCTCGAAGGACGCCCTTAGAGATCATAGAAGAACCGGTGACGGAGGCGGTGCCGCTGTCGATGACGGGTTGGTCAGAGCTTCCAACCGTGCTCATGGCGCCGACCCCAATGGGCACGATGTAGCTAGATGAGGCCCTGTCATGGTAGGAGGAGGTGGTGGCAGCCATGATAGGTGGGCCATAGCCAGACACCACCATGGCAGTGCCTGAGCCAGTAGCACGACCCACACCTCAAGTGTCCCAAATGACGGCTCTCAACATGGGCTAGATGGAGGGGGACAGGGCCAAGGGGTTCCCAGGCGTCATAGCGGTGGTGGAGAGGACTAGCAAGGAGTCGCCCTTGGCCCTGACATCGAGAGGCAGCCACTCGCCCATGCGGGGTGAGCCTCTGCTTTAGTTGATAGATCCGCAAGACCTGACGTCGACACTCTCCTCGCTCAATGATGCTACTAAGAGCATAGAGCGGGAGAGTCTCAACGAGGAGATCTCAGCTGTGCTAGAAGCTCTGAACTAGGCCAGGGGCACCCTGTGCGACATCGTCATTCCCACTAGCCGAGTATTCACTTAATCTTGCTTTTCACCCTCCTCTTTCTTTATGTATTTTTGTGTTCTGACCATCATCTTTTCTTCAGTCCCTTATCGCTCGTAGCCAAGAGAAATCCTAGTTCCTTTGCGAGCAAAAGGAAAGGTAGGAATGCCTAATTGAAGAGGCCCCAATGTGCGGGGATGTGTCCACCCAGCTTGTTGCCACCCAACAGAGGGTGCCCAAGCTAACTCCCCTAGCCGAGGAGGCGGCTAGTCTCTAGCTGTGGGAGGCTGAGGCCTGTCGGGATGCGGAGGAGGCCGAGAAGGTGTTTGAGGAACTATCGGCGAGGGCGTGGTAGGATGAGGAGGAGGCCGCCAAAGTTTAGAAGAAGTGGGACGAGCTGCTCTAGAGGGACGCTAAGACCCGCCAGTGGATCCTTGACCTCCTGGCCAAGGCAGAGAAGGAGCGGGAGCTGAAGCTAGGAGCCAAGGAGAGGTTCATGGCCCTACAGTAGAGGGCGAACCTAGATGCCGAGGTGGTTGCCCTACTGCATAAGGAGAGAGACGAGCTATGCCAGACTACGGAGAGGCCCCGCTTGGAGCACGGTGTGGCCCACGGGGAGCGCAACTAGGCCATCCAAGAGCGTGATGACGCATAGTAGAGGATCGGCTCCCTCTAGGCCAAGCTCAGAACCATGGCAACCCAATGGCTGGATGCCGAGAGCATCTCCACCGGGCTGGCCATGAAGCTCACCAAGGCACAGAGGAACCTTCAGGCAGAGAGCGATGAGCATGATCTCCTAAGGGCTACCCTCAGAGTGGTCTGCAATGACTTGGAGGTGGTGCGGCTAGAGGAGACCAGCTCACTTGTGGCCCGTGCCATCGATATCACAGCGTGGGTGCGCCAGCTCGAGAGGGAAGCTCTTTACTTTGGGATCACCCAAGCCTTCGCCATCGCCCACTCTCATTACTCGGACATATTGACTTGGAGACAATGAGCCTTGGCTTCATGCCTAGCTACGAAGCCTCTGAGCTGGATGAGATAGAGACGGCGGTGGCTCCTCTCGCGTGGAACCTGATGGACAAAGTTGAAGACATAGTTCTCCCCCGGAGGGGATAGTTAGTCAAATAGGTTGGATGAGCATAATTGTAATCTGTGGACAAGTGCCAACCCTTTTGTATCTTAAAAACAAATTCGTAGTTTCATTTTGTCTGATTGACCTTGTTTTCTTCCCATTTTATATCTGAAAAAGGGGCTCACATATTCTGACCCTTCCATTCATTAAGACCATAGGGCCCGAGGTTTAAGGGTGGAACTTTGATCACGCTGGTGAGCAAAGACACCGTAGCCACTGAGGCGTAGGCTTTTTGCAATCTGACCAGGGATGATCAATTTTTTCATTTCCACAAACCTTGCCGCTAGGCTTAGCATGAGGAAGAGGTCTGACGTGGCAACTATTTTAGAAAAGGTGTACTTATACCTTTATCAGCCTCCAAGTGAGATCCGACCCTTTGCCATTGCTAGGGTCGGATGTCACTGAAAATCAAGGAGAGGATAGTGAAACTTAGTAGGAAAAAGCATCTCTTATATTCGCACGTACCCCCTCCCTAGGATCTTAGCTGTCGTTCTGCGCCTTCTGCGCCTGAGCGTTTGGTCTCCTCACAAGTCCAACTTTCCTTGAGCCCTCATGCGTAGCTGGGATTTGGTTAAGGGTCGGCTCATTTTTTGTGACTATTGCCCTGTCCACAGTTTCCGCAACCAGAGGGGTTGAGTTAACGTCACTTGCCTCGATGGCTCGAGTGATGCACTCGGTGAGCTAGCTAATAGGCATGTTTGAATAGAATCTAGTTCCGTCGCTTGTGATAGGGTTGGCAAAGCCCTTAGGGGCATTCTGTTGCTCCTTAACCTGCCTTCCAACAGATTCCCCCTCAATGGGGAGTCTATGGGCTTGGCTGGAGGTTTGGATTGAATGAGAAGGTTGAGATGAACTTGTCCGCTTCTAAGTGGAATGGGCGAAGGCCACCGGGGCTCATCTATGTTTTCCCCCCTGACTTTTGTTTGACACGAGGTGGCCTTAGGCCCTTCACAAGTCGGCCTTCGAACCTCGGTCTCTTGATCTAGGATCAGGTGGCTCGAGCCCCCAAGCCCCGTGGGGTTTGATAGGGGTTGTCCGTGTTTCATGCATCACCCCATCCTCGGTTTCCACAACCAGAGGGGCTGAGCTAACGACACTTACCTCGATGGCTCAAGTGTCATGCTCAGTGAGCTCGCTAACGGGCATGTTCGAGTGGAATCTAGGTCTATCATCCGCTGACGGGGTCGGTAGAGCCCTCATGTGGCATTCCGCTACTTCTTAACCACCTCCCGGCAGATGCCCGAGCCATTCAATAGGCTTGGGTGGCCTATTGGCCTCTCCTCGATTGAGATTTTGTGGGCTTGGCTCGAGGTTAGAATTGAACGAGAAAGGTCAAGATGTCCCTGTCCGCTTCTGAGCAAGGTCGGGCAAGGCCGCTGGGGCTCATCTTGGTTTTTCCCCTAGCTCTGTTTGACATGAGGCAGCCTCAAGACCTTCATGGGCCAGCCTTCGAACCTCGGTCGGTAGCTGCTCATATCGAATGAGATGACTACCGCTTCGTTACGCGACGCGAAGCATTATGATGCAGCAATCGCATATGCGATGCTTGAATGTATGAGATGAATATATGAATGATTGAATGAATGATCATATAAAGAAATAGCGGGGGTAGGTAATGTTACCTTGATGGCACGAGTGATGGGTTCTAGGAGTTCTTACCGGATATGTTCGTGCAGGGTTTGGGTCCGACATTCGTGACGGGGCCAGTGTAACCTGCATGAGCTTCCCATTCTTCCATATCTATCATTCGGCAGCGGCTCGAGCCTTTCGATCGACTTGGGTGACCCGATAACCTCTCCTTGATGGAGATTCCATAGGTAGGCCCCTCCATACCCTTCCTAAGAAGGTGGGGGCTAAGGTTTGGAGTGTGGAGACAAAGACTTTGATCGTGCTGGTGGGAAAAAATGCCATAGCCGCTAGGGCGTAGGGTCCTAGTGGTCCGATCAGGTTTACTCAAAGTTTTGCGCCCACACACCATGTCTCTAGTTTTTAAACGTAAGGAGGGGTTGGGCAAAGAGAAATTTCTAGCGAATAGACACTCCCACTAGCCCCCGAGCGATGTCCGAACCCCTGTCGTTGCTGGGGTCGGAGGCTCGGTATCAAAATTAATACGTAAAGTAAGTAAGTAAGGGTGCTTGTCTCTCGGTGGTGGTTATGAGTTGTTCGATCGACCTAGGCACTGGTTTTACCTCGATGGTAAGAGTGATGGGCTTGGGAAGCCTTCACTAGATAAGAGCAGGATCCTATTTGCATCCTACCCGTTCCTCGACCGTGACCAAGCCATCCGATCGACTCGCGTTACCTGTTGAGACAAGTTTTTCCTATGGGAATAGAGAATGAGGACATCCTGCGCAAGAATTTAGTTAGGTAGATAAGCCAAGCAGAGAAAACTTGTCACAAATGGACAACTTTTGATTTTTTGTGTAGCAAACAGTTTCTTAGCTCTTCTCCCCTTTTTGTATAAAGAGTTAGTGCATTCTGACCCTTTTTGTTTGTTAAGGTAATAAAAGCTCAGAGTGTAGGCGAGCTAATTCTGATTACACTAGTGAGCAAAGACATTATAGCCACTAGGGTGTAGGTATCCCACAATCTGACCAGTTATACTCATAGCTTGTTCCTGTAAACCTAGCTCCCAAGTCCTAACGTAAAAAGAGGGGCAGGCATAGAAAATGTTTGCCAAATAGATATGCTCATATCAGCCCCTAAGTGAGATCTAACCCCTTGCCATTGCTGGGGTCAGATGTCACTAAAAATCAGGGAGTTGGATAACAAAAACTAATAAGAGAAAGTGTGTATTTATTAAGGGTAAAAGCAACATAGCTACTCGATGTTCCAGACATTAGTGAAGACATCATCGTCGATGGTCTTCAGCTTGTAGGCACCTGGCTGGAGCACCTTTGCGATGACGTATGGTCCCTCCCATAGTGGGGAGAGCTTGTGGCGGTCCTTGTTGCTCTAGACGAGGTGGAGAACCAGGTCTCCAATGTTGAAGGCCTGACCCCGCACTCAACGGCTGTGGTATTGCTATAACACCTGCTGGTACTTGGCCAAGCAAAGGAGGGCGATGTTGTGTGCTTTGTCTAGTTGGTCCATGGCGTCCTCGAGGGATGCCTCGGCACCTTATTCATCATACACCTTGACCTTTGGTGCTCCGTAGTCAAGGTCGATTGGGAGGACGACTTCGGAACCATAGACCATGAAGAATGGTGTGTAGCCGGTGGCCTGGCTGGGGGTCGTCCTCAGACTCTAGAGCACCAAGGGAGGCTTAGCGACCCATCTTGCGCCAAACTTGTTCAATTGGTTGAAGGTCCTAGGTTTGAGACCCTATAGGACCATGCCGTTTACGCGTTCCACCTGCCCATTCATTTGGGGGTGCACTACGGAGGGCCAGTCGACGCGGATGTGATGTTCATCGCAAAATCAGAGGAACTTTTTCCTAGTGAACTATGTGTCGTTTTCCATGATGATGGAGTTTGGGACTCTGAAGTGATGGATGATGTCGAGGAAGAACAACATGGCCTGCTCGGATTTGATCGCGGAGATCGATCAAGCTTCTATCCACTTTTGTAAATTGTCTATGGTGACAAGCAAGTGGGTGTAGCCCCCGAGCACCTTTTTGAGTGGTCCAACCAGATCGAGTCCCTAGACTACGAATGGCTAGGTGATGGGGATCATCTGGAGTGCTTGGGCCGGTAGGTGAGTCTATCGAGCGTAGTACTGCACCCTTCACAGGTGCGTACAATTTGCTCAGCGTCGGCTACCGTGGTAGGCTAGTAGAAGCCCTATCGGAACGCATTTCTGACCAGGGTTCTAGGCATGGCATGGTGACCACAGACCCCACCATGGATATCGCTGAAGGGTCGAGATGGCGACTAGAGGGGGGGTGAATAGTCTTTTCTAAAACTTAATCACGTCAGCTAACTGATACAAATACGGAATTTAAACTAACGGTCTAGCCAAGACTACACCCCACTATATGTGTTCACTAGCACCTTGCAAAGATAACAATTATGCAACAAAGGTGCCGGGCTAGCTAGAGCTCTCCTAAACAATTCTAGGAGCAAGGTTACACAAACCTATGCCACTAGTACTTTAAGCGACAAGGGAGCTCCTACACATGCTAGTAAGCAAAAGCACAAAGCTAACGATGCTCACTAGCAATGCTCAATAACAAGGCAACCAATGCCTAATTAGAGAGCGCAAATACTTAGCTACACAAACTAAGCAATGCGACTAACAAGGTTACTAAAACCAAATTAGCCACACAAGGGAGCTACTTCTATGCTACACAAGCAAGAAGGTAATTAGCAAGCTACACAAGCTATCTAATTACAAGAGCAACTACACAAGCTTAATATGTATAAAAGTAATTGCAAGCTTGTGTAATGGGGATGCAAACCAACAGGAAGAACAAAGTTGACACGATGATTTTTCTCCCGAGGTTCACGTGTTTGCCAACACGCTAGTCCCCATTGTGTCGACCGCTCACTTGGTGGTTCGGCGGCTAATTAGCATCACCCGCTAAGCCCACACGTCGGGCGCCGCAAGAACCTACCCCTTGAGTGAGGGTAGCTCAATGACACGCTTTACTAGAGTTGCTCTTTGTGACTCCCACGGGCGAGCACAATGCCCCTCACAAGCACTTCTCCGGAGCACCGCACAAGCTTCTTGCGCGCTTCGACGGAGACCACCACCAAGCCGTCTAGGAGGTGGCAACCTCCAAGAGTAACAAGCACCACCAGCTTGCAACTCGATCACCTAGTGCCACTCGATGCAACCTCATGATGCAATCGCACTAGAATCACTCACTCACACAATCGGATGATCGCTATCAAGTATATGTGTGATGGAGGGCTCCCAAGCACTCTCAAGCATGGACACAAAGTCCCCCAAGGTGCTCAGCACCAGCCATGGCTGAAGGCCACTTCTATTTATAGCCCCAAGGGCTAAACTAGCCGTTACCCCTTCACTGGGCAATGGTCGGGCCGACCGGACGCTCCGGTCGTGTTGACCAGACGCTGGACCTCAGCGTCCGGTCGCTCGCAGACGACCACGTGTCCCGGTTCCAACGATCATTTGACTTGACCGGACGCAGCAGCAATCAACTGACCAGATGCTGAACCCCCAACATCCGGTCGTTTCCAATAAGCTCCCGAGCATGACCGGACGCGTCTGGTCGAACGCGATCGGACGCAGCCAGCGTCCGGTCACACTCCAGTTACTGCGTCACCATACGTTAGCCTGACTAGACGCAGCCTTCCAGCGTTCGGTGCATTCAGATCCAGCGTCCGGTCAGTTGACCGACGCCAGCATCTTCGCGATCAACTCGCTTTCACTTCTAACTTCTTCACCCTTGCTCTAATGAGCTAACCACCAAGAATTTGCATCCGGCGCAATAGAAAATAGGCATTCCATTTTCCCGAAAGCGCCGAATCCTCCTTTGTAAATGTGCCAACACCACCATGTGTAAGTGTGTTAGCATTTTCACAATCATTTCCCAAAGGATGTTAGCCATTCAACTTGCCACGCCACTCGATCCTAGCGACAATGCAAAGTTAGATCACTCGAGTGGCACTAGATGACCGATATGCAAACAAGTTTGCCCCTCTTGATAGTACGGCCATCTATCCTAAACCCGGTCATAAACTTCTCTACACACCTATGACCGGTGAAATGAAATGCCCTAGGTTATACCTTTGCCTTGCGTATTCCATTCCATCTCCTTCAACATCGATGCAACACATGCACCAACATGATCAACAATGATATGATCCACTTCATATCATCACATGATCATATTGGTTCATCGATCTTGACTCTACTTGCTCTTCACCATTGCAATCGTCCATCAGCGCCAAGTCTTGCTCAAGCTTCACCGCCACGCGGTCCATCACTCCAAAGCCTTCGACTTGCCCTTCACGCTTGCAGCCGATCCATCAAGCCAAGTCTTGTCTTGATCTTCTTCACCTTGATCACATGACTCAATGTCATGTCTCATGTTCAATAAGCTCCTTCATCATCACATGTGTGAGCTTTGCAACATCTCCAAGCCATTTTTACCTTCATGGCATATGTTGCTCACACACATGTACCTGTGGACTAATCACCTGTGTATCACACATAAATACAATTAGTCTACCTAGGTTGTCACTCAATTACCAAAACCAAACAAGGACCTTTCAATCGCTCAGCAAATGCTTCCCCTATTCGAAGGGGATGTAGCACTGTAGGATCCCCGTGTGGCTTTACTTGTAGAGTTCGCCCTCCACAAGAACAAAGGACTTGGCAGGACGTGCAAGCCATCGAGCCTCCGTCTTGTCCATTGGTAGTGTGTCACGGAGGAAGTAGTCGAGGTAGAGCATCCTCTAGTCGACCAGAGGGTCAAGCTCTATCGCTGTGTCCTCTTCGAGCTCCGTGACTTCAGGGTCGGATGTAGCCGACGGTTGGTCAGCCCCTAGGCTTGGATTGGATGGAGCATCACCGCCTTGTTCTAACCCCTCATAGCGAACCGAGGGCTTGTGTTGGTCACTAGCGAAGATGCCTATTGGCACCGATACTCGACCAGATGCAGCTTTCACAAGCGCAGCCGCCTCACTGAGGTGCCTCAGGATAAGATTGAGCTTGAGGCCGTCGAACATGGCCTCCAACCGGTGGTCTTCTCGGTAATATGCAGACTTCTTGATATCATGGTAGCTTGACTCCTTCATGACTTGGTCAACGACCAGCTTGGAATCTCCTCGAACGTCGAGGCGTTGGATGCCCAATTCGACGGCAACATGTAGGCCATTGATGAGCGCCTTGTATTTGGCTATGTTGTTGAAGGAGGGGAAATAGAGATGGACCATGTACCTCATGCATACCCTGAGGGGTGACACGAAGACCAGCCATGTGCCGGCACCCTTCTTCATCAGTGATCCATTGAATTACATCGTCCAGTAGTCTTGGTTGATGACTGCTGGCGGTATTTGAACCTCGGTCCATTCCGCGATGAAATCAGCCAACACCTGAGACTTGATGGCCATCCGAGAGGCATACGCAATGCCCTAACCCATTAGCTTGAGCACCCATTTCATGGTTCTTCCCGTGGCATCCTAGTTTTGGATGACCTCGCGAGGGGGAAGGACGTCACGACCGTCACTAGATGTGACTCGAAGTAGTGGTGTAACTTCCTCTTGGTGATGAGGACAGCGTATAGAAGCTTCTGAATTTGGGGGTAGCGGGTCTTTGAGTCAGATAGGACCTCACTGATGAAGTACGTAGGGCATTGTACTTTGAGGGTGTGCCCCTCTTCTTCTCGCTCCACTACTAGGGCAGCGCTGACCACTTGCTGGTGGTCGCAATGTAGAGTAGGAGGGGTTCTCCATCGATAGGAAGAACTAGGATCGGGCCCTTCATCAAAATCAGCTTGACCATGTCAAGTGCTTCCTGGGCCTCAAACATCCATTCGAAGTGGTCGGCCTTCTTTAGAAGTTGATAAAGGGGAAGACCTCATTTGCCGAGGCACGAGATGAAGCGGCTGAGTGCGGCAAGGCACCCTGTAACTCGTTGTACTCCCTTTATGTTCTGAATTGGGCCCATCCTAGTGATGGTCGAGATCTTCTCTAGGTTGGCCTTGATGCCATGCTTGGAGATGATGAAACCAAGCAGCATGTCCCTCGGGACCCCGAAGACGCACTTCTCGGGATTGAGTTTGATGTCGTTTGCTTGGAGTTTTGCAAAGGCCTATTCAAGATCAACTACAAGGTGGTCAGCCCATTTGGACTTGACCATGATGTCGTCAACATAGGCCTCAATGGTCCACCCGATGAGGTCCCTAAAACACTTGAGCATACAACACTGGTATGTAGCCCCAACATTCTTCAGACCGAACGACATTATGACATAGCAGAATGATCCAAAGGGGGTGATGAAAGATGTCGTGAGCTGGTCAGACTCTTTCATCATGATCTGATTGTACCTAGAGTATGCATCAAGAAAGCAAAGGGTTTTGCACCCTGAGGTAGAGTCAACTATCTAGTCTCTGCGCGGCAAACAAATTAGATCCTTTGGGCATGCTTTCTTGAGACCCGTATAGTCAACATAGATCCTCCATTCCCACACTTCTTTCATACAAGAATGGGATTGGCTAACCACTTTGGGTGATAAACTTACTTGATGAATCCGGCCACCAAAAGCTTTGCGATCTCCTCGTCGATGGTCCTACGTTTCCCCTCGTCTAAGTGATGCAGGCGTTGTTTCACTAATTTGGAGCCTAAGTGGATCTTCAAGGCATGCTCAGCGACTGCCCTTGGGATGCCTGACATGTTTGAGGGTTTCCATGTGAAGATGTCTCTGTTGGCACGGAGACAGCCGACGAGCGCGCTTTGCTATTCGGAGGAAAGCGTGGTACCAATGTGCACTGTTTTTCCCTCGGTGCTCCTAGGGTCTATGAGGACCTCTTTAGAGCCTTCCGCTAGCTTAAAGGACCCAGTCGACCTTTTGGGGTCGGGTGCTTCTTCGGTGACCTCTTTTCTGATGTCCGCGAGCTCTCCAGAGGCTACAATCACTACGGCGTGATCGCAGCACTCGACTTCACACTCGTATGCGCGCTAAAAGGAGGTGTCGATGGTGATGACCCCACCTGGGCCCGACATCTTTGGGTTGAGGTAGGTGCAGTTGGGGATGGTCATGAACTTCGTGTAGCATGGTCGTTCTAGGATGGCGTGGTAAGTTCCATGGAACCCCACCACTTCGAAAGCGAGGGTCTCCGTCCTATAGTTGGACGGACCCCCAAAGGTGATGGGCAGATTGATTTGCCCAAGCAGCATGGCCTGCTTTCTAGGCATGATGCCATGAAAGGGTGCTCCGGTTGGCCTGATGCGCGCTCGGTCAATGCCCATAGCATCGAGCGTCTCAGCGTACACGATGTTGAGGCCGCTGCCTCCATCCATCAGTACTTTGGTGAGCTACTTTGTGCCGACGATTGGGTCGACCACAAGTGGGTATCTCCCTAGTTGTTGGACGCTCTCCGCGTGATCGGTCTGATCGAAGGTTATAGCGGACACCGACCACCAGAGGAAGGCAGGCATGGCCGGTTCGGTCGCATAGACCACACGACGCATGATCTTCTAGCGGCGCTTGGAGTCACAAGCCTCTGATCCTCCGAAGATCATGAGGCAGCCATTCGGTGTTGAAAAGCTGTCATCCTTCCCCTCGGTGTCGTTCGTGGTAGGGTCGGTGTCCTTCTCATGCTCCCCTTTGTTGGAGCCTCCGAACAAGAACCGCTTCATGAGGGCGCAGTCCTTGTATAGATGCTTGACGGGGAAGGCATGGTTTGGGTATGGCCCCTTGAGTAGTTTTTCGAAGTGGTTTGGAGTGCCCTCCATAGGCTTCCAGGACCGTAGCGCCAGGACCAGGACCGTAGCGCGCTGCCCACTGCTTTGTGGCGCCTGGTGGACCGACGCGTCCCTACCGAGACGCTCTGAGAGTGTGCGCTGGCTAGTATCAAGCTCGCGTTACCGAGACAATGAGCTCTTGGCCTATTGTGCCACCGCACGCTCGAGCAGCGTGTGAATCTTGTGGTGAGCCTGATGATCCTTGGGCATCGCGGCCTCTGGATGGCCATGGAGCAAGGCCACTGCGGTGGCGATGTTCTGGCTTGCCCGAGCGAAGCGAGGGAGGGCTTCATCTTCGACAATGATCCTCCGATTCACATCGCGGGCCATGGCGCGGGCGCGCCCACCGTCTCCATGGTGCTCGATCTCCTGATCAAGCTCCGCGCATTCCTGCTTGAGTTGGAGTTGCGCTTCCTCAATCTCTCGGTGTTGGGCTTTCAGTTGCTCCACCGGCATGCGTGGCGGGGCCACTGTCTCCCTCTCGGCCTCATCGTTGAGGTAGTTTGTTAGGGTAGCCTCCCCCTCGTGGACGCTTTTGATGTGCCCCTTGGGGGTACCCGTCATGAAGCATTCACAAGAGAGGTGATGGCCTCCCCTGCTGGAGTCAGAGCTAGAGGGCGACTCTAGCTCCTTTGCTAGGAGGTCGTGAAAAGATTCCATGACGTGTTTGATCACCCCCATGAATTCATCATTCATGGGAGGTAGAACCATGCGTTGTGCTACAAGATGGCTAACGATCGTCGCGGCATTGCGGAGACCGAAACAAAAGCACTGTCGGGGCGCTTCGTATGAGGTGTTCCGGAGAGAAGGGTTCCCCTCCGGCGAGCCAGGCCATGTCGTTGGCGTCAATGAAGGTGAGACGGCGTGGGTCCTCCCTGGATGGCTGGGGTCCCATGGAGACGCCGAGCTAGCGCTCAAGCCTCCCATAGTCAATGCCGATGGAGGGGAGAGGTTGGATGGCGGCGTGAGCCAATACCAACTCTCCTCCCACTGTGATGATGAAGTCTAGGTCCCCTAAGCGCACGTGTGCGCTCGGGACCCAGCTGATACCGTGGCTAGCCATCCGTGGCCTAATGTTAATGTCGAAACGCGCAAAAGTCTCCTACCCGACGTGCCAAATGTCGGTGTTTCGAGTAAACACCAATGAGTAAATTTATGTTATTGCGCATCTGACCCAGATGGTGTACTAAAAGACACAAGGTTTATATTGGTTTGAGCAAAATGTCCCTACGTCCAGTTCGTGGCTATTGCTCGTGTTGTTAGCACTGAAAAGTTCATAGTAGGGGTTACAAATAGGCTAGAGAAGGATAGGTCCCAAGTATCTGATGAAAAGGTCAAATGGGTGCCGAGAGCTTGGTTGCTACAAAGCTATGTGTGATGTGATACGTGATGTGTTCAATCGATCCGTCTCTTTAGTGGGGTGCCCTGCCTTCCCTTTTATAGACCAATGGAAAGCAGGGATTACAGATGGGAGAAAGAAGAAAAACCAGAGGCAAAGGAGGTCCTTCAAAGATACCAGGTCTTCCTTTTCCTCTGAGCGAGCCCCCGCTAACACGGCAGACGGTGCCAGGGATAGCTCCATGCTGGGTGCATGTCCGCTGATGATGCCATGTTCTGGCTTCGTCAGCAAGTGGTCACATCCCATCCCGCCTCAACGGGCGGCGCGATGGACTAGGGTGCTGATCCGCAACCCTGTGGGAGCAGATGGCGCAATGACCGCATGTCCATTACTGTAGATGATGAGAGTTTCCTTCTGGACCGTAGTGGTTGTCGTATGCTTCCATCAGGATCCGCGTCCGAGGGAAAAAGGCGGCGCCCACAACACTGTAAGACAAATATCGACGTCTACAACACTGTTCGGGCTCTAACGTGCCTGGAAGGGCTTAAAGCGCCCGTCTTGTCATATCCTGACGTACTTTCCTGTAGGCATGCAGAGTATAGTCCTCAGTATTGCGGTTGACTGGAGTGCCCTGTCTTATCTGCGCGCGTAGTTATGAAGGAGCAGCGCGTAGACGTCGGACAAGGCGGAGCTAGCCCCCAGACGTCGAGCGAGGCGGAGCCTGCTCCCGGACGTCGGATGAGACGGAGTGTGCCCTCAGACATCGGGCGAGGTAGAGACAGCCCCCAGACATCGGGCGAGGCGGAGCCAGCCCTCAGACATTGGGCGAGACAGAGCCAGCCTCTAGACGTCGGACGAGGCGGAGCCAGCCCTTAGGGTAGGGCGAGATAGAGTCTGCTCTAAGACGTCGGGCGAGGCGGAGTCAGCCCTTGGGAATCAGCTTGAGGCGGGACCTATGGTCTCGGTGGACGGACGAAGAGTGACCCGGCAAGCGGTGTAGTCGTGCTCTTGATCACGCGGATGAATCAATGTTGACGGTCATTAGCTCCTCCTCTTTGAGTACCCTAATATTGGTCCCTAACACCATGGTTCAATTTTTAAAAATATATAAATTAGGCGTCAATCGTAGATCGACGGTTAATATTGAAATTTTCTCAAAGAAGATAGGGTGAAAAGGTGATGGAGATTTTTTTTAGCGATAGGAAAAGACAAGGGAGATTTTTTTTAGCGATCGGATGGTGGTTTAGAGGGCTGCAGGTTAAGACAGTCTCCAACGAATGATCCATATGGGAACCCAAAGTCAAAGTGGGTCTCGGATGTTATCAGTCTCTAATAGAACACATGTACGTGAGATCTATTTTAGGTTATAGCAAAGATATAACCTAAATATTTCGGAAAATTTATTCTTTTGAGTTTGGTGGTCGGATTGCTAATAAGAATAAGTTTGTACTTGATGTTCTCGGAGATAGTCTAACGACTTGCGAAATAACGTTACCGAGAGAGTCTTGTCAGTTCCGCTTCCCCCTTCTCCCTGCCGGCTACCGCACCAAACATTGTCCTCCGCCGCTCCGTCGTACGGACGCTCGCGGCACCGCGCGAAGGACAGCCCGCGAAGATGGCCGACTCGCCAACGGTCGATGCCGTCCTTCACAACGCGGTCATCGTCACCATGGATGGCGCGCTCCGCGTCCTCCGGGAGGGCGCTCTCGCCGTCTCCGGCGACTGCATCGCCGCTGTGGGCCCCTCCGCCGACGTCCTCGCCGCCTTCCCCTGCGCCGTGCAGACCGTCGACCTTGGTGGCCGCATCGTCCTTCCAGGTCGGTGCCTGGCTGCCTGCAGCTCCGCTTAAGTAGCCCCTTATATCCTTACCCCCCTCGAAATTTTAGTCTTTTTTTGTGTGTGGTGATTTTCGTTTTTCTTGCTTGGGTTGGTTGTGGCTGTGTAGGGCTTGTAAACACGCACGTGCACACATCGCAGCAGCTGGCGCGAGGGATCGCCGACGACGTTGACCTGATGACGTGGCTGCACGGGAGGATCTGGCCCTATGAGTCACACATGACGGAGGAAGACTCCTATGCCTCCACCCTCCTCTGCGGCATTGAGCTCATCCGGTCTGGGGTGAGCAGCAGCTTCTCACTTGACCAATAGGGCGTTTGATTTGCTGTGTTGTGTTGTGATGTTCCTTAATGGTGGTCGATCACTGCCCTTTCTGAATTCATGGTTCCACTGTTTGAATGCAAATGTATTGCTGATTCTAGTGCCCGAGGTTGGATAGTTGAGGAATTGATACAACATAGTTCAATTGCATTGGCTGCATCTTACATGTGTGATGCATGTGGCTTGAATCAGTTAATAATAGTAAGTGCAGCATTGTCGCATGAATGCCGGTCAGAAGTTCCTTCATTATAGTTCTAGGCTCAAGTATGATGTGATTCCTTTCATGGGTGGTGGCCTTGTGAGAATTTGAAATACAGAACCATGTTCGGTGAATTTATGATGGAGAGCTGGGTTCATGGGAGTAGATATCGCAATATCGGTTATTAAACTAGACATGATAATTTGTTTAGCTTATATTGCTTTGTGGAACAAGGGGAATCCCTGAGGTACTTGGATCATCTTGAGGATTCTAAACCCCTAGAGAAGCCTTTGCATGCCGTGGGTTGATCTGAGTCATAGATCACTTATGATCATACAGATCTTTAGGCCTTCCAACATTTGCTTCGGATAGGATGCCCTGGGTGTCTCATGCATTACTTTACCGACACTCAGAGATCCTATTTGAGTTGTTTCCTGCATCATGTCACGATCAACAGGGTTGTGGGATGTCGTAACTTTGTTCCTTTAATGCACACATTATTTAAGTTTTCCCTTCATTCTGACCAGCCATTAGGGCTTTGATTGCTCTATGAAAATTCCTATACCAGATGAATTTTCTTACTTGGATCTACATCAGATGTGGAACTTTGCAGCTATTGTGTGAGGCACTGACGGATCCATCGCCTGGTGACCCCGGGTGGCTGCCCAGGCTTGCTGGCGAAGTGCAAAATAGATGTTTCTTTGTTGCAAAGGATAAACACGACATTTTTTTTTGGTAAATACTTTTGTGTAATGAGGATTGTCGAGGCTTCAAAAATTTCTGGAGCTGCCACTGTGTGAGGCATGTCAATATGTCATGTATGCCATTTGCTAACTCTTATGGTGTTCGTTAGGCGAAAGATAACTTGGTGCAGTTGGCAGTTTGCAGATAAGATCAAGAATCGTTAGTTCTACAAAACAATCAAATTGAGAATGATTCATGAAAAGAATTAATTTTAAGCTTGGTTCACGTGTATGATGTTGATAACATCTAGTTCAGTAGCTCTTTGAATGTGCTAAGGTAAAAGGTTTTTTTTTCAAAAAAGATCACAAAAAAGGATAAATGCTTTATGAAAAGGAGGTTCTTAGCTCCCTAGTACTGGAACTATAAAATGGTGATCCACTCATGCAATAAATGAAATGCATAGCGTGTTTTCTGCTTTTTTTTTCTTGTTTTAGATTGCTAAAGAGATCTCTAAAAGTAAATGAAAATGTTCCATTATTTTGTGAAATACTTTAATAAAAAAACATTGAGGTATGTGCTGCTACATAAAATCCTGATGGAATTGGAACCCTCTAGTGCCACCCAGCAGTTTCTTGCTCTATAATTTGTAGGCTAATCTATTGATTTCTATAGGGATGCTCTTGTCAGCAACGTATTTGGCCTAGTATTGTGATTGCTTGTTAACTGGTATAATGTGCATGTACTTTTGTTATCATCAAATATAAAAAGCTTCATTTTGATTTTACTGCTCCAATCACGGGAAAAACATACTAAAAAAACTAAATTTCCTTTGTGCTACTAATTATATTTATTATGGTGTAAGGTTTCATGTTCTTTTTTTATCTGGTAGTATTTTCTGTTGTGCAAGCGGTAGAGTCTTACCGCCTGTGACCGGAAGGTCCTAGGTTCGAGTCGCGGTCTCCTTGCATTGCACAGGCGAGGGTAAGGCTTGCCACTGACACCCTTCCTCAGACCCCGCACAGAGCGGGAGCTCTCTGCACTGGGTACGCCCCTTTTTTATTTTCTGTTGTGATCTTCATAGTGGTTTTCATCTGATGTAGAGCTTGGTAGTGGTTCTGTGTGCTGCAAAGGTTCCTTTTTGTCCGTCTTTTGGAGAACTATCAACTATTCTGCACTTGTAAGTTTCATATATTAGAAATCCTGGGGAGTGCAGACTTGAGGATATTCTAAAAAGGGGTATGGATGAATACAATGCTAAGCTAACAATCATGAATTTGACTTATCGAGCAAGCAATTGTTCATTTTGCATTTTGTTTAATCTGTCTTGTTTATCCTGTTCTTGTTTATCTCTGCTTATCTATACACGCAACTACAACATTGTGTCATTGACTCATTATAGGTTCATGAATGATTGGTATGCTCAAACTATCAATAACCATAAGATTTTTCACTGTGCATGACCTTTCCCTCTTTGGTCATTGAATGACAGGTGACATGCTTTGCAGAAGCAGGTGGGCAGTTTGTTTCAGAAATGGCACGTGCTGTGGAGTTGTTAGGCTTGAGAGCGTGTTTGACAAAGTCAACAATGGATTGTGGTGATGGTTTGCCTCCAAATTGGAGTTGTTGCTCCACTGATGATTGCATTCAGGTGTTTGTCTGCTATAGAGTTCACCATTCTTTCTGTCACAGTATCTTCTTATATCTCATGACTATTTATATTTTTCAGTATAATCACTTTCCTGAACACAGTCACCTGCTGTTTGCTCCTATCTTTTCCTTCACTCTAATTCATAGCCTTAACTTGTGCGTCCACTGATCATGAGCATCTTAGGTTGTATTTCCCATAATTTGAATGCCTAACAAAAGTGGCTTTCAAGATAGAAATACCTTTTGAAACAGTATTTACCTGAGGGCTCAGGATACTGGAACCGTGTTCTGGGCTGCTTTTCTTTATATATTTAAGTTTGCATGTACTGCAATTATATGCTTTTGGGTCGGTAATTTAGATTTAGGAGAGGAGCCCAAGGTTGTGAACTTGCTGCACTTAAACCAGGAGAATGAAATTAGGCACAGATATTTGACTTCTGTTTTGGTGGCGAAACAGGCAGTTTTACCTGTGGAACCCTGGATTGATCCATTGAAGATGATATGCAAAATTCTGAATAGCATAGGCATATGGAGCAGATCCAAATGTGGCGTTGTCTATTTACTGTGGTGCCATGTTCTTGATTTATTATCAAGTGAAAAATTCGAACTAGCTTAATGTTAAAATTAGGAAAGGGCTGGTATTTGGTGGAAACATCTATTTGTCTTTATAATCTATTATTCCAGAGCAAGTTTGGGTGGCTAGAGATGAAACACAATAGGGTAAAAAAAATACAAAGAGGTATTACTAATAGTTGTTGAAGTGTGTATAAGTGCATTGCCCACCTCTTCCTGATAGCTTAGGCTTTTCGGTTGAACTGGTCGTTGTGTGCAACTTAACATGGTATCAGAGCCAGAGGTCTCGAGTTCGAATCCTAGTCAAGGCAACTTAAGTCCTCTGCCCCTTTATTTCCACGTTTGCGCATCTCAAGCTGCTGTGCCTCTCTCTGGCTACGCGCCTCTCTCTGGCTGCACGTGAGTGGGGGTGTGGAAGTGTGTATAAGTGCATTGCCCGCCTCTTCCTGATAGCTTAAGCTTTTGGGTTGAATTGGTTGGTGTGTGCAACTTAACAATAGTAACAGTAGTAGTAATAGGAAAAGGGGAATGATAGCCTAATGTTAGTGCACGTTGGTTGCTGATCTTCACACACTCTTGCCAGAGCTAGTTCTTTCTCTGTTTATATCAAATTTCAAATAAAAAAGACGACCTGTGAAGTGCAGGCTACATCTTTTGGTGAAAGATGAAGTTATGCCACTTGTTTGGGACTTAAAGGCTTTGTTGTTGTTGTTGTTGTATGAAGTTATGCCACTAATGCGAAAAGTAAGAGAGTGCAATCAGAAAGATTTACCTATATCTTACTGTTCCTTTGGCCAAGTTTGTCTTATATCAAATTGTATTCTGTATTCATTGGGAATTTTCTAGCATTGTCTGTTTGCTCAGGTTAAAGTCCATCTTGAAGAGATATAGTACCTGTGTTTGCTCTTTCCATTTTTGTCTGTTATGTGATGTGGGGAACTATATCATATGGTACATTTTTTTCCTACAGTCACAGAAGGAACTATATGAAAAGCATCATAATACAGCTGATGGGCGTATCAGGATATGGTTTGGGTTGAGACAGATAATGAATGCAACAGATCATTTACTGCTTGAAACAAGAGATGTTGCCCAGAAGCTAAATACTGGAATCCATATGGTACTTACACAAAGTTTATTGGTGTATTCAAGTTTATATAATTTAATATAATGTGCTACTTCATTGGTTCATGCTTACATGATAATCTGTTTCACACATTCATGCAAAATCATAGTAATGGCTTGCACTGTTTTCTAATAGGGAATGTTGATGATTTACTTTTGAACTTCCTGAAGTGCTTGTGCTAGATGCCTATATTTGGTCAAGGGAAACACCAGCCAGGGTTCAAATCCTGGTGGCAACAAAAAAAATCCCCTCACTGGCAACCCTAAAAATAGTGGCACGGTGCTGACATGTGGCGCTTGTGGTTGGTTTGGGCCCTACTACCATGGGATAGATGCAGTGGTTGCCAACCCAGAAGATTGTGGTCACCCCCTATTTTTTGGGTTCACCCAGGAAGGTCATGGTTGGCTTCCCCTTGTTAAGGGTATTAGTGTAATCTCCCTAGTCTAGGGTTTCTCCTGTGTCCCCATGTATTCTATGTATAGTCCCCCTATTAGGCGTCAATATGACAATACATTCAGTCTCCTTTTATTCGTAACATATGACAATCCATTCAGTCTCCCTTTATTCGTAACATATGACAATCCATTCAGTCTCCCTTTATTCATAACCCCCCCTACCGGCTTATGTTCCAAAATATAGACTGGAGAGCCTAATTGACTTACACTGTTTAACCAAATAATTATCTCATGTCCACTTACCTTCCGGCTTGAACTGTTTTTTTTTTGGTTTGGGCCCTCCTACCATGGGGTAGCTGCAGTGGTCGCCAACCCAGAAGATCGTGCTCGGCCCAGGTTATGGTGTGGCCCTGTAGGGTGAAGCCAGGGTTGGTCTGCATTGTTGAGGCTTCTTAATCATAATAGTGCCTTGGGGAGGCTATTCCCGAGGGTCAAGTTTTTTTTCTCTCCAAATAGAATTGCTGAACCAAGCCTACCTTAACATACTTACTTGGGACTTAAAGGCTTTGTTGTTGATTGAATTGCTAAGCCTGGTAACCTGCTGATTTTCTTACAACATTGTCTTGCACTTCATTCAGCATATTGCAGAAATACCATATGAAAATCAACTTATAGTTCGGACCAAAGGAATTGATCATGGCACAGTGACATATTTAGAGAAAATTGATTTCCTGAGGAGTAATTTACTGGCTGCCCATTCTGTTTGGTTGAATGAACCTGAGGTGAGTAAACTTTTTCACAATCAATTGTTGCCTTATACATTGTCTACTCTGTTTGTATTCTGAGAACATATAGTAGTTATCAAATATACAAAATAGGCTAGAAAATGTTCTGGTTGTAAGAATGTCATGGTTTTAGTTTTTATGTGTTCCGTGATTCCGTCCCAAAATGTAGGTGGGGTGTGTGTGTGTTGGGGGGGAGGTGTTAGGTTCTATGGATTGTTTACTGGAGGACGAGCACAATGGCATCCTGTTGGTGCCATGATTGCAGGAGAAAGATAGTGGGCTGGGTGGATTTCGGCAGGAGATAGAAGAAGCGAGGGTCTTGCCAGCCTTGGCAGAGAGGAACAAAAATGGTACATGCAAGAAATATATACATAGATTATGTCCTTGTTCCTGAAAACAGAGCTCCTTATAAAGGTACTCTGGGTTAGTAGTACATGGGCCGAATCTCCTAGTCTGTGCATGTTACAAATTAAATACTTATTCATGCATTACTTTCAAACTCTGGGTTACTAGTACATGGGCCGAATCTCATAGTCTGTGCATGTTACAAATTAAATACTTGTTCATGCATTACTTTCAAGGACTAGTAGTACATGGGCCCAATCTCTTAGGTAGTGTTTGGTTTCAAGGGGATGGGACATGGGCCCAATCTCATAGTGTTTGGTTCCAAGGAGACGGGGAGGGGCGAAGTCATCCCACTATGGAATATTCCCCATATATGCGGGGCAACCCTGTCACTGGAAACAAGGCGGGCGAGCTTGTCCTCACTCATCCGACGGCTCGCGGGGTCAGGTGGGCGGCGTGGCCGAGCAGGGGCTCGACGAGGCACGGTTGGCTGGCGCCGTGACCAAACAGGGGCTGGACAGGGTGCTGACAGCCATGACGTGGATGGGTGAGAGCCGGCAGGAGCGGCACGGCCGAGGACCCTAACAAGGTGTTGGCGGCCATGGTGCGGACTGTTAGTCGCTGAATTCTCACTCTTGGAAGTAGCAGAATTCTTACTCTCATCGAGAGAGAATGACACTAGGAGTTGGGACAATTTTCTGGTTTACTTCTTAATGCTATGCCAACTCAAAGGGTTGGGGATACATATTTATAGGCTGCTAGCCAGCCAAGCATATGCCAAGATGTTAGTCTAAGATGCTGTCCTAGATGCTAAGATGCTGTCCTCTAGATGCTAGTCTAAGATGTTGTCCTAGATGCTGTCCTCTAGTCTAAGATGCTGTCCTATGCTTTAAAAACACAAAGACCACAACAGCCCCACAAAGACCACAACAGCCCCACAAAGACCATAGCAGCCAGACTTATCCATCATTCTCTCCCTAAGTCTTGTGCGTCGTCTTGTGGGAAAGTTGAACCATCCCGGTCCTGGAGCAGAGCTCAAGGAACTTGATCCTCCCAAGGGGCTTGGTGAGCAGGTCCGCAAGCTGGTCCTTGGTGTTGATATAGCTCGCCTTGATGCTCCCTTCCTTAAGACAGCCTCGGATGAAGTGATACCTCACCCGAATGTGCTTGCTGCGTTCATGGAAGACGGGGTTCTTTGCAAGGGCCAGAGCGGACTTGCTGTCCACCCTGAGCTCCACCGCTCTAGTGTCTCTGCCGAGGAGATCACCAAGCAGTCGAGCGAGCCAGAGCGCCTGAGTCGAAGCGGTGGAGGCCGCTATGTACTCGGCCTCGTAGCTGGACAGGGCCACCACCTGCTGCTTGATTGACTGCCAGCTAACGAGGCACTTGCCGAGGAAGAAGAGGATCCCGCTCGTGCTCTTGCTGGTGTCGATGTCGCCGGCGTGGTCGCTGTCGCTGTACCCGACGAAGTGTCGCCCCAGGGCACCTAGGGTAGTAGAGGCCGTGGTCGAGAGTCTCCGCAACGTAGCGGATGATCCTCTTCATAGCCTGCTAGTGCTCCGTTGTCGGTCGCTACATGAACCGACTAACGTAGCCGACGGAGAATGCCAGGTCCGGCCGTGTGTGGGCAAGGTAGCGAAGGCTCCCCACAAGACGCTGGTACTGCGTAGCGTCCACCTCCTCCGTCGTGCTGTCGCGGCTCAGGTTCAGCCTCTCCTCCATTGGAGTGAGAGCTGGGTTGCAGTCGGTGAGCCCAGCTAGCTCAACGACGCGCTTGGCGTAGGCGGTCTGTCGAAGCGTGATCCTGGAGTCATCCTGGTGCACCTCGATTCCCAGGTAGAAGGAGAGAGGTCCCAGGTCACTCATCTGGAAGGTGGCCTTCATCTCTTCCTTGAATGCCGCCACCTCCGCATCCTTGGTGCCGGTGATCACCAAGTCGTCGACGTAGACACCCACCAACAGAGCATTACCTCCACTGCCCCGTCGGTAGATGGCCACCTCGTGCGGGCTTTGCTCGAAGCCCATCCCCTTTAGCGTGGAATCCAGCTTGGCATTCCACACCCTCGGTGCCTGCTGCAAGCCATAGAGGGCCTTGCGCAGGCGGAGCACCTTGCCCTCCTTGCCGGGGATCACAAATCCCGGCGGCTGGTGCACGTAGACCTCCTCCTTCAAGTCGCCGTTAAGGAACGCCGACTTGACGTCCATGTGATGAACGCGCCAGCCCTCCTGGGCAGCTAGCGCAAGGAGGAGTCGCACGGACTCCATCCGTGCCACGGGAGCAAAGTCGTCGTCGAAGTCGACCCCCTCCTGCTGCACGAAACCTCGTGCCACCAAGCGAGCCTTGTGCTTGACGATGGCACCGGCTTCATCCCTCTTCAGCTTGTACACCCACTTAAGGGTGATCGCGCGATGACCACGAGGAAGGTCAGCAAGCTTCCAGGTGCGGTTCTTCTCAACCGCATCCATCTCCAACTGCATCATGGCGCGCCATGCCGCGTGTCTCTCGGCCTCTGCAAACGACCGAGGCTCGCCGTCGTCACACGCAAGGTGCAACTGCGCCTCCAGGTCGTGAGGCACCGGTCCCGGCACCGGCTGGTCGCCGAGAAGGTTCTCCATCGTACGGTACCGCAACGGCTCGCCGTCGTGGTATGCGTCGACGCGCTCCTCGTCGTGAGAGAGCGGAGTAGCGAGCTCAACTGGGCCATGCTCGACACAAGCTGGTGGTGGAGTAGACGTGCCCGGAGTGGTGCCTGTCGGTGCTGGAGTGCGTGGCGTTGCCGGCTGTGGTGGAGCCGGCGAAGAACTCATCGCAGCCGAGGTCCTGGCTGGAGAGCGTGGTGCTGTCGGAGTAGCAGGCGCCGGGGTCGGTGGAGGCTCGGGGACTGGGGTAGATGCGCTCGCCGAAGAAGAGCCGCCTACTCCCCCAGCTCCCTCGAAGTGGACGTACTCGACAGAGAAGTCGTCGTACGTCGGAGCCGAGCCGTTGTCCACCGCCTTGCCTCACGCCCATCCTCGCCCTTCGTCGAACACAACGTCGCGCGCCGTGCGCACACGCTGTGTCTTCGGGTCGAGGATGCGGTAGGCCTTCGAGCCTTCCGCGTAGCCGATGAACACTCCCGGAGTGCTCCTGTCGTCGAGCTTGTTGATGTAGCCAAGCTCCTTGGCGAACGCGAGGCAGCCGAAGACCCGCAAGTGGGAGACCGCCGGCTTGCGCCTATGCCAAGCCTCGTACGGCGTCCTGCCGTCGAGCGCCTTGGTAGGCGAGCGGTTGAGGATGTAGATGGTTGTCACCACCGCCTCTCCCCAGAGGACAGCCGGCATCCCCCTCTGCTTGAGGAGGGCCCGAGCCATCCCCACAACCGTCTGGTTGCGTCGCTCGACGACGCCGTTCTGCTGCGGGCTATACGGCGCGGAGTAGTGGCGCTGAATGCCCTCGTCAGCGCAGTACGACACGAATTCAGCCGCCGTGAATTCACCGCCGTTGTCGGTGCATAGCACGCGCAGCTTGCGGCCGCACTCCGCCTCCGCAGCAGCCTGCGCGCGCCTGATGGCGTCCGCAGCCTCTCCCTTGCTGCCGAGGACCATCACCCACATGTAGCGGGAGAGGTCGTCGACAAGCAGCAGGAAGTAGCGTCGTCCTCCCGGTGTGGCCGGTGTCATCGGGCCACACAAGTCCCCGTGCACAAGCTCGAGCCTCTCCTTGGCTCGAAAGCTAGCCCGCTGTGGAAAGGGGAGTCGCCTCTGCTTCGTCAACACGCAGACGTCACAGAGCTGCTCCACATGGTCGAGGCACGGCAGGCCTCGCACCATCTCCATGGCACTGAGCCGCTTAAGGGCCTCAAAGTGAAGGTGCCTGAAACGCTCGTGCCACTGCCACGCCTCGTCGTCCCGACGAGCAGCGAGACAGAGGGGTTGTGCCACCTGCACGTTAAGGACGTAGAGTCGATTTGCGCTTCTGGATACCTTGGCAAGAAGGCGACGACGACGATCCCAAATCCTCATGACTCCGTCCTCAACCACCACGCGCGAACCGTTCTCATCCAGCTGTCCCAAGCTGATGATGGAGTTTCTCAACGCGGGGATGTAGTAGACTCCGGTGAGCAGCCTGTGCTCACCGGACACGGTGGTGAAGATGACGGAGCCAACGCCCTTGATCACGCCGGAGGCATCCCCAAACTTGACGGAGCCTCGGATGCTAGAGTCAAGCTCGGTGAAGAACTCCCGTCGACCGGTCATGTGATGGGTGACGCCGGTGTCGAGGCACCACCCGTCAGTCTTGTCGTTGCCGGAGCTGTCGCCGAGGAGGGCGTGTGCTTTTGGCTCGTCGAGGTGGAGGAGAGCCGCTGCGGCCGGTGCCGCTGGAGGTAGCTCAATGCTTGCATGTGCCATGAATAGAGCCAGCTCCTCCTCCGCCTGTGCGACGTGGGCCTGGCCGCGTCGTGGCTGGCGGCAGTCCTTGGCCCAATGGCCGAGCTGGCCGCAGTTGCGGCATGCGTCGTCTCGTGCCGGCTTGTGCTTGCCAGCGGCGCCGCCCTGGGCGCCTCCGCGGGCATCACCCTCGGCACGTCCTCGCGCCCCGGCCTGGGCGTCTCTACGCACCTTGTGTGGCTTGCCACGGTTGCGGCCACCTGTCGCGGAAGAAGGCTCCCCCTTACTCCGATCACCTTGGCTGGCAAGCCACTGCTCCCGAGTGAGAAGGAGCTTCCCGCCAGTGGTGATGGGCCCCGAGAGAGACTGTGGCTCATCGCTGTCGACGACCTTGAGGCGACCTATCGCCTCCTCGATCGACATCGTGGAGAGATCCAGTAGGGACTCGATCGAGCGAGCCATCTGCTTGTACTTCTCGGGGACGCAACGAAAGAGCTTTTCGACAACTCTCCTCGCCGTAGGTGTCATCGCCGAACTGCATCATCTTCTGCAACAGAGTGTTGAGACTTGAGACGGAGAGCAAAGTCATCAACGTCCTCACCTGGTTTGAAGGCCAGGTTCTCCCACTCCTTGCGAAGTGCCTGCAGTGTAGACTTGCGGGCGCGGTCGCTGCCGATGCGTGCCGCAGCGATGGCGTCCCAAGCCTCCTTGGCAGTCCGCTTGTTGGTAAGCGAGAACTGCATCTCGGGCGGGACTGCAGCGATGAGGGCATCCAGCGCCCGTCGATCTAGGTCCTAGTCGACGTCGCCGTATCGGACTGCCTCCCACATGTGCCGCACCTGGAGCTTTACCCTCATCACCGCAGCCCACTCGACGTAGTTGGTCTTGGTGAGGGTAGGCCACCCATCGCCGGGACCGACGTCCCTGACAACAGCCTGGAGCCCGTGGTAACCATGGTACCGATCCGGGGAGAGAGAGCCACGCTGCCTGTGAAGGCCGCGCTCTCTATCGACCCGTCGGTACCGATCCGAGGAGAGAGAGCCACGCTGCCTGTGAAGGCTGCGCTCTCCATCGACCCGTCCGCCACCGTTGCCGTGCGCGCCTCCTCCAGGAACGCCGCCGCCATGCGCGCCTGTCTGGGCTGCCGCCGCGCTCGTGGGCGTGCGCGGCTGCCCCAGGAGTGCCACCGCCGTGTGCGCCTCCTCCAGGAGCGCCGCCAGCGCGTCCGCGCCTGTCTGGGCTGCCGCCACGCTCGTGGACGTGCGCGGCTGCCCACTGCGCTGCCCGCGCTCGCGTTGCCTCCCTCTCTAGCAGCTCGAGGTCCGCGTCAGCAGTGTCGTCAGCGGAAATGGAGCTGCCGATGCTGCCGCGCAGAGCCTCGACCTCCGCTGCCGCCGCACGCGCTGCATTCGCCGCCGCTGCTGCTTCCGCCTCCGCTCTGGCTACTGCCAGCTCTGCTGCTGCCAGCCTCGACGCCCTTGCCGCCGCTGCAGTGGTCTCTTCCGCGGCAAGTTCGGCCTCCTGCCGACGCTACGTGCTCGAGGCGACCGAGCGCTAAGACTGCCCTGCGGACATGACGCGCTACCGGGGGGCTGCTACGTGGGGAGAGGGCTGCTTCAGACGAGCTGCTGCGCGGGGGAGGAGTGAGCAGGAGCGGACGGAGCTACTGCTCGCAGCTGGGGCTGTTGTGTGGCTGGGAGAGGAGATGAGGAGGAGATGCTCAGGCTACAGGATAATACGGCTCTGATACCACTTGTTAGTCGCTGAATTCTTACTCTTGGAAGTAGCAGAATTCTTACTCTCATCGAGAGAGGATGACACTAGGAGTTGGGACAATTTTCTGGTTTACTTCTCTCAATGCCATGCCAACCCAAGGGGTTGGGGATACATATTTATAAGCTGCTAGCCAGCCAAGCATATGCCAAGATACTAGTCTAAGATGCTGTCCTAGATGCTAAGATGCTGTCCTCTAGATGCTAGTCTAAGATGCTGTCCTAGATGATGTCCTCTAGTCTAAGATGTTGTCCTATGCTGTCTTAAAAACACAAAGACCACAACAGCCCCACAAAGACCATAGCAGCCAGACTTATCCATCACGGACAGCGCGGGAGCCGGATTCGGACGATCAAGGCTTGGGTTTGCGAGGGATGGCTTGGAGGCGTGGCCGCAATGCACCGGCTGAGCAGCGTGCCCTGGCTAAAGTGACGACAGGGGCAGGGGCGAGGGAGCTGGGTGGCCACGCCCGAGTTCTACTCGTGGGAAAACAATAATAATGTAGAAGGTGGAAAAGAAAATGACATTTGCCCGCTCCCCCACCCCCCACACACAATATGTGCCCCGGCCGGTGAGCAGCCACCACTGCACGGCCCCACTCCGCGATCGTAGGCTGGGCGGGAAGCCACTGCCGTGCCTTGCCCTAGCTGGCAAGCAGCCACCGACTCTGCTCGCAGGCTGGTTGGGCAACCGCCGCCGCGCCGCACCCAACCAGCGAGCAGCCACTGCGCTTCGTGCCATGCACCACGCACTGGAGGCCAGGCTGTGCTCGCAGGCCGGTCGGGCAGCTGCCACCGCGCCGCGCCCGACCAGCGAGCAGCCACTGTGCCTCGCGCCATGCACCACACACTGGGGGCCAGGTGAGCAGCCACCACCAAGGCCCTTTTTTTCTTTTTTTTTTTCTCGTACACGTTGGAGAGGTGCGGATCATTATATTAAGAAGAGAACAAAACCCGGGGAAAGGTCCCTTACAAAAGAACCACACAAACCCACACCAAAACCTAGATATCAAAAACAACAAACGCGTCCTTTACAACAATAGACTGACCACGACCACAAAATATACACAGGCTGGTCAACCTTCCTCCGCCATAAAGGCCGAGAGAAAGTTAACACCTCGTGCTCCGGCCAAACCTCAAAGATGTAAATCCTCCATAGCAAGCAACACAGCCCAGGCCACACTAGGGGAAACCCCATAAAAAACACACCTATTGTGATGCTTCCAGAGATTCGAAACACCTAGCATAACATGGAAATTAAGGCCCTTTTGAATAAGATCAACTGCCCCATTGGAAATTTTATCCCACCTGTCATCAAAACAAACATCTTCAATTTGCCACCAAGGCTTCAATTTGCCACCAAGGCCCTTTCTGTTGGCATCAGAGAGGAGACAGGAGGGACTGAGGGAGAGAAGATAGGAAGAGAACGAGAGATTTTTTTCACCGACGGTCACCGGCCTAAATATGGGCCATCAAGTTGGGCCGAAGGGGCCCCAGGCCGGCCGCGCCCTGGTCATCTGCGCCGCCAGGGGGGCACGCGACCAGGGCGGGGTGGCTCCCTGCCGCGTCTCTGACCCCCACCCCCCAGGGAAGCCTGAAATAGGAGACCAGGAGGAGATCTGATAAAATTAGGAAAAAAAAAGTAGGGAAAATAGAAATAGAATTTGTTTAGGGAATAAGAGGATTTGTTTAGGAAATAAGATAAGATTAAAAAGGAGAGTCCAAATCTATAAGAACTCCCCCTCTAGTTTGCTCAGGGGCCAAGTCCGCTAGGGACTATAAATCTAGGGGCAATGTAACCGTTTCAATCTAAGCAGAGTGTCAGCTCTTCCCCTCTCTCCCCTCTGTGCACCTGCCTCTCCCTCTCTTGCTGCTGCTGCCCTAGCACGCCGTAGGTCTCACATATAAAGGGGATGTGGCTTTCTCAATCTGCTGGAGCAGCTATCTCCTATTATTCTCTACAATCCAGTTTTCTCAGTCCCTTATACTAGATTTTAAGGGAAAGGGGAAAGAGGATCTAACGGAGATGCTCTAAGTCCTAACAAAACCAAACTGCTCAGTTCAGCAAAACAAAAACTAACTTGAATGCTGCTGCACTCACAAACTGATGTGGGTTTCTTCATGTGGAAGGTTATCTCCATGTACATCCATTGATCTACATCATGCTGAAGTCCTCATGACAGTGCTAAAACATCTATATTAGAAGTTTTTTTTTTTTTTGCCACATTTGGATATGTATCTCTAAAATTCTAAATGTCTTTTGTTATATGATATTTTTTTCAATAATAGATCGCAAAATACAGAAATTTCTCCAAGTACAGCTTATAGGTATGCCCTTCCATGAAGATTTCACTATGTGGTTCTCAAACTGCAGATAGACCATTTTTCAAAGGCTGGTGTTAAGGTTTCTCACTGTCCTGCATCTGCCATGCGGATGTTGGGATTTGCTCCTATTAGAGAAATGCTGGATTCTGGTGTTTGTGTCTCCCTTGGTACAGATGGAGCACCAAGCAATAATAGAATGAGCATTGGTATGCTTCAGAACCCTCACAAACATTTTTACGAGCATGTCTGAGTTTGGATCATAAAGGTTTCACTATGGAGCCTAATTGACTATTCTTACTCTGTTTTGACCAAATAATTATCTCATGTCCACTTTATAGAATGATTATATTCTTGTGAAGATATTCAATATTTTTCATTAAAATGTCATCGCTAGAATTTTCACAACCACAACAACAACAACAACAACAACAAAGCCTTTAAGTCCCAAACAAGTTGGGGTAGGCTAGAGTTGAAACCCAACAGAAGCAATTAAGGTTCAGGCACGTGAATAGCTGTCTTCCAAGCACTCCTATCTAAGGCTAAGTCTTTGGGTATATTCCATCCTTTTAAGTCTCCTTTTATTGCCTCTACCCAAGTCAACTTCGGTCTTCCTCTGTCTCTCTTCACGTTACTATCCTGACTTAGGATTCCACTACGCACCGGTGCATCTAGAGGTCTCCGTTGCACATGTCCAAACCATCTCAACCGGTGTTGGACAAGCTTTTCTTCAATTGGCGCTACCCCTAATCTCTCACGTATATCATCGTTCCGAACTCGATCTCTTCTTGTATGACCGCAAATCCAACGCAACATACGCATTTCCGCGACACTTAGCTGTTGAATATGTCGTCTTTTCGTAGGCCAACATTCTGCACCATACAACATAGCAGGTCTAATCGCCATCCTATAAAACTTGCCTTTTAGCTTCTGTGGTACCCTTTTGTCACATAGGACACCAGACGCTTGCCGTCACTTCATCCACCCGGCTTTGATTCTATGGCTAACATCTTCATCAATATCCCCGTCCCTCTGTAGCATTGATCCTAAATATCGAAAGGTATCCTTCCTAGGCACTATTTGACCTTCCAAACTAACATTTTCCTCCTCCCGAGTAGTAGTGCCGAAGTCACATCTCATATACTCAGTTTTAGTTCTACTAAGTCTAAAACCTTTGGACTCCAAAGTCTCCCGCCATAACTCCAGTTTCTGATTCACTCTTGTCCGGCTTTCATCGACTAGCACTACATCGTCCGCGAAAAGCATACACCAAGGGATGTCCCCTTGTATGTCCCTTGTGACCTCATCCATCACTAAAGCAAACAAATAAGGGCTCAAAGCTGACCCTTGATGTTGTCCTATCCTAATCGGGAAGTCATCCGTATCTCCATCACTTGTTCGAACTCTAGTCACAACATTGCTGTACATGTCCTTAATGAGCCCAATGTACTTCGTTGGGACTTTATGTTTGTCCAAAGCCCACCACATAACATTCCTTAGTATTTTGTCATAAGCCTTCTCCAAGTCAATAAAAACCATGTGTAGGTTCTTCTTCTTCTCCCTATACCGCTCCATAACTTGTCTTATTAAGAAAATGGCTTCCATGGTTGACCTTCCGGGCATGAAACCAAATTGGTTCATAGAGACCCGCGTTATTGCTCTCAAGCGATGCTCGATAACTCTCTCCCATAGCTTCATAGTATGGCTCATCAATTTAATTCCCTGGTAATTTGTACAACTTTGAATATCCCCTTTATTCTTGTAGATCGGTACCAATATACTTCTCCTCCACTCATCAGGCATCTTATTCGATCGAAAAATATAGTTGAACAGCTTGGTTAACCATACTACAGCTATGTCCCCGAGGCATCTCCACACCTCGATTGGGATACCATCCGGTCCCATCGTCTTACCTCCTTTCATCCTTTTCAACGCCTCTCTAATATCAGATTCTTGGATTCTCCGCACAAAGCGCCTATTGGTGTCATCAAAAGAGTCATCTAACTGAAAGGTTGTGTCCATATTCTCACCATTGAACAATTTGTCAAAATACTCTTGCCATCGATGTCGGATCTCATCCTCCTTTACCAAGAGATGCTCCCTTTCATCCTTAATGCACTTAACTTGGTTGAAGTCCCGTGTCTTTCTCTCACGAACCCTAGCCATCCTATAAATATCTTTCTCTCCTTCCTTCGTACTCAAATGTTGGTAAAGATCCTCGTACGCTCTACCCTTTGCCACACTTACAGCTCGCTTTGCAGTCTTCTTTGCCACCTTATACTTCTCTATGTTGTCCACACTCCTGTCATGGTACAAGCGTTTATAGCATTCTTTCTTCTCCTTAATAGCCCTTTGGACTTCCTCGTTCTACCACCAAGTATCTTTAGCCTCGCGTCCCCTTCCTTTGGTTACTCCACACACCTCTGAGGCTACCTTCCGAATGTTGGTTGCCATCTTGTCCCACATATTGTTTATGTCGTCTTCTTCCTTCCAAGAGCCCTCTTTGATAACCCTTTCCCTAAATACCTCTGACGTCTCCCCTTTCAGTTTCCACCACTTTGTTCTTTCAATCTTAGCTTGTTTATCCCTACGGGCACGCACCTGAAAACGAAAATCTGCCACCAAAAGCTTATGTTGAGAAACAACACACTCCCCTGGTATCACCTTGCAATCCAAGCATGCTCGTTTGTCCTTTCTTCTTGCGAGGACAAAGTCAATCTGGCTACAGTGTTGTCCGCTACTGAAGGTCACTAGATGAGATTCTCTCTTTCTAAAGAAAGTGTTGGTTATCATCAGGTCAAAAGCTACCGCGAAGTCCAGAACTTCCTCCCCCTCCTGATTCCTACTACCATACCCAAAACCTCCATGAACTGCCTCGAAACCTGCGCTTGTAGTACCTACATGCCCATTAAGATCTCCTCCTATAAAAAGCTTCTCACTACTAGGTATAGTTCTAACCAGGCCATCTAAATTTTCACAACCACATTTAACTGTTTTTTTAAAGAAAATGGATTATCAGGTTGTTATCGTGTTATGTAGTTCAGCTGTGCTGTTATGTAAAGAAACACTGAACCAAACGAAAAAATTAAGAAATGGGAAAAGCATATTTTACTGATTAACCACCAAAATGAATAAAAATATACTGTTTTGGGCATCCATTTGATTAGGTGTGCTTTTTTAACCAAATAAACCAATTCTTCTCCTTTTATTTTAAAGAAGGTGTCAAACAGTTACTGTTGGATCACGCAATTTGCATATGCAATTGTACTTTGTACTTCATCCTAGGCCATACCCACCTTATATCTTTGAAATTTTGATATCCTGTGGTTAATTTTACATTGACTACCTTGGTCTGTACAGTGGATGAGATGTACTTAGCATCCCTAATTAACAAAGGTCGTGAGGCATACATCAGTGGAACAACAAACCCAACTGCTCTTCCTGCTGAGACTGTGCTGAAGATGGCTACTATTAATGGTGCAAAAGCAGTTCTGTGGGACAATGAAATAGGTTCGCTAGAGGTTGGGAAAAAGGTGATGCTCCCAATTGCTATTTTGTTCATGTATGGCTCTAAATAACTTTGGTCCATATATTTCAGAGGTTGATAAATCTTATTTTCTTCATCCTAAAGCCATGCGGTTCTTGTTGTACATTTTTTTTTTGAAGCCAATAGTGGGCTGATCAGCTTACTTTTCCTAGCAAGCTCAGATTCATTTTGACTCCTAAATTATCTGGTTTAGTTGGCCCATGCAAGTATCTTGTTTGTGTAGGCGGACTTGGTTGTGGTGAATCCATTTACGTGGTCCATGGTCCCCTTACATGACAGGTGTGCACTACTATGTTTTATTTATTTCTTAAATGTTTGAATAACTACTATTTTTATGATTGGTTTAGCGTTGGGTCTTATGTGTCAATGTTTTCACTCTGGTACTGTAGAGGTATATCTATAAAGATCTTTGTTTCTGTCTCTACTCCATTTCACAATATTTCTGTACTGTAGCCTGTTATGACCATAATTAGCAAATCTTCTTGTTACCTGATATATGTATAGTTAGGTATCTAGCCGTGCTGCTGGGCTTTTGTATCATTGGCTGTTTGGCATAACACTTACCTCTCCAGCTCTGCCTAATGCACAGCATTGCCAACATTGTCTATTGCATGCGGACAGAGAATATTGAGTCTGTTATGTGCAATGGTCGGTGGATCATGAAGGACCATAAAATCATGAATCTTAATGAGGTAATTCACTGCTTCTTTAAGTGTACTTCAATATTGAAATGAACTAAAATGTACACAGAATACTATTTTCCTATTGTCACTCTAAAAATGATGGACACCATAAACTGTTTCATTTCTGTTCCTACTAGTTTTCAACTTCTGATGATAGCTGAAAAGTCAAATGAATACTTGGGCACTAAGCACCAAGTATACTGGTTTGCATGGGGTGTAGCACTGCACAAAGTTCCTTAGCCCTATTTGGTTGGAACCAGTGGCGGAGGCAGGAATATTTTCAAGGTGTGGCGGGTTTATAAAGGTCAAACATGTATAATGTAACTATCAACTATATAAGGACGCACTAAAATATTATTTAAATATGTATATTACTTTGTGATCAACAAATATAACAGAAATCCAAAAGTATTGGCTCTTCTTTGGTTGTGCCATTTTTGATGTCGTATACTCGTATCATACGCCCGGGACCGGCTACCGTGCCGGCGCCGACTACCGAGTCGCCGCCTCCTGCCTCTGCACTTGACACAACACCGTTTCTGAGCCTGGCTAGCGCACCGGCATCCGCCTCGCTGATCGCCGCCTGCCTGCCTCTGCACTTGACACACCACCGTTTCTGATTTGCGATAGGTGTCTTTAGGAAATACATACCGTCGGGCGATTGAAACCTGGAGCTAGCATCTGATCGATCAACCAGGAAGACCAACGAGACTTCTAGCTTCCTTCCGTGGACCGTGGGCTCTTGAGATTGGCCCATGAGATACCAGGCCAGCCACAAAATACATCTGTACATCAGCCATGTATACTATTTCACGTATATACACATGATATACTAGTATTTTGTATAAACTTTAGGTATGGTGGCCGCCATACAGCTGCCTCCGCCCATGGTTGGAAACCTGCTAAGCATCTCCTAGGCTCCCAGCCCAGGCAACAATCTTAGGACCTGTTTGGTTCCCACCCTAGGAAACGTGCCTCAGCCAGGCATCAACACCAGGCGAACGGGTCAGATGCAGGCATGCAGCTGCCTGGTGTCCCTCGCCAGGCGAGGGTGGCAACCAAACAGCCCCTGAATTCCAGCCCAAGCAATGCTGGATAAGTTCCTAAGATCTCTGAAGATCAAAAACTTCAAATCTCAGCCATTTTTGTCGACTAAAAATTTATGTATTGTTTTTCATGACCGCAGACTATGCCTGTACCTTTTTTTTTCTTTTTCCTTTTTTGTGAGACACCCGTAGACGCCCCTGTAGATATACCACTGATGCTATCACACGTCTGTTTCTTTGTGGTCCAGGAGGAGGTAATTTCTTCAGCTGTGAAAAGAGCGAACGACCTCCTTGTGCGAGCTGGCATCAATCTCCCCAGACGGATGAACTACGTATAGTTATTCTCTTGCCATTTCGTCATGTATGGCCAGTTGCCACCATGCCGCTAATTGTAGTGCAACCTTGCATGCTGGCCCGGACGCTGGCCCGGCAGGATTGGTACTTTGTACTACGACTAGTCTTCCACTTCTTTGGAGTAGCTTGCAGGATCGTAGCCATGACTTCATTTTCTACGAGTGTTGAATCGAAAATAATGTGCAGTAGTACGTGTGACTTCTGTAATAAAAGCATCATGGAAGTCTCGAACTGTATCAACAGTAAAGCATGTTTTTCAATGTGATGCTGAAAGTTTACCATTTGGTGCCTCTGCCTCCTTAACATGTCTATGCTGTGTCTATGAGTACAGAAAATGTTCATGCTCACAGTTTCTTCTTTTTTGGTTATATCACTAGCAAATATATTCGTGCGTAAATGGGACATACAGCTTATTGTAAGATCATTTTGACAACCCGTGGCTTGGAGATTTAATTAACAACCGTGTCTTGAAATCAAACTCCCAATTTGTTATGGAATGGGACTTTGCACTTTGCTTGGATACGTTGTATTAATTCGTATGGGCATGAGAGCGATGGATCATGGAAACGCTTCATATTTCAATTCGGTCCTGTTTGGTTGCGCGTTCGTGTTGCGTTTGAGCCAGGTAAGCGAGAAAAGCGGGAAATCATATCCCCAAGGCAACTTCGGGGGAAGTTGGTTTCTTCACCGTATGATCGATTTGTTGAGATTCGTGCTATGCCTCAACCACGCCTGAGGGATGCCCAACCTAAATCTTTTGGGGTTTTGCCTCACGTTGCCAATCTATCGGCTCCATCTCTTCTCTTCCCGTTTGCCGACACCTGACCATCTCCTGGCTTATCTTCGTTATGTGGATAGGTAACATTATAATTCTGAAAGTTTTGACATATACCATTATAGTTCATCTATTTTGAGTCTTACTATTACAATTCTTCGATTCATTAAAATACGTCACGGTGTACGCTTCGGAATGACTTAGGCCCACCTACAGCCGTACATGGCCACCAAGTGTTTGTCTATGGTCTATTTTGCCCTCATCTTCACGGCCATGGTCTTCTGCTTCCTGGCCGGCGACACACCGCCCTCCTCCATGGCCGTCGCCCTTTGTGCGCTCCCCCACCTCGGGCACCCTCCATGGCTGCCGCATCGGGCCAGTCAAGCTGCCGACGGGCTCGCACATGCGCACTGCTGGGCTGCCACCAGACGACCAGGCGGCCGCGCCATGGCCGACGAGTGCTCGCGAGCGGTCTGCCGCGCTACCACCGGGCAAGCGCGCGAGCGGGTCGCCGCGCCGCTGCCGGGCAAGCGCGCGAGCGGGCCGCCGCGTCGGGCCACCTTGCGCTCTTGGTCTCCCGCCGCCGGCTTGAAGATGTTCGGCGTCGGCGCGATGCCGAACTCCATGAGCGGCTGTGCCTGGGTTAGCCAGTGCCTGGAGGGTGTGGAGCGGAGCACGCCGCGCCGAAGGGCTCGTCGGTGGTGAGCAGCGTCGGGAACGAGTTCCTGCCCACCTTCCACAACTCGAACTTTGGCGACGCGCCGTGGGATTCCGAGGATCTCCCAGACTCACTGCGGCGGCGGAGGAGGAAGCGTCCCCATGACGCCATCCACTGACAGTGGCTTGTGCTTGCTTTGGCCGTGTCTTGGATCTGGGCAGCGACAGTGGAGGCAATGCGAGATGGACTCAGGAGGAGAGGAAGCTAGGAAGGAGGGAGGAAGGAGATGACTGATGGGGTCCACACGTCAATGACATAGAGAAAGGTAGAAGGGCAGTTTTGTTTATACAAAAATACGATGACACCGTGTACGTCTGTAGGTGGGCTATGTCCTTTCCATGCGTACGCGTATTTAAAAAACGTCCAAGAATTATAATGATAAAATTTAAAATAGGTGAATTGTTACGGCCCCTTCATCTTCCCCATCGAGGTTTTCTCCGATTCTCTCTCGTTGTCCCAACAGCAACTATGGATTCCCACCTGCTAGGTCCGGATCTGGCCAAATCAGCCCTGGTGCTAGCAGATCCGGTGGTCATCTTCGCGGCGCGGCGGTCACGCGTCTCCCCTGCCGGTGCCGCCGCCGCTCGCGTCCGGCAGGTTGCGCGCCGCCTTCTGCCCGAGAGATGGCTCAACGAGGAAGGCACGAAGCTTCGGTACGAGCCGTCCTAGATCATCTCCTTCAACGCCGGGCCGCGGGCATGCCTCGGCGAGGAGATGGCGCTCGTGCAGATGAATACCACGGCGGCGGCCGTGCTGTGGAATTTCACCGTCCGAGGTGGTGCCGACCATGTCGTGGATCCGAAACTGTCCTATCACACTTCACATGAAAAATGGGCTTGTCGTCAAGGTTATGAGAAGGGACGGACGGCGCCGTTGTGCGTTTGCTGCTGCTGACTGAACACGTAGGTGCCTGCAGATGCCTAGATTGTGTTCTTTAGAATCTTTTTCTTATTTTACTAGGCCACTAACATGTGGTTTTATCTAGTAACTGATATTCTATTGGCTGCGAACGATGGATTCTGATCGAATTGTTTGCTACGATTTTATAGCTTGCTTGTGCTGAACTGCTGATAGATGCAGTCTTGTGCACTGTGCCGCGTGACTGAAAAAAATAACTGGCGCCCTTACGATTTTATAGCCTTGTGAGCTGACTAGCTGAGAGGGGACTTATTGGGCTAAATGTACTTTAGAGTTACCCTTTACAAATAGGCAGGGTACGAACCAGTGATGTCAACTTGTCTGTCAAAGTGTCAAGTGCCTTGTCAAGAGTTTTCTTGCTTGTAAGAAGAAAGTGGCCAATTCTCTAAAGATGTTTTGTTTCTTATGTCCAGCTCCATTCAAACATTTTCCTGAGATGGTCACCAATATGAAAATTTCTTGCGCTGATTTGGTTCCAAAGTGTGATTCATTGGTACGAAGTGGAATGTGTTTTTTCTTTTAGTTGTGTGTAAAGCATGAAAAAATTATTGATATGCAAAAATAACTACGCATAATGGATTTCCAATCTTGAAATATGAGTTAGAGCATCTCCAAGAATACCTTAAAATTCTTTCTATAACTACTGAGTTCCTCAAGTCCCAAAAAAGTATTGGAAGCGTTAAAGATGTGTTTCTCCAACAGTTTTTAAAAAAACCACTCCTAAAAATTAAAAATATGTTTTTTTCACGGGAGAGTGCGATCATCCAGGTCGCGGAGAGAACTCCACGAACGCCGGCCGCCAACCACCCCCAGCGCAAACGCAACGCAACACACCAGCTAGCAGCAAGCAAGCTGGTGTTGTAATGTGATGTCCACTAAACTTACTGTTTTGGTGGCCATATATGATTAAGCATGGAACATATCAGTTATGAAAGTTGTGTTTTTGGATCATACTAATGCAAGCAAGCACTGGTGATGCCTTAGGGGTTACGAACTTTATGCTTCATATCATGTTGGTATGTTTGTAGGTTACCTTTGTCTTTACATGTAAGTTATTTTCTTAAAATACATGTTGGTTTCTTTGCAGCTTTTGGGCGCAAGAAATTGCTCAAAACAGGAAGGACTTCACCAAAAATCACACTTTCGCTAGAAGTGAACTCAAATGTTATAAATCGGTTACTGTGAAAGTAGACCTTGTTGTCTATTCCATGTTCCATATAATATAAAAAGCGAGCGAATTAGTATTGTTTGCTGTCACAAATCAGCATCTTGTCGTCTCTTCCGTACATAATTTACCACGGACAAAAGTGAATGGAAATGCAACTAACGCTGTCATCCGAAGCAACAATGGACCAAACTTCAATCATTTTATAAACAAGTGGTAGCTGATTAGTATTGTTTGTTTTCACTACGTGAAAAACGGTCTTTAACAACGGAATAAATTTTTTGTAGGGGCAGTCGGTGATGGAGCCGCTCCTACAGCGGCGTGCTCGGGAGGCCAGAAACTAGTCGCCCCTACAAATAGAATAGCAGGAGCGGCTGGTGATACGAGCCGCCCCTACAAATAGATCGGATTTGTAGAGACGGCTCACTCACCAGCCGCCCCCAAAGTTGTTATTTATAGGGGTGGCTCGATCACCGACCGCCCCTACCAATGCTGCACTTATAAAAAGCCTCCTCGCGTCGCTCACTCCCGCACCGCCTCCACCTGCTCGCAGCTCGCTCCCTCCCTCGGCTCCGCCGCCCTCCTCCTCGCCTTTTCCGCGCAGATCCGGCCTCCCCCGCCCTCCTCCTCGCCTTCCCCGCGCAGATTCGGCCTCCTCCTCGCCTCCCCTGCCCTCCTCGCCTCCCCTGCCCTCCTCCTCGCCTTCCCCGCGCAACTGCGGCGGTGCTGAGCCCCGGCCGAGGCAGTGCACGGGTGCTGGCTGGTGGCCGGCGGTAGATCCGGCCACGGCGGGCCTAGATCCGGTCCCCACCCCCACGCCTTCCTTCCTGCCTGCCTGCCTGCCCGGAGGCCAGAGCGGAGAGGGGACGCTACGGCGACTTGGAGCGGCAATCGATGGGCATGGCGGTGCCGTTGCCGGGGTAGTTGAAGAGGAAGCGGCACGAGATGCGGGTCCAGAACTGGAGCGAGGCGAAGATGCCGACCTTCCAGGTGGTGCGCGCCTTGCCGAAGAGGTCGAGCGGCACGACGGACTCCCGGAGCGCGCCGGCCATGGCCTCCATCACCTCGGGGCTGAGCTGCCGCCCCTCCGACACCACCTGATACCGGAGCGACAAGAAGCTGCGGCGCGGCATGGCGAAGGTTCCGGCACGCAACAGCGCCACCTCTGCGCCGCGGAACCCGACGGCGAGGTTGACGCGGGAGAAGGTGGCGTCAGTCTTGGAGTTGGAGTTCTCCGCCAGCACCGTCAGCGCCAGCTGCAGGTCCCGGATGGTGCCCGATTGGTCGTACAAGGTCAGTATTCTGAACTGGCATCTCTCCGTTTTCTTGTGTGTTATTTGCGTATTTTTGCCTGATGATCCCTAAGAATGTACTGTTTATTTCTATATAGAGCTGTCGCCTGATAGAAAATTTCCACAAGATGATTTTGCACCCTACTCAAATCACAGCCATGATTGGAATCCTGCTGTAAGTAACAGGGTTGATTACACTGGTGCCACCCTATCAAGAGTCAAACTTGCTGCTTCCCTGCAATGTAAAAGTTAAATCTTGTGTTGAATGTGCCTCAGTTACTCTATTATCTTGTAGGGATCAGGTATCATGTGGAACAGATATAACTTCCCTGTATTTCTACTTTCAGAAGAGAGTACAAAGACTGTTCAAAAGGTAGTTTTCCGTCTTCTCTGTTGCATACCTTTTTATTTCCAAAGTCCTGTTTGTCTAATCTTTTCTTCCACATTTATATATTGATGATGACTGTCAATAAAAGATTTCAGAAAAAAATGAGAAGACTGGCAATGGGTATAGAGCAAATGTTGCAGAATTTGACCTTGTTATGCAGGTTTGGATTCTTTTTTAGTCCTTATTATGTTGTATTGACGACAGAAGCATGACCTTTCATCAAATGGGACTATTCTTCTTCTAATTGACATGAACTTCAGACAACCAAAGCTCAAACACATGATTCAACATCCTGCCTCAAAGAACAATCATGCTTGCCCTTAGGAGGACACAGGTGTGTTTTTTTTTCCTTAGAGGTAGTTTCAAGTTGCATAATCATGTATACACTTTTTTTTTTGCGAAAAAAGTGTATACATGATTATGCATAATCATGTATACACTAATACTGTAAAGTTCAAAATTGTCTCTCAGAAACTACTATATGTACCTCAGTACCTACAGAGTTGTCATACCTTTATATTTAGTTTTTATATGTTATATCATTGTTTAAATCCTCATATTTGAAGGGCAGTGCATGGGCTTCATTACCGCCACTTAAAAATGGATCTACAGAGTATCAGAAACCTTTAATATTGGCTATTGCGTCCCAAGACTCTGCATCGTTTTTTCGGGACCGTAGTCTTGGTTCAGATTCTCCCATATCTGTAAGTTGCTAGTTTGCTAACGGTTTGCGATTGTCCTATTCATATTATTTACTTATGCCAGATAAATAATTTCTTGAGTTGTTTCACAGGGATTGATTGCCTTGCTCACTGCTGTTGATGCTCTTTCTCACATTCATGATTTAAGCAACCTTAAGAAACAGGTATGATATGACCACTGATTTTGTTTGCTAGTTGCTCCCATGTTATTATGCTGGATATTCTTTTCTCTCTTACTTAGAGTAGGTATCCAGCAAATCTTATCCACCAATTTATCTTTTCTTCTATTATACTTGTCGTGAGGTCCAAGCTACTGGTATCTTTGTTAATGTTCTTATACCTTAGCTTACACATGGAATGGTACATCTAATGTGATTCTTCATATCACTCTTAATGAAATTATGTGTGATTGGTTCGTCAAGCAACATCTTCTTCCTGCAGGGGCAAAGGTAGCTGACCAGCCGGTGACGAAGCGAGCGGCCCTGCCTGCAGCAGCCTGCAGAGCAGCAAAGGTAGTAGAGCAGGGCTTGCTAGCAAGGTAATCTATTACATGGACCCACTTCAATATCAGGGTATTTTGATTTACTTCTTTTTAAAATTTTGAACTGTATCTATGTATTGGCTTCCTTGTTTGATTCCTATTCTATATAGCTTTCACAGTGAATATAACTGTGCTATTTTGGAATATGACTTTGCTTTAAGGTAATATGGGCTCTACCGACAGAACATGGGAAGAAAGTAGTGTGACAATGGCAATAAACCTACTAAGGAAAGATTCATTTACTTTCAAGTTTCTATTCATAGTATTTGTCCACTATGGGTAAATGTATAGGTTCTTCAAGAATTTTGATTGCTAGAATACTGTGGTTGCTCCTATATAAAGTATAAACCACTAACTCATCATCTTTTGTGTGTCAGGACTATTACTTCTACAATGATGACAATGGAGTACAACAATTGTTTGGGAACCCGCAACTTTGAAGACTTAGCTGAGATTCTTTGGGTGACAAGTATATCATTAGAATTCTTCAACTTACCTACCATTCCTCTTCCTCCTGCCTGTAAACTGAAAGCATGCAAGTTGCTGCCTGTTGACTTCACCCCTCTCCTCTTGTACCAATATTTAAATTCTTACGTCGTTTAATGTTCTGGTCAAATTTGAATTGTAAATTTAATTTTTTTTGGCGAAAAAATGATTTATAGGGGCGGTTGGTACTGTAGCCGCCCCCCTACAAATCGATTTGTAGGGGCGGCTGGTGTTCCTAGACCGCCCCTACAAATCGATTTGTAGGGGCGGCTACAGTATTAACTGCCCCTACAAATCTATTTCTAGGGACGGCCTACAAATCGATTTGTAGGGACGGTCTGAGAACCGTCCCTATAAATCAGCGATTTTCATAGGGACGGCTGGTAAAACCGCCCTTACATAGGGTTACCAGCCGCCCCTAAAAAACTTTTCTATGTAATGTTTGAAGTACCAATTTTTGGTCATTACTCCCTCCGTTTTTTTATAAATGTCGTATTTGCCAGTGCTACAGAGACCAAGAAGATGATTAATTATTCTCATTTTCAACAGTTGCGTGATTAATGATCCAACGATTATCCCTCCGTTGCTTCACCTCTCACTTTTGCATGCAAATCGAACGGCTGCTAAAGGCTTCTCCGCACCAGCGAACTGCACGATTGGGGCGTGCCCACACCCGGCCCTTCGCGTGCATGCACGCATGCACGATCTTAATGGCGCTTGTCTTTAACCGAAGAGCGGACACAAATACGACACTTTTTCCCGACGTTTTGCAAAAACGAAATATGACATTTACAAAAAAAAACGGAGGGAGTATAATATTATAAAATTCATATATTATCTAAAGATGTTCAAGAAAAAATTGTATGAATAGGTACAGTTCATTGTTTTGTAGTGGTCAATAAGTTTCCAAAATATACTTGCGGGGTCAACGCCACATAGGCAGGCACATGGGGCGGGCGGAGGACAAAAGTACGTGGCATTTTGCCTCCCCAACCAGGCACACGGTGGGACCAGCTTAGACACAAATCTGGAAGGGACCAACATCAGCGGTGAGAAAAATGACTACTCCCTCAGTCTCACAATTCGTTATGGAATGCACGCATGTCAAACTTTTTCAAATTTAACTAGGTTTATAGAAAATATGTGTAACATCTATATCTCCAAATAAGTTTATTATGAAAGTATATTCAACGATCTATCTAATAATACTAATTATATATTATAAATATTAATATTATTTTATATATAATTGGTCAAAGTTAAAAAAAACCTAATTTCTAGAGAAGCGAGAACGATTTCTATTTTGGGACACAGAGAGTCCCCCCGAAGTTGCCTGCTGAAAAACTGCACTGAGAAAAGCCCGCCAGACATCCCGCGACCCCACGTTCATCGCGACCGCGCTTCCGCGTTCGATCATCGCCTGCAGTGTTGTTCGGAACGCGTCCCTGTGCCCGTGATTTGGAAACACGGCCCATGTTCGCACTCGCCCAGGCAGCCGGCGGTCTCCTCCCTCCTCCTTCACTACTCCAGGTCCGACGCCACCTCCTCCCTCCTTCAACGCTCCGGTCTGGCGCTACCTCCCTCCGACCCACTTACTCGTGCTCCATGCGCACCGCCCTCCCTCCGCCTGCACCGCCGCCCTCCCTCTGCTCCCTCTCTCCTCAAGATCCGGCACCGCCCTCCCTCTGCCGGGCGGATCTGAGGATCCGCCGCCCAGTGAGGCAAGTCGCGGCCACAATCGAGCTCTGCCCCGTCGTCGTCTGCTCTGACCAACAAGAGAAGGGAGAGAAAAAGAAATAGAAACTCTTTCTTATGTCCAGATGCAAAAGTATAGACACAGATGAATAGTGTAGAACAGTGCTAGTCCGCTACGGGTAGATTTAGAAAATGTCCAGGGGTGCTAGTGTAAAATATCCTACCCAAAATAATCGAGACAGTCAAATGCTCTGCTTATTTATACAGCAGATTCTCTAGAGTGTGGCTTATCATATAATCTTGCTCAGCTTATAAGCGAGACTCACATGGGCTAAACCAAACAGGGCCTTCGTCTTGTGACTAACTTGTACGGACATAGCACATAGATGAATATATGATAGACCACAAAAACTTCAGCGTGTTGGGTAAGTTTCATGGTACCATCTCACCTCATGTACCGGTATCTTTTTTGAGTTACTAGGGTAATGCCCGTGTTGCATCGGGTAAACAATCAGATGTAAAATAAGAGAAAATCGAGAGTTTTTTGCATGGTTGTTTGTGCAACCGGATACACTGGGTAAGCGATCAAGTTTTTGAGTTTTTTTGTTATTTTGTCTAGCAATCAGGTTAATCCACCAAATTAGGTATGAATCTAAAATGCTACGAATGTTATAGGTATGAGACCAAGAAGATGTTGATGTTACACTAGCTGAGTGCCCGTACGTTGCAACGGAAAAAAAAAGCAACAATAATTTAAGTATAAATGAGTGTTATACTGTTACTGAAAAATGATGATACTTCAAGACATGGTATCAAAACATCAATATTATTACACGAATGGATGGAACCATTAAAATATAACTCAAGTTCTCATGTGAAATTAGAACAACCAAGTTCACACCATTGATTGATATGCTAGACTAAAACCTGTTGATTGGCTACAAAAATAAAAATTTGATACATGATTAAATCATAGGCCTTCGAATGGCCAACTGGACACATAAAAATTAAAGCCACTTATCTTTCCCATCTGCACGAAAGGAGGTTGAACATTTTGATGTGAACTGATTTAAGAGGAAGCATGCTTTACAAATTCTTTCTGAGTTGACAGCATTTACAGCTGAACTGTTGCAGGTTCAGGTGAATCAGTCTGGCTTTATAGGAAATTTACTCTAAGCAGATTATGAACTGAACATAGCGTCATTTTAGACCACGGAGACTTCCAATGTGTGGAAGGGAGAGTGAAATATGCATTTATCTGCCGCTTCTTGTCCCACTCCTATGCCAGCAACCACAATAGCCAACGCCCAACAGAGCAGACCAAATCCTGGCTTCTCAACTCACCATGATATGGGTCGCCTGCTCGCCCCAATATCCGCTCCCGCTGCAGCCACTGATAGCACGATGCTAGGCCGTGGGCTGACTGTTGCTGCCAAACAAGACCACTTTTTAGAACATCTTTTCATTGATGCTTGCGTTGTAGCCGCCACCTTCAGGCAAGTGGATTTTGAATGATTAGTTCAGCATTAAACGGTACCAACGGCAAGTTTACTGTTAAGGTGAATGATTGCAAAAGACCTTAATATGAAGGTTTAGCGTGGTCTGCATTATATTGCAATTAATAAGCACTGAAGATCACCTTACAGGTAAAGGGAGAATTGTCTTTACAGGTAAATGAACAGAAGAATGAGAGGGAGAGAGAAATCAGAGATGAACCTTGACACCAAAATTTGGTCCGAGGAAAGGAACCCGAGGTCTGAATTTGTTAAGGAAAAGTCGAAATATTCAACAAGATCGGCTAACCAAAGTTGCCATCAAATAAGTAAGATAACGCCATCATATCAGGGGAATGAGCCCCATTGGCAAACGCGACAAGGCAGGAAGCGAGAGGATACGTCGGACTTCATAGAAGGGAAAGATTTAGGTCCAAGTTATCATAATTTAGGAAACTTTATTTTCTTTTCCAAGTTTGAGATCGGTCTTGTTCGACCAGGACTCGTAGTCAAGCCTCGGGTATAAATACTGAACCCCGGCTATTGTAATAGACATCTCTCATCGATCAACCAAACAATTACCTTTACTTTTTGGCTTAGGCCACCCCTTAGGAGTAGAGTAGATTTTGACGAGTTCTTTGGGCAAGCAGGGCTGCATCGGACGACCTGACCTCTGACTTATTTGTGAGTATCTGTCACGACTTGTATTGTTACTTATACGGCTGCAATAGGCGACTAATCTCTTGCAAGTCGCGGTATAAGTTAGTTATCGATCTATATTGTTATTTGTAAGGCTGCAACAGACGACTGATCTCTTACAAATTACGGTATAGATTAGTTATCGATTCGTATCAACCTTTACAAGGCTGCAACATACGACTGATCTCTTGTAAATGTTAGTATTGATCAAAATTATCGATATTGTGTTAAATAGTTTACTATTTATAATAATATCACCAATTGCACGATCTAGATTGAGATTTGTTAGTCTTACTATTTTGATCTATTGTCTGCGGATTACCATCACAGTTGAATTCAATTCTTGACGTTAGTTCATGTTTGATGACTAATCCATCTCGATCTTGATAGTACATGGTGGGTGCTTGAAGTCGTGTTCTGTTAAGAGATAGATTCGTTGATCACCAGTATCTGGTATGAGTCTGCTATCAATGCTGCATCAACCGACTCGATCTGTCGATAGCGTGTCAGATTGGATATTGTCAGTTAATAGATCTATCTATTAAGAAGAGCATGGCGTTAGCCACCCGCCATGTCCCCATCAGCTATTTAGCCCATGGCTTGAGCTTCCACGCGTACGACATGCTTTCATGATTTCTTTACGATATAAGTAGATCTATCAATAGCTGGTCTTTGATCTAGGGTCCTTCTGTCAATGCTGCATCAGATGACTCGACCTGGTGATGGTACACTAGATTGGGGCTAGTTGTCTGTAGATTTATTTGTATTCAATGGATGAGTGATCGTATGCCGTATGACACGACCACTGGAATCAGCTATCTTAGCCGATACCCTTTTTGCTGAGGATATACTGGCTGTTTACATGCTTTTACTTGTTTTTGTCTTGGTTAAAAGCTAGTATATCTATCACATGTATGCTTACACGCCTATCATTACACCTTTCGCATGTTTTCATGATCATCAGCTAAGTTAGATCCATGTAACCAAGTGAATAATAATTATCGATATGTTTGTTTTGATTACATTACATTATGCACATGTAGGATATCGACTCTTTAGTCGATAGCCTTATCTTGCTGGCCACTTGGCCATATATTTGGAACTGTCTAGACAAACACTGGCATATTCTACCTTAAATTACTGATTAACTTTCTTTCCTTGTCAATTACAGGGTCAAATTGACTGGCACGCCCTCGGTCACGACCATCCGGTCTAGTGTCCGCTTTAAGCCTAGAGAGAGCTCGGGATATGCTTCACGCGGTTTCTCTTGGCTTGCTGCGTGTCGGCGGCTCTCCGTCGCTTTTTGCCATCGACACGGATTGACACGTCCGGTGGGACCACAATCGTGAACATGGACAATCAAGCGATCCTCAAGGTCAACCTTGAAGACCTGCCTGATGACCAGAAGGCAGTCATTGAGCGGGCGGTGAAAGAATTCAGAGAAAAGTGTCTATTGTCTTACGACAAGATGCATGATTCAGTCATCTAGAAGACTCCCCTATCAAGCGTCCTCTTGCATGAACAAAGTGAAGATGTTGAAGCAAAGACTATTGCTCATTTGGTCCATAAGACTGTTCATGAAGCCTTTACGAAGCACAATAAGGTGTTGGCCAACACGATCGGTAATGTTTTGAAAGAAATCTTCTTTGGAGCGCCAGTTGATCAAGTTGGGCCAACATACTCTAATGGCTTTAATCCTTCGGCTGTGGGAAGCAACATACCTGGTACTAGTCAGCAGTCAAATGGTGGGCAGTTCCAACAGCCACCAATATAGTAACTTTTGGGAGGATAGGCTCAAGATTAGACCCTGCAAACAGCAGGGGGACAAGGTCAAGCTCTGCCAGGCACAGGGGGGCAAGGTCAAGCCCTATCGATAGTAGGGGGGTAGGCTAAAATGATAGGGGGGCAACCACCAGCACAACAATCACGAAGTGCCCTTGTCACACATTCATTCCAGTAGCCAACCTCTCCAGCTACTCAGTGGGTTATGCAACGGCCGGCATAGGTAAGATTCAATACTTCCTATCAAACGCCTCAGTCAACCCATAAAATTGCTCCATCAGTATAGAGGATCATCAAGAATATTGATCCTAACTACTTTAATAGTTGGTTGTAGGGATATGTGACTCACAATGCTCAGATCAACTATCCAGAGGGGTAGCACCTGGTTTCTGATGCCAGCACATATGAGCTCATGCCACATCCTTGGTATCAAAACCTTTACAGTTATAATGCACAACAACTCCAGCAGTCTCTGGCTTAGAATCAACAAGTCTAAGTACAAGGATCTCAAGCTCATGCTCAAGGGCAGCCGAGACAAGAAGTTGTTGGCATGGATGCTGATGAGTTCATCAATAGAATCACTGCTATGATGCATAGCCAATTCAGTCTAAAGCCTAAAGGATAGGTTGGCTCTTACCAGCACCCATACCCAGCCTGATATGATATTGTGCAACTCCCGCAACGCTACAGAGTCCTAGATTTCTCCAAATTTACTGGGGTAGATGAGATGACAACCATGGAACATACCAGCCGCTATCTCGTTCAGCTTGGAGAAGCATCTGTTGTGGAGGCACATAAAGTTAGATTCTTCCCCTTGTCCCTACCTGGACTAGCCTTCAGTTGGTTTTCATAACTAAAACCAAACTCGATCACTGGATGGGTCAATCTAGAGAACAAGTTCCACGCATATTTCTACAGTGGGACAGGTGAGAAAAAGATTATAGACTTGACAAGCATGAGGCATAGGAATAATGAGTTAGGCTCTGAGTTCATTCAAAGATTCAGAGAAGTAAGGAGCCGGTGCTACTCATTGAATCTGTCTGATGGCCAATTGTCTAAATTGGCCCTTCAAGGGATGTCTCCATTAATCAAAGAGAAGTTTGATGGCCAGGAGTTTGAAAGCTTGACCCTTTAGTTCAAAGAGTGTCTGCCTTTGAGAATCAGCATTGAGCCATGTGCAAAGAGAAGTATTTAAAGGGTACCACTGCTATGACTGACCCCTATGATGCAGACTTTGATGGAGACGATCTAGAAGTCATGATCACCGAATGGACATAGGGCAAGGCTCCTATATCTTGTCCATGGTGAAAGAAACAGAGAACACCTACGACTTTGATGTCAAGAAAGTCGACAAGATCTTCGACTAGCTACTAGAGAAGAACCAGTTGAGATTACTTGCAAATCATGTGATCCCTTTGGCTGAAGAACTTAAAGGGAAGAAGCACTGCAAGTTCCACAACGCTACTAACCATAGTACCAATGAGTGCAGAATCTTCCACTTTCACATTTAGAAGGCCATCAAGCAAGGAAGGATCAAGTTTAAGCCAGCTCAGAAACTGACAATGGACATGGATAAGCATCCTTTTTCCTAGGGGTACACATGGTAGAGTTCCAGTTGGCTAAAGGAAAGATGAAGGTCTTGACATCGGCTAAGGCCAGAGAAGATAGGTTGGTTGACCCCAAGGTTCAAATATCTGCTAATGAGTATGAAGAAGCTAAGAAACAACGCGATCAGCAAAAGAGTCGATATGAAAAAGGTGAGACATCTAGAGCTGGTGATATGCATCCTCGTGTGACTTCTAGGATCTTGTTGAACAAGTGGCAATGCCAGAAGGACAAGGACTACCAACACCAGCTTGAAGAAGAAGAATATGAGCGTCGGTGCGTGGAAGAAAGGTATGAAAGAGAACAAGCAGAGTTACACGGGAATTGTCCTTTCTTTCGACACTGATGGAACAAAGATTTGAAATTGTCTACAAGACATAACTGCCAGAGTGCAGTAATCAATATGCAGAGCTCATGCAATCTCAACCCAGCTATCGGTGCATCCATGAATGTTTGAGTTATCAACCCAACGACATCGATCAGCACGTAAAAAATAAAGGAGTTCATGATGGAGAGAAAGAGTATGTTTGGCAAAAGGGCTAGTGGTGTCTAGGAGGTCTAGCAAGGAGCCAAAAGAGAAGAGTTCAACGCTTGAGGAATAGAGAGTTGGAAGCTTAGAAGTACAACAGACCTCAGACATGGCGCGTGAAACAAACAGTCAACAAGGGTAAGCCATCAGCTAATATTGATATAGTCTTTATCCTACCTATAGAATTTAGAGCTCCTCCCAAGTATAAACAAGAAGAATCTAATGAAAAAGGGTGTGATGAAGAAGAATTAGAAAAGCTGTGGCTTGGCAAGCCTTCTAGTCTCAACAAGCCATATTTGACAAACCATCTCAGCAACGGCACTTAAAGGCTTTATACATGAAAGGATTTGTCGATGGAAAGCCGATGACTAAGATGTTAGTCGATGGAGGCGCTGCAGTCAATCTTATGCCATACACTACCCTCCATAAGCTTGGGAAGGGCCCTGGAGATCTGCTTGAGACCGATATGATGTTGAAAGACTTTTGTGGTAACGCATCTAAGACACGGGGGTAGTCAACATCGAATTAACGATTGGGAGTAAGACTCTACCTACTACTTTCTTCATCATTGATGGTAAGGGGACATATAGTCTACTCTTGGGACGTGACTGGATCCACACCAACTGTTGCATTCCATCAACAATGCACCAATGTCTCATCCAGTGGCAAGGAGATAACATCAAAGTGGTTTGGTGGACATGTCTATAAGCGTGGTAACAGCCGATCCAGCATATTGGGAATTTCAAGATTGTGAATGCTTCTCTAGCAGAATCTAGGAAGGAGGCGTCATCAAGATCAACGATGAATGTCAATAGCCGATTCAAGCAATTGGCTCTGAGGGTTTATTTTGATGACTCCCCAAGTTGGTTGTTATGGAATGGCTAAAACTTGCTCTCATTGACTAGTTCGCCAGAATATAGCCGTTCTATTTCAAGGAGTCGAATTTGGATGTAATAGTGCAACATTTTTAAGAACCTTGACAGCTGGTGATTTTTGGTTTAATACTTGAATCATCATCTGCTATCTTTAGAAACATCGCTCGATATGGGACTTTGACCCTGGTGATTAAGGTTATTATTCAAGTTTAATCAATTTTGGATCATCGCCAGGATTGACAGCCGGTACTAATAGAGTATCGCCTTTAGAACAAAAAATGAAAATCCTAATTTAGCCTCAAAAGGCGAAAGCCAGTGCCGTACGCACCGCCTATAGTGCAAAAAGAAAATGAAAAATACAAGTCGTATAGGGAAAACATTAGCGGCATTCATAGAGATAGACAAGAGATCAACATAAGGGAAGTCAGCTATTTTATTCATGGTTGGATGCCTAGATACAAATTACTAGCCGAAGAAAACTTTGTTTACAATTCCTTCGGCTAAAGAAGCATCTGCGTGCCTAGCAAAAGCCTCCACTAGTTCATGATGGTCATCTCCGCTGGCAAAGCTAGGCTGGAGCACTGGAGTTCATGCCCAAAGTTCACCTAGGCGGTCATCAGGGCCACCATGGCCCTATGGTGGATGTTGTGGAGGGTGATCTCCCCAGCGTGCACAGGGATGTCCTAGAGGTGATTCACCACCAGATCGCCCTAGGTGTTAAAGGCCCTGGCAGTGTTGTTTGCCACCAGTTGGATGGCATCTAATTCCTCTGTTAGGGCTAAAATGAAAAGGGAAAGAGTCATCAAGAAGAACATGATAGAACAAAGATGATGAAAGGGCGAGGTTTCTTCTGAGAGTCCTACCTGCATCCCTAGTGTTGGAATCTGCTAACCACGCTCGATCAATGCTACTCTCCCCCTCGATGGTAGCGAGAGCAGTTTGGGAGGTAGCCAAGGTGGCCTCTAGACGCTTGGTTTCTTGGGTCACCTCCCAATGGCAAGTTAGCACCTCGTCCCATTCATAAAGATAACGATGGGTGTCATCTCCATTGTATGACTCAGTGGAATCAATGGAAGAAGCCACTGGTGCCATTGGCTGAGCCTCGAACCTCACTAGAGATTTTGGACAGCGTCCTGGGTGACATTCCTGTAAAACAAAATCACTAGGATCAGATGATTATTAGAGAATTAGGAATGCAATTCTAGCGTACCCTAGGATGCAAAGGCGTTGGCGCTGAGGGAGATCCTCCTCTAGAATGTTGCCAGCAGGACGCTTATCGTCCGCCATTGTTCTTGACTAAGAATATTTGGCCTGAGGAAGAGGAAGAAGAGGATGTGCAGTAGCAAGGGTGGGGACGAGTGCATATGTGACCTCTCGGCTATCCCCTAGGAGCATACATTTATAACCAAGGTTGGCATGGGTAGGTTTATCGAGCTGTGTCAAAATAAAGGGCAGTTAATGGAATACGAAAGGCCATTCCAAGAACCGAGGAGGCCATGTGTGGTTGAATGAGAAGGCAACAGTTGAACGTGATGAGTTGCCATTGGGATTCTATGTTTTCATTGAGTTCCGTACTACGGATTTGAAAAAGTTTGCTCGTTGTAGTTTTGTGTTGCCATCTGAGCCCGAGGATTGGCTTTAAGGATTGATTGGTTAAGGACAGTTGTGAGAAGCCAACTTCGAAGTCTAAGAAGAATTGTCGGAAGTTGATCACTAAACAATAAGGAGATTTATACAAGATAGAGAAGTACGTTGGCTAAATATTGACACCAAATACCACAAGATTAGGGATTGGGGTTTGTGAACCGTTCGAGTTGTGAAGCATCTAAGCGAATAACATCAGTCTCTACAACCGTATTGTCTCTCAAGATCTAGACCATAGGTTTTAGAGGAAAGTTGCTCAATGCTGTTTTCATTTTACACTTAACCTTAGACGATCTGACCCCAGGAGGGTAGTCGATTCGATCTGATAGGCTATTCTTGGATCAACTAAGGGACTTGAGTTTGAGTTCATTGATGGATACTTCAAGTTATCAACCCAGAGGCTATCACTAAAGGGAATTGATGATAATGAACAAAGGATGCTCGGAGCCAAAAGTACGAGGGACATATTTTATTTATTCACAAACATAACCCCTAGTTACAAACTAAGGGCTGAGGAAGACGTTGTTCATGACTTCCTAGGCCAAGGTTATGTTTGCCATGGCGGCACCGGCCCCGTTGAAGTCATCCACCAGGTCTTAGTAGTCTTAAAGGTTCTCCTCCTCCAGGAAGCCAGGCTCCACCAAACGAAGGTCGTGCCTCGAGCGCACCTGGGCTATTGCCAGGGCAACGACAGCACTACGGCGGACACCATGAAGGGCCACCTCCCTGGCATGCACAAGAACATCTTGGAGGCGAGCCTCTAGAGTGTCACCCCGTGTGTTCAGGGCACTAAAGGCATCGCCTACCGCCAACTAGAGGGATTCCATTTGCGCCGTCAGGACTAAAAACAAAGGAACGCTGAAAACCGTTAGAAGATCGGCAATATAGAAGCATCGAAGGAAACCAGAATGTTGAAGATCTTACCGGTGACCCTGGTGTCTGACTCTGCCAATTGCGCCTAGACCACGTTTGCTTCTGCCACCATGGTGGAGAGGGCGGCCTAGGAAGCATTCAGGGCAAACTCTAGTTGCCCATTACGGCGGGTGGCCTTGGAATAGCGGTCGACCACCGCATTCCACTCATGGCGGAAGCGCCGTGCATCATCTTAGTTGTAGGAGTCGATGGAGTCAGAGGTGGAGGCCGCTTGCGCCATTGAATGGGCATCATGAGCGATGCTAGAATGATCCCCACTACAACATCAAACGGATTAGGAAAGGAAGATGAAAAACTAAGATAGATTCAATCTTACCCCTAAAGATGAAGGTGCCAGCGGGGAGGAAGATTTTCCTCTAGGAGGCCACCAACAACGCGCTTGCCGTGGTCCATGCTTCTCTGGATGTGGTTTTTGGATCTAAGAGCAAGGGGAAGAGAAGTTGCATGGTGGCGAGAGCAGAAGAAGGAACAAATGGGAACCCTCGGCTACCCTCTAGGGGTGTATTTATAGATAGGATGGGGTGCTGATGGGTCTTTTGAATCAAGAAGAATGAATTCAATTTACAGAAGATAGAAGGCCATCTTGAATATTGAGGGAGCCACGCATGGCCTAATAAGGGGAGAGCAGTTGTAGAAGCAGCGGATGTGAAAATTTCATTCATTAAGATTATTTGTAGTTTCATTCAAATTCGGGATGCGGATGTGAAATAATATCCGCTGCAGTTTTGCATTTTCACGTGTGTCCAAAAGCGGGCCCTGGAATTGATCAGCAAAAGTTCAGACAGTTGGTTGATGGACCAAGCTTGAAAAGGTGGTCAATTCAAAGAAGTCGATCACTGGTGTAGAAGAATTTGAGCGTAAGTAGAACAAGTATTAGCCAAACCAAGGAGATGACAAGAGATTAGTTTTGGAGCACAGGTTTAAGAAAGAGGGATTGATCAAAAGGTTAAAAGGATGATCAACATCAAGTGATGAAACCTCATGCCATTGGTCAAAAGAAGCCAAAGAAATTAACATGGGATTAAGAGCAGATAGTTGAAAGTGCGGTGCATGCAACGATCATAAGAGGATAATTTAGGAATAAAATCATTTTTATCCCAAAATTGGGGAGCATGTGTTGACACCAAAATTTGGTCCAAGAGGAAAGGACCTCAAGGTCTGAATTTGTCAAGGAAAAGCCGAAATATTCAACAAGATCGGCTAACCAAAGTTGCCATCAAATAAGTAAGATGACGCTATCATATTAGAGGAATGGGCCCCATTGGCAAATGCGACAAGGCAAAAAGTAAGAGGATATGTCAGACTTCATAGAAGGGAAAGATTGAGGTCCAAGTTATCGTAATTTAGGAAACTTTATTTTCTTTTCTAAGTTTGAGATCGGTCTTGTTCAACCAGGAATCGTAGTCAAGCCTTGTGTCAATAGAATATCGTCGACAGTCCTTCGAGGGGTATCCCACGAAGGTAGATTGATTAGCAGAGATGCATGTAATCGAGAACAAGAAGGCAATAGAGAGACAAGAGTTAGACAGGTTTGGCCCGTCAGCGCGACGTAATACCCTACTCCTATGGTCTGTTGCTTTGTATTGGCTTCGTATGATCTTACATGTGTTTTGAGGGGGTCCCTGCCCGCCTTATATAGTCTAAGGGGCAGGGTTACAAGTCGGGAAGATCTAGGAGATAATCGAAAAGTAATAACAGATTACATAAATCATGGGATCAAATGTATCCTAACAGATCTCATAGTATCTTTAGGATATCTTCTTGGTGTCTTGTGGGGCGCATTGAGCAGCGTTGTGCTCCGCAAGGCTTCATCTTGTGGGCTGGACCACCCCTAGGGGCGCAACCCATGTAGTCTACCATGGGTATCTAGAGTCGTACCCCCCATAGCTTATCCTCGAGCACCTTGTATCCGCTGTGCAACACTGTCTTGAGCTTGTCCGAGCAGGTGTGAACAAAGCTAAGCAGTCAAACTCATAGTTCGACCACCATAATGAGTCACCGAGCAGTTGTGAACCATCGCTGAGCAGTGTATCCCAAGTAAGGCTTGCCATAAGGATGTAAGGAGCTCAAGCTCAAAATCGAAAATTTTCTTGCTGTGAACCAAGTGTGCCCACTTAGAGTTCAACCATGAGAAAAGGAGGTAATTGTCTTCAACTTCAGGAGGCACGGAGTCTTCTAGATTAGAGAAAACACACTCACCTGCAAGGTGAAGTGTGCCCACTTAGTCCCTGAGCCTGATTGTAGGTGACGTAGTCATGTAGTGCTAGGGTCCAGAAAGTAGAAGAAAAGCCAAAGACTAGCCGAGCAGGCAACCAGTCCCTAGGCATAGCCCTAAAATGAAAAGCGCATATTCACCGCAAGGTGAAGTGTGCCCACTTAGTGCCCAAGCCTGACAGTAGGTGACATGGTCACATGGTGCTAGGGTCAGAAACAATAGTAACGAGAAGAAAGTCCCTATTGTGGTGAGAAACCAAGTCGCAATGATGATGTAGTCCCTAAGCCACTAGTGGAAATCTTGGAGAAATCAAATTATGGAGAAAAAACTAGAGTAATGGCTGTATAGTAGAAATTACTGAGCCTTGATGGTATTGCGGAGAAGTCGGCGAATATTCGGTGTGTAGTTCCAAGTTGCATTAGAGAATAGACGATATGGGCCTCAGTTGCACGGAAGCCCAGATAATGGCCCAACACACTGCTTCAGGGAATTCAGAAAAGCGCAAATCGTGGTGCGGTTTCCTAAAAACCCTTGAATGTGAAAAATGGGTATGATTTCTTTATAACTATGTCGCCGCACTCCGCGCTCCCACTTTTGCCACTTTGCCACTTCGTCTTCCTCCTTAGCCTCGTGCTCCCCCATTTGTATTCACACGCGCTTCCGCCTCTAGTCCCAATCCAGATCTGAGGAATGGCGCCGAAGAGAGGAAGTGGCAACACAAAGAAGGCGGCCGCCGAGGCGAGCCATGACAAGGAATGGGTGCCATCGCTCATGTGGGAGATGGAGCTCAATGGGATGGTGGAGGTAGGCATTCTTCCTGACCATGTCACCATCGGATGGCGTTTGACCAATAGTGAACCCTACCTAATGCCGCATACTGATGAAATCATAGTCTTCGAAGATTATTTCTGGTGTGGATTAGCACTTCCTGTTCATCCTTTCTTGCATGATCTATTGGAGTATTGGGGAGTAAGCCTATGCAATCTGCATCTGAATACTATCTTGCATATTGTTGTCTTTATCCACTTCTGCGAGGCGTATCTTGGCATTCTGCCCCACTTCAACCTCTTCTGACACCTGTTCTGGCTAACGAAGAAGGACAGGGGTGGTTCTAGGGTGGTCGGCGGTGTGTATCTACAGCTCCATGATGGGATGATAGGCTAGTACATTACTGTGCCACTGAACACCTTGCTGAAGGGGTGGAATGTCAGGTGGTTCTAGATGAAGCAAAACAATCCTACCATCAGATGCGATGTCGACCAGCTTCTAGAGAACCAGAGGAGCTGGTCGGAGAAGCTGACTAGTGCTGATATGGATCAAGTGAAGGAGCTCCTCGAGCTAATGAGGGGCATGAAGGTGAATGGAGTGGTAGTTGCAGTGAGCTTCATAGTGCGCCACATCTAGCCCTGCAAGGAGAGGGCTCATCCAGGCTTTGACTTCAAGGGAGATACTGACGGCACCCGAGAGAGGATGGAGAGGCTAACGAAGGAGGTCGTGCTACACCGGGCTGCTGAGCTATTCACTCCAAACTCGCCGTATAGCGTGCTAGGGCAGTCGAAAGCCTTCAGCTGCATGAACCCACCTCCTTAGGTAAAAATCTCAACTGTTGTTCTTGGTAAGTTTTATCCTGTATCGGTGCTGAGAAGTAAACTGATTCACTTGTGGAAAGATTCATTTGTAGGAAAGGGCAGTGTACTTCTTAGGCATACCGAGGAGCGATTGGCCAAAGTCAGTGGACGCTAGGCCAACCACTCAGCCAGAGGAAGGTGCCATCAGCACCTCATCCTGAGTTCGAAGATGAAGGTGCTGGTTGGAAGGAGGGTCCTCCCCTGATTTCGGAGAAGGTTTAGAGGAAAAGGGCGGTGACTAGATGAGCCGACCCAAAAGAAGAGGAAAATAGAATGTGTAGCTACCCGCAAGCCAGGGTGGCATCTCTCTTGGTGGCAATTAGACCACTCAGACGTAGAGTGCGGCGATGTCTGAGTGGTCGAATGACGATGGGGCTTCTAGTAGGTCCTCCTCCAAGCACTGAGGCACCACCGCTGCAACACTGCACATGAAGGTGCAGTCAAAGGGAGGGGAGGGAGCCCTCGAGCAGTAGGTAGAGGAGAGGCCAACTGGTGGGGGCCTGCAAGACCCCTAGCCCAGGGCATGCGGGTTGACCCTAGAGCTATGCTTGGGTGCTCAGGGAGGTAGCGCTAGTTCAGAACCATCTACCGGGAAGCCAACGTGTAAGTATCCCTGCCTTGGAGTCGGTTGATGTCTGATCTTTATAGTTGTGGTGATTGATGAGCTGATCTGATGTAGAACGAGGCACACAGAGGATCTAGATCCTTCCGTCTAGTCTAGCGAGCTAGCTAGGGGCTATTCCTAGCATGGAGACCATGCTGACGAACTCCGTCCAAGAGTCCCTAGGCGCTCGATGGTTTGCGGATGAGTCGGCCACCACTGCTGATGGAGTTGGTGGTGGAGAATGGTTGGCGACGATGGCGGCCGATGCGATGGAGATGCTAGGAGCGACAGCGAGAGCCACCAAATCTTCAAAGGCTAGAGCAGGAGCTTCTAGGCGCTGTGCTAAAGCCTAAGGCATAGAGGCTGGCTAGCGTCAGAGGATCAAGTGACGTGCCATGAGATGTCATAGGGCGTGGTCGGTCGCTGCGTGCTACCACCAAGCCCCCAGGGAGCGCCACAGGCTATAGAGGAACAGGATGAGGTCGAGGAGATTGAGCGTGAAGAATCATGACCTCAAGCCATCTAGATCCTCTACAAGCAGGGGGATGAAGTGGTGGTCGTGGAAGAGGAGGACACCTCTAGGGAGGTGAAGACGCTACGATCCACCCTTTCCATAGCCATGAAGCAGATCGACGTCAATATTGCATCGGCATTGTCCGTCTTTGGTGTTGGAGAATGGGGTTCTTTATAATCTTGGTGCTTTTGCAAGGCATAGCGCGAACTACCATACAACGACAGTAGCTAATCAAGAGGATGGAGCCCCTCGCCGAGGAGAACGCGAAGCTAAAGGAGGCGATGAAAATGATGGAGAAAAACATCCAGAGGGCCCAGCGCGAAAGGGATCTTGCCTGAATCAAACATGAGGGACCTAGAATACCAAAAGGGGGCCTTATCTGAGTAGCTGACGACCATCTTTGAGCAGCTAAAGTGCACCTCCAAGTAGCTAGGAGCACAACTCCAAGAAGCTAAGAAGCGTCTCCGAGTAGAAGAAAGTTACGACTGGATCGATGAATTTGTTCTGCATTGCCGAACAATATTGTTGTTGCTGATGACCATTATGTTTATAGAGCAAGATGCGAAGCTCGACTAGTTGTGTCAAGTCATTGGTCAGCTCCAAGAGGAGAAGGAGAAAGCATTTGGGCGAGCGAAGAAACTGGCCGAGGAACTAGAAGGAGTTGTCGCTGATATGATTGCTTCATGTGACGAATCCCTTTGGTGTCTATAGAATACCGTCAAAGAACTAGGGCATAGTTTGACATGCTGGAGCTAGAGGCGCATACCTAGAGGAGTAAACTCGATGCCATAGTAGCTGGAGTCAAGCCGGTGCTCGACTGTATCGACATGGAGGTGGTGCCTTAGCCCGATGATAGGCCTCCACGTCCGGACACCATAATCGATAGGTGCAAGGCGGTGTGGGAGAAATTCAATAGCTTCAACCTGAGACACCACTGTCTCCATCGTGACCCATGCCCTAGCAGTGGTCTGTTCTCATTACCCTATCATCGATCTTCGAGCGATAGGGGCTAGATTTGCCGGAGGGATGGGTGCGGCGAAGCAGCAGCAGCTGGAAGATGAGGTGGAGGATACAGTGAAGAGGCTAGCCGGCGATGTTGATTTGTTTGGCAAGGCATACGGTGAGGGCCAAGCTCATTGACCTGAGTAGAGGGAAACCTATATGTAACAGCTAGAGAGGAGAGTTAAATGCCCAAGGGCATAAACGAACATTTATGTATTTGTATAAATGTTGTAAGTAGACGTGGTGTGCATGTTTATGTAGTTGGCTAGCACTTTCGGCGAAAGATAGATGTATTGTTAACCCTAACGCATTTATACATGGTATAAGTAGCATCCGAGCAGTTAGTTGTTACTGGGCTCTTGGCCTTGGCTATCCCGTATTCCATAACGTCGAGTGCTGGAGCCTGTGCATGTGTAGGAGGAATAGACGTGTCCCAAGGAACCACAGTCGACCAGCCCATAACATAGAGCGCGGAGCCCAGTAGCACATGTAGGGAGAGATCAGAGACTGGGTTTTCTCCAAAGAACACAGAGCGGAACATGTGCTGCTCGATGGGTGGTGAAATATCTTAGAGATATTTTAGTATGGTGAAACGGGGCAGAGCATATACAAGAGATCATGTATAATTGTCAGAGTTTAAACCAAAGTAGCATAGAGCTAGCGATCGCAAATGGAGATTAAACCATAGTGGAGAAATAATGGAGACAAATTATGGTGACAAAAACTTCATTTATTATGGAGTGGAGAGTACATATCTGGAGCGTTTCAAGGATAGAAACATATAAGGTGCTTGATGTGCCACGGATTGGGGATATTGATTCCATCCAAGTCACAAAGCTGGTAAGACCCTAGGTCGGGTAACCTCTTTGACCATGTAAGGCCCTTCCTAGGGGGAGGAGAGCTTGTGCATCCCTTCGATTTTCTACTTTCTGCGGAGAACAAGGTCACCGACCGCAAATGAACAACCTTTGATATTGCGATTGTAGTATCTTCGTAGGCCCTCTAGGTATTTGGCTATGCGGATGCAAGTGATCAGGTGTTCTTCTTCGGCCTTGTCGATGTCCTCTGCCTGAACAGCTACTGGCTTGCTCTTCATTATAATGCTCTACTTTGGGTGCTCATAAAGTAATGTTCATGGGAACTACGGCCTCTGAGTTGTAGACCAAAAAAATATGGAGACACACCGGTGTTGCAACTAGCTTGAGTACTGTAGTCCCCAGACCATAGCTTAGAGCTCTTGGAGCCATCTACCCAGGATGCTTTTCCTCTTTCTGGTATAGCCTCTTTTTGAGGGCATCGAGGATCATGCCATTTGCCCATTCGACCTAGCCTGTTGGCTCTAGGATGGGCAACAGAGACATATTTGATGGAGATGCATTAGTCTTCAGTAGAAGTCCCAAAAATGATGACCAGTGAATGTAGTTCTGAGGTCGTTGATAATGCTATTCGGGAGACCGAATCTGTGGATGATATATTCGAAGAGCTTGATTGCCTTCTTTGTAGTGGCCGAAACAAGCGGCTTGTATTCTATCCACTTGGAGGAATTTGTCGATGGCGACATATACATACCAAAAACCACCTGACGCAGGCTTGAAAGGCCCAATCATGTCCAATCCCCAGCATGCAAAAGGCCAAGAAGCTAGGATGGTCTACAATTCCTACGCCGGACACGTGTATTTGCTTGGTGAAAAATTGACATCCTTCACAACATCGGACAAGGTCTTCTGCATTCGGCGATGGTTGTGGGCCAATAAAAACTAGCTCAGAAACCTTTGCCGACCAGGTTTCTCGAGGCTACATGATTACCACAGGAACCAGAGTGAATTTCAAGAAGTAGTTTCACTCCCTCTTCTTGGGTGATGCATTTCTACAGTATCCCTTCCTTGGCACTTTTCCTCATCAAGTTCCCATCCACCAGCACATAATGCTTGCTACAGCGAATGAGGCATTCAGTTTTGGTCTTGTTAGTGGGTACATCGGCAGTTGGTGAGGTACTTGATGAATTGTTCCCTCCAATCTACAGCCGGCAAAGGCACCGCAAGTACCAGCTGTTCGGCGGGGGGGATTTCTTGAACTTCCTTCTCTTCCTTAATAGATGGCGTAAAGAGGTCTTGAACAAAGACCCTTGGCAGAATCAGTGGCATGAGAAGAGCCTATCTTAGATAGGTGGTCGACGAGCTGATTTTGATCTCATACCATGTAGGTGGTACTCGATACCATAGAACTTCCCTTAGAGTTTCTTGATCTCGATGAAGTACGCGTCCATCTTCTCACTGGAACAGGACCAATCTTTGTTGACCTGGTTGATGACTAGCGCAGAGTCTCCATATACCATGAGGCATTTGACTGCCAAGCTCGATGGCTAAATGGAGTCTGTGGAGACATGCTTCATACTCCACAGCGTTGTTGGAGGCTAGAAAATGAATTTGGAGAATGTATCAGAGCTTGTCCTTGGTTGGAGTAATGAATAAAATGCCAGCACCAACATCATTGATGTTGAGGGCACCGTTGAAGTACATCACCTTAGTGCTCGGGGCAAGCAACAGTGATGGGCTCTTGGATCTCAGTCCACTCAGCGATGAAATCAGCCAACACCTGTGACTTAATAGTAGGCCTGCTTCTGAATTCAATGGAGTATGTGCTGGGCTCAACAACCCACTTGATGATGTGGCCATTGGCCTCTTTGTTGCGGAGGATGTCCCCCTAGAGGGAACTCGGTAACCATGGCGATCTTGTAGTACTCGAAGTAATGGTGAAGCTTACGCGACGTGATCAAAATGGCATATAACAGCTTTTGAACCTGAGGGTAATGAGTTTTGGACTCATTAAGAACCTCGCTGATGAAGTAGACCTAGACGTTGTACCTTATAGGCATGTCCTGACTTCCTCACACTCGACGATGATAGCTATGCTAATGACGCGAGAAGTGGCGGCGATGTAGATCAGTAGGGTTTTGTCTGGTTGAGGCGCCATCATGATCAGAGGCTTCATTAAAAACAACTTGAGCTGCTCGAAAGCTATATCAGCCTCTTCTGACCAGGAGAAGCCCTCGGAGGCCTTAAGTAGTTTGAAGAACGGTAGTCCCTTCTCGCCAAGGCGTGATATAAAGCGGCTGAGAGCAGCCATGCACCCTATGAGCTTCTGTATATCCTTTACGTAGGTTGGCCATTTCATATTGGTGATGGTGGAGACCTTATCAGGGTTGGGTTCGATGCTGCAGGCACTGATGATGTAGCCCAAGAGTATGCTAGATGGAACTCCAAAGATGCACGTTGAAGGGTTCAATTCCATTGGTATCTTTTTAGGTTGGTGAACGTTTCTTCGAGGTCGGCGATAAGATTATCGGCAGTCTTGGACTTGACGACCACATCATCGATGTAAGGTTCAATGTTGTGGCCTATCTATTGATCGAGGCACATCTAGATGGCCCATTGATAGGTCGCCCTAGCGTTCTTGAGTCCGAAGGACATGGTGGTATAGCAATACGCACCAAAAGGCGTGATTAACGATATTTTGATCTGGTCGTCCTCTTTGAGGGATATCTAGTGCAGTCTAGGAAGGAGAGGAGTTCGCAGTCGGTGGTGGAGTCTAAAACCTTGTCTATTCCGAGGCAGACCGAAGGGGTCTTTAGGGCAGTGTTTGTTGAGATCAGTGTAATCAATTCACACATTCTCCATTCTTTATTCTTTTTTGAACAAGAACTAGATTTGCTAACCACTCAGGATGATACACTCCTTTAATAATTCCTGACAGCTAGGAGCCATTTTATTTCTACCCTAATAGCCTTGTTCTTGTCTGGCATGAATTGTTAGAGTTTCTGCTTGATCGGTTTGGCGGTCGGCGACACATTCAAGGAGTGCTTGATCTTCTCCCATGGTACCCCTAGGCATGTCTACAGGTTTCCAAGCAAACATGTCGGCGTTGGCACGTAGGAAGGAGACGAGCGTGCTTTCCTATTTGGGGTTGAGGTGAGCCCCAATCTTAATGGCCTTGGTGCGGTCGTCGAGGCCGAGGCTGACCTCCTTTGTTTCCTTGGACTTAGGCGGAGGCGCGAGGAAGCTCTAGCGCTGGGATCTCTAGGTCATCGGTGGGCACCATCTTGGCGTCGGTGACCATGCTAGCCATCTGGATGGATAGGTTAGTGGCTTTAGTGAGGGCTAGACTCTCTATCTCGCAGGCATAGGCGATGGAGAGGTTGGCCCGTAGGGCCAAAACTCCTATAGGTGAAGGCATCTTCAACACTAGATAGGCATAGTGCAGTATGGCCATGAACTTGGCTAGAGCTGGCCGACCAATTATGGCATGGTAGGTGGTGTTGAAGTCGGCGACGTAGAAGTTGATGTGCTTGATGTGGTAGTTGCTAGCCTGTGCCAAATTGTACTTGGAGAGTGATCTCTCCAAGCGGTTTGGATGCTCTGCCATGCACCACACCCCAGAAGGAGGAGTCAGAGGGTGTGAGGTCTTCTATTCTAAGGCCCAGCTCCTTTAGGGCTCCAGCGAAGAGGAGGTTCAGAGCACTTCTGCCATCGACGAGTACTTTCCTAAAAAGCACTTTCTTGATGGTTGCACCAAGAATGAGGGGAAACACCCTATGTAAGGGATGTCTGCCCACTGGTCAGCCCTATTGAAGGTGATAGGGACCTCAAACTAGGGGTGGTAGCTGGGGTTGGTGATGGCGTCTTCTGTGTTGACGGCGAGCACCCGACGGGTAGTAAGCTTTCGATCTCTTCTACTCTTAGTAGTAGTGAGGCCCCAAAAGATGGTGGCAACCACTCTGTCGTGATCCTGGAAGGCGTTGTTGTTATCCCTAGGTGGTCGGCGACCTCTGGCTCCATTGTCATTGTCGTCGTTGTTCTTCTTGGCCTAGAATTCCTTAGCCAAGCCAAGGCAGTCCTTCATCTTATGCTTGTTGTTCTTGTGGAGAGGACATGGGCCATCGAGGATCTTCTTATACTACTCATTGTAGTTGCGCTTGGCGCGAGGTTCGTCAATAGCGGCGACGATGTGGTCTAGTCGGCGACGGTGATATTGACCAGCTCTAGACCCTTTTGGCCGATCACGGCCACTGTCCTGATGGTGGCCATGGTCATCGTAGCGGTGGTCACTATGGCATCGGTCGTCGGGGCACTCGTCACTATGGCGAGTTGGGTGGTGAGTGCCCGCGTCCTCGTTGAAGCGAACTTCGGCCTCTTCAGCTTTGGTGTACTGGTTGGCGGTCGTGATCATCTCGCCAATCCCCTTTGGTGGCTTGCAATTGAATTTGGAGCGGAGGTCATGGTGATGGAGTCCTCGGACGAAGGCGGTGATGACTTCAGCTTCCGTGATGTTGGGAATAGAATTCCTCATCTCAGAAAAACGTCTGATGTAGCTATGGAGGAGCTCAGATGATTTCTGATAGATGCAGTTCAGATCATGCTTGGTGCCTGGCCAAGTACACGTAGCCATGTAGTTGTTGGTGAAGACCTTCTTTAGCTACTCCCAGGATTCGATGGAATCCGGCGCGAGGCTTTTGAGCTAGTTCATTGCAGTTGGTGTAAACATGATAGGAAGATAGTTTGCCATAACACTGGTATCTCCCCCGGCGGCGCGTACGGTGGTGGCATAAGCTTGTAGCCACTATATGTGGTTCACCCATCCTTCGTAGGGCTCGACCCCAGTGATTTTGAAACCATGGGGCAACTAGAGTGTTCAGAGTGCTCTGGTGAATGCTCGGGGGCCTTTGGGATCATCACCATCGGGATCTACAGCGTTGCTGGCGTTGTGTGGCTAGAGGGATGTGTCTGGGTTACCAAACTCTTGCTCGTATTCTTGACGTCGGCGTACTTCCTCTTCATGGTGAGAGAAACGGCGCCTGTCGATATGACATCGCACATCTCAGAGATTGTTGATGTGCGCTCGGACATCTTGGTCGACTTCTTGGTCATGTTGGCGAGAGTAGTCGATGCGGTTCCCCCTAGCTCCCCTAGGAGGGGTTTTCCATCATCACGCTGTTGATCGGTGAAATGGCTTCTGCTGGGGCAGCGATTGGATCTTGGCACGGCGGATTAGTGAATCGAGCTTGTCAAGTAGGAAGGTCTCTAATCCTGGCAGATCTCATTGACCAGTAGTGTGTAGCTTTAAGCATTGCGGTGACCTTGGTGACTTCTGGTGTTTGCTCGAGCTGGTGAGCTCATTGGCGGCCACGACTAAGTTGGCGCTTGGGGTCTTGTAGACATCATGGCCATCGACATGGACAAATTCATCGTTGAGGTTGCGTTGGAGTGGGCGTGGCCTCCCTTGCGAGTCAAGTTGTTCGTTGCGAGCAGCCTCTGCTAGCACAATGGCGGCCTTATTTGCTCGGTGCTAAGCATGGTTGGCATTCCTATTGACAAGAGCGGTGCGGTCCTCGGTGGTTTCACCATCCTATGGAGGGCTATCAACACTGACATTAAAAATCACGCCTCCTCAGAAGGGTGGGAAAGGAGGTTGAACGGCGGTGGTTTCGGCGACAGTCTCCGTCGAGCCCTGGGACTCAGAGTCTGGGTTTTCCTCTAGGATGATTTAGAGGGATGCTTTGGGACGTCAGCCAATCTACATCATGTTGACAATCAGCGAGAGCTAGTTGGCGAGAGGATAGATGTCTCCCACCTAGTCGATGAATTTGCCCTAGGGCATCTTTGTAGGAGGCGGCGATGCTGGTGAGCCCAAAGGGTAGGTCCGTAACCCCTGAAGTTTCCTTATTAGCCTCTGATGGATCTGAATCGGAGGGTGGCTGATGCTGAACAAGAGTGGTCAGAGCCGATTCTACGATGGAGAGGCAGTTGGCGAGCTTCTGGCCAACTTAATCGATGGATGCGATCAGATCGTCATTGCTGATCTGCTTCCTCAGGTAGCAGGGGAGCGGGCAATGAATTGTTGATGAAGATGACCTCGGAGGTAGTTCTAAGATTAGATCTGCAGTTGCAGATGTTGGGGTGGTCAGCGCAGAATCGATCGACACCAGCTCAATGATCTCTCTGTTTTTGTTAGCGTTGATGATCTAGGAGATCGATCTAACCGTGAAGATCTGGCCGAGCTATAGGGAGGACGAAGAGCCTACAAAACATACCATCTTGTCCGACATGGAAACATCATGCACGCCCCTACCTAGCATGCTAACTGTTGATAGAATATCATTGACAGTCCTCCAAGGGGTATCCCACAAAGGTAGATTGATCGGCAGAGATGCGTGTAATCGAGAACAAGAAGGCAACAGAGACACAAGAGTTAGACAGGTTTGGGCTATCTGCGTGATGTAATACCCTACTCCTATGGTATGTTGGTTTGTATTGGCTTTGTATGATCTTGCGTGTGTTTTGAGGGGGTCCCTGCCCGCTTTATATAGTCTGGGGGGTAGGGTTACAAGTCGGTTAGATATAGGAGATAACTAGAAAATAATAACATATTACATGAATCAGGATATCTTCCCGGTGTCTTGCGAGGCACACCGAGCAGCGCTGTGCTCTGCAAGGCTTCGTCTTGTGGGTTGGACCACCCCTAGGCGCAGCCCATGTAGTCTGTCGTGGGTATCCGGGGTCGTACCCCCACACCTCGGGTATAAATATCAAACCCCGGCTATTGTAATAGACATCTCTCATCGATCAACCAAACAAGTACCTTTACTTTTCGACTCAGGCCACCCCTTAGGAGTAGGAGTAGAGTAGATTTTGATGAGTTCTTTGGTCAAGCAAGGCTGCATCGGATGACCTGACCTCTGGCTTCTTTGTGAGTATCTGTCATGACTTATATTGTTACTTATACGGCTGCAATAGGCGACTAATCTCTTGCAAGTCATGGTATAAGTTAGTTATCAATCTATATTTTTATTTGTAAGGCTGCAACAGATGACTGATCTCTTACAAATTGCGGTATAGATTAGTTATCGATTCGTATCAACCTTTACAACGCTGCAACATACGACTGATCTCTTGTAAATGTTAGTATTGGTCAAAGTTATCGATATTGTGTTAAATAGTTTACTATTTGTAATAATATCACCAATTGCACGATCTAGATTGATATTTGTTAGTCTTACTATTTTGATCTATCGTCTGCTGATTACCATCATAGTTGAATTCAATCTTGACGTTAGATCATGTTTGATGACTTATCCATCTTGATCTTGATCGTACATGGCGGGTGCTTGAAGTCGTGTTCTGTTAAGAGATAGATTCATTGATCGCCAATATCTGGTATGACTCCGCTATCAATGCTGGATCAGCCGACTCGATCTATTGATAGCATGTTAGATTGGATATTATCGGTTAATAGATCTATCTATTGAGAAGAGCGTGGCGTCAGCCACCCGTCATGCCCCCATCGGCTATTTAGCCGATGGCTTGAGCTTCCACGCGTATGACATGCTTTCATGATTTCTTTGCAATATAAGTAGATCTATTGACCGCTGGTCTCTGATCTAGGATCCTACTATCAATGTTGCATCAGACGACTCGATCTGTTGACGGTACAATAGATTAGGGCTAGTTGTATGTAGATTTATTTGTATTGAACGGATGAGTGATCGTGTGCCATATGACATGACCACTAGAATCGGCTATATTAGCCAATACCCTTTTTGCTGAGGATGTACTCATTGTTTACATGCTTTTACTTGTTTTTGTCTTGGTTAAAAGCTAGTATGTCTATCACATGTATGCTTACACGCTTATCATTACACCTTTTGCATGTTTTCATGATCATCGGCTAAGTTAGATCCATGTAACCAAGTGAATAATAATTGTCGATATGCTTGTTTTGATTACATTACATCATGCACATGCAGGATATCGACTCTTTAGTCGATAGCCTTATCTAGCTGACCACTTGGCCGTATATTTGGAACTATCTGGACAAACATCGGCATGTTCTACCTTAAATTACTAATCAACTTTCTCTCCTTATCAATTACAGGGTCAAATTGACTGGCACGCCCTCGGTCACGACCATCCAATCTAGTGTCCGCTTTAAGCCCGGAAAGAGGTCGGGATTTGCTCCGCGCGGTTTCTCTCGGCTTGCTACGTGTCGGTGGCTCCCCGTCGCTTTTTGCCATCGACACCCGTAGCTAGGAATTTCCTAGTATATCAGCTTCTATTTCATGAGGGATCTTGAGAAAAAACCAGAAAGAAAGAAACAAAAACATGTGAAGCCAAAAGAAAAATAACAGATAATTCTCTCCTCTAGTGAAAAATTTAAATATCCATGGACAGAGATGTAGTTATGCCTAGAGATTTTGCCCCTCAAGAAAAAAATTATTGAATCTGTGACACACCTCGTTGAAAATGTTTTGCCCCTCATGAACACACTGAAAATAAAATACAGCATATCTAAGAGGATGTAGTTATGCCTATGAGATTTTTTATGAACTTATCATTCAGAGTAGTTTTTCTCAAGAAACCTATTCTCCTTGGACAGAGATGTCATTTGCAGTGCATTCACTAACTCAGAAATACTCTCTAAAACCTGCAAGAAGGAATCATGAGCTATAGGTTCTGTAATTTAGGCTCTAGCTCCAAAACTAACGAGGTGCACAAGCAAAAATTTTAAATCAATCGGCAAAAAAATTTAGGAGATGTGAAGTAGACAAAAACAACAGAAGCTCAGAAGAATGACATGCTGCTTAGCTGATGATCGTGGTGGAATGTGCTGTATAAAATATTAAGCATGGTTTGGATCATAGGGCACACCTGTGACCATAGAAGGAATGAAACAAAGGACAAAGGGCTCTGCAATATACAAAAGAATGAACAATCTACCTAAGTGGTACTGCAGGACAAGTTTACTTTCAGAAATAATTTGTTGCTTTTACTCGATAACATCATAACAGAGCTCCACTTGGTTTAAGAAAAAAGTTATAGATTCTCACCTGGATGTAACAACCCTGGTGTTAAGCATTAGTAAAACTTGACCATATCATCGTCATGCATGTTGATCATCCATAGTAGCAAACCAAGTTTTGCATCCACTAAAATCATTGTTAATTGGTTAGCAATGCAATGCATGTGTGTGGTGATGTGCTACAACCAAAATCTTTTAAGGTAATTTCTGACCTTCTATTTTTGAATTTCACCAAAAATAGTTGAACTTATGCCCTAATAAACTTTGAGGTGTAAAGTGTGTACTTTACACTAGCGTTAGGTATAGGGTATGAATTCAAGTCCAACCCATTAAAACTTGAGCTCCAAATTTGAAAACAGAATTGGGTTCCAGCCCATAGATTTGGCTGTCTTGGGATTTAGTTTGAATTCAAATTTGAGGGATTTATTAAAATGAAATTCTCAAATAAACTTGTTGCAACCCTAGTATCATTTGTTAGTACAAAGTTTGTACTATGCAATGATGCTATTGGTTGAAAGGTTTGCTTGTTAATTAATCACAAATTAATTCACCAAAGAAACTAACTTAACTGGATTTCAAAACCCTAACTGAAGATTCAGAAATGCAGTTTCAAGGTTCCTCTGATATTTAGCTTAGATCTCTCTAACCAGTTCGAATTAGATATCAAAGCTTAAAGCAAAGTTTTAGAGGACATCAAGAGGAACGACTTTCATATTTGGAGATTTTCAAGTTGCTACATGAAAGTGGAAGAAAATGGAGGAGGAAGAAGGGCTGGTAGGTGCTACAGTGTCATCGCGAGCTGCTTGCTTGGTCAACGTCGGTGGCCGCCCCACCGACTGTTTTCGCCACTTCCTCGCGCTGTGGCACGCAGTTGCTTCTGCAGACGTGTCACGGGTAGGAGGTGGATGCCCAGAAGTCTCCCCGTAGAACTTATCTCGCCGAGTCGGCCACCACCTCTCCTTTCTCTCTTTACAGCGCCGCCGCCGAGCTCTCGCTGCGCCGGCGATTTCTTCACCACTGCTCGTTCCTAGTTCAATTGCTCTCGCCCACAGCTCCGTCACATCCTTGCGTACCGATTGCTCTTGCTCAGGCCAGCTCTAACCGTCGAAGCTGCCCGCACGCCATCTTCTTTCCCGACAACGACTGAAGCGCCGCTGTGAGCCCCTCCGCCGTGGGTAGCCCTCTGTGGCGCACTTTCACTTCATCCATCATGTTCTTTAGCTTCGCCTTGATGCCCTATTTCTTATCAGCTTGCTCGTTTTGATAGCTGACCTCCAGACGCGCTGGAACGTCATCGTCGTCGCTGGTTCACGCCATCTCTGTCATCCGCAACGTCAGCGACTTAGCTCCGTGTCACCTCTGTCTCAACCAGTAGGACCACCGAAGTCGCGGTGAGCTCTTGAAGCTAACCTCTGCTGTCTGTTTAAGTTCTACCACGCCCTAGTGGCCAGAACACCACTGCGCCGGCCTGCTTTGCTTTGCCAAGTCGCCGCGGTTGCGTGCACGCGCGCTACTAACTTTGCTTCGTCCAACTTACCCCTTGGACGAGTGTGCGTCAGCGAGGTGAGTGTGCGGGTGACCTTCACGTCACTGGGCAACTCGTCGTTGAGCGTTTTCGCTGTGCGAGAGCTCCGCCATGCCGCCATGGCCGCCGGTGTGGTCGCTGTCGTGCCTTAGCCAATCTTTCATCACCGTCTGTGAGTTCGTGAGGTCGTGAGGAACGCAAAGACGTAGTCCCTATCGCTAGAGACGTCACCGTCGACCATTGCCGCCTCACCGGAGTACCATCAAGCCGCCGAAATCGCCGTCGTGGTCGTTGGTATGCTCCATTCGTTCAATCATCACTGCCAGGAGATGCGTGAGGGTGAGAGGAGTCCACCGGAGTGGGTCGCGTCGCTGGCGTGCTCGCCGTCGGTGAGAACCTGCCAGTCAATGTCCGCCAGCGTCATGGTCAACGCGGCCCGGTCCGGGCTCCTCTTGTCAGTGAGAGCGGGTGAGAGAGAGAGTAAGAAAGGATTTTCATCCTTTTTCGATTTTCAGAAAAATGTTAATAAGTGCTAAAATTTGATTAATTCATAATTAAATAATTAAGGCTAATACAATTATGAAATTTTTTGTGTAAACTTGTTATCTTATGCTTTGTCAAGGAAAAGTATCAGTTTGCCAAAAGCAGTACTTTTGCTAGGTCTCAAAATTACATCTTTTAATTAACTTCTATGATTTTTGTAGGCTAAAATAATTATCCAAAAATCATGAAACTTTTTGTGTATGCTTTATATGCTTAAATAAACCTTCACAAAAGGTTTGGCTCTGTTTTGATGAAAATAAATTGTCCACTTAATTTAAATGCTTTTTATGGTTTAATAAAAATACTAAAATGATTTCTATAAATCCCTAAATGACTTGGGTGTGATTTTGGACTTGATTGTGGACCTTGGAACACTAATCCCTTTGCTGTTCCCTGGCAATTTCTTTATTTGATTGTTGTACTCATATTAAACTTGTTAATAATAATAATAATAATATTGCTTTGTGATTAATTAACCAAACTTAACCACGAAAGAAAGTTGTATTCAAGTTAATTAGCTTTGTTTTAGTCATATTAATCCATGCTTAGTACATCATCGTCCTAAAGCATGCATCTTTATTTACATTTAGTGAATGAGAGTGGTGATTCTTTATTTGAGCAAGATAAGGGTTTTCTATCAGTGGATTGGATTTGTTATCTATGATTATTCTTAAGTGACTGAGAACCTCGACACTGAAGGCAAGCCCCAGAGCATAAACCATTCCTTATGTTTTACAAATGTTATTCACATAAGTCTATGCTTTGTGCAATTAAGTAAATAGGAGTTGGTTGATATACCAATTGCTGCATGCCTTCCTTGACTTTCAATACTCATCCTTGTCACCCTGTTTAGTTATACTAAGTTTAATGATGCTTAGCCATGCTTAGTTGATAAAAGTTGAGCAATGAGTTAATGGTTTTATACTCAGGGTTGGTCTTGAGGTTTAAAAGTGATGATCATGAATTTAACATGAGACCGTGCAGACTGTTTGCTTGTGTCAAGAATGGAGTATTGACGTAGTGCCCCGCCTATGTCGAGTAAGGACCGTTCATTGTAGGTTTGTATGTGTTTCGAGACTTTGTAGTACTGGCCAATACTTCGATAAGCCTAATACCTCGGCTATTCTATTATGTGAAAGGCCAACCACGCACTAGGAGTGGAGAGATGGCAAGAGTAGCATGTACACATCCTGTGAATCCGCCAGGAGCAGGAGTAGGGAGGTGGAGTACTGTGCTCTTGGGTAGCGCTAGGACCCATTCATGTTTTGGAGGATCCAAGTGAGGGTTGATATATGTAGGTTCGAGACCGGTCCTAGACCTACATATGTTGTGTGGTAAGGAAACCCCAGATGGGCCAAATCGATTCGAATCGTTGTTGCTTTTTAGAGAAGAAGACTCGATCCTCTACCCTGCATCGTAGTTCAGACCTGAAACATTAGTCCTATGATCATGAGATGAGATGGTTAAAGAAGTGCTTGACCTACATCAGGTACAAATGAGAGACATAATTATTTAACTTGAGCTAAAACATTGAAAGTAAGGATCAACATTAGTAAGCTTTACTACAAAAGTTAAACTTGATTCTTGCTATAGACTTACCTTGATTCCCCTTAAGCTTGCATATCCTTAGAGTCTTTCCTTTTCGTCGGTTAAGTCTTGTTGAGTACCTTTGTACTCAGGGTTTGTTAAACCCATGTTGCAGGAGGAGAGCCAGTAGTAGAAGAGTTTGATGTGTACACTTGGGCAGGGTGAACCTCCTTTATGTGATTCTATTGTGGTACCTATCATGCTACCCTACTACCTAGTTGGCTAAAGCTTATAATTTGTATTAACTTAAGAAACAAATTGTAAACTTATGGTTTGTACGACTTCTACCATTTACTCTGATGTAATATATTTGTATAAACTGTTGTAATGCTGCAATGTCTTCTGTAATGTGTCCTACTCGGAAGGATGAAGTGGATGATTCATGGTTCCCCGAGGACACCTGACAGACCACCAGAGTTGTCTGACTCCCATGTGTAGCCGTCAGAAGTCTGAAAGACAATGATAGGCACATGTGGGCCATATAATTTAGGCGGTTTGGCCACAACTAGTATCAGAGCATGTCATTACAAAGATTGTTGAAGTACTACTTAACAAAACTTCAAAATGAATTATGAAAATTAAGTTCAACTCTATTTGGTCAAAAAGTTGCTTCTAACTCATCCTCTGCTTGCTATAGATGCCTCGCAGAAGGTTGATTGTTATGACACGGTCTGAAGGCACGGAGGGTTTCCCAGCCATTCTTCAGGAGGTAATGTGGCGTGCCAACTTCTCCTATAAGCCAGAGTACTTTGTCTATGCTCGTCTTCTAGGTCTAGGCCTAGACGAGTGTGTGGCAAAGGTCAGTTTTGCATCCTCGACTTGTTGAAGGAGAAACCAAAGAGCCACTCCAGTACCAAGGAATGGGAAGCTATCCTAAAGCTGCCATTCAAGGTGCAGCATACCAAGCTATAACAAGGCTTAGGGCTTGGTGCCTTGAGCTATAGACTTCTTATGCTTTTGGCTACTTTCCTCGGAGGATTATGGGTCCTATCAATGGGATCCGTTATCTGAATCCTATGCATCCATTCACCAACCGAAGTTAGAGGTAGTCGGAGCTAGTGAGAGATTTAGATTAGGCTTGTCGATGCACTCGCCAGGAGTTGAGAGAGAATCAGTTCAGCTCTCGGCTTGGTGCAGGCTGAGATACTGGAGTATTGAGGCTCTACACCCGGAGTCTGATAAAAACAGAGATGAGTTAGGGATAGCACCAGTTCATATACTTCAGGAGTCGCTTAGGTTTCCTTCTATAGTAGGACATGTTGTGCATCCACCTAGGCAGGATCATCATCATTTCTCTAGGACTAGGGCATGTGAGATGTTAGGAAGGCCAGTTTGCTTATCTCACGCTCAGGCCTCAGGTGATAATGGAACACCTTCGTCTTGGAATCTGTCTCTTTTTCCATCTGGTTTTATTAGGCAGCCGTATCATGAGGATAGCGATACAATAGTTAACTAGTTATGTAAAAGTGGGATAGCATGTTTAATATTGCCCTATGTTGTAAAACTGAGTGTGCTGTCACTCGCTTGTGTAATATGTAAAATTAAGCAATAAAGTTATGTAAGCAGGTTTGTAGTAATCTTAAGATCGTTCATGCATCATGTCATTAATAATCTTTTAATTTCTTTTCCCTTACTAATAGTTGGGTTAAGTATGTTGCCAATCCTATTCATGCTATCTTCTCCCCTATGTTGTTCTACCTGTCTATGGAAATCTGGTAACTGAAGATCACTCTTACCTTACAGTATGAGGACCCGTTCTAAAGCCACCAACACAAATAAACCTGGTACCTCCCGTAGTCATGCCAATACCACTAATCCGCCACTAGAACCAACTTTGGATGATGCAGTGACTGCTCTAATGAATGCTAGTGTAGACAGTGCACGTATTCTTCAAGTCTTGGCACAGGATGAAATACTAGCTTCTTAGGGTCGTCCTAGTCCAGTAGTCAACAATACCTATGCTGACTTTCTAAAAACTCATCCTCCTATATTTTTGAAAGTTAATGAACCTCTAGAGGCAGATTACTAGATTCGTACTATAGAACAAAAGTTTAGCCTCATCTGTAGCAGTGATGTTTAGAAGACACTATTTGTAGCACAACAATTTCAGGGCCCTACTGGCGCCTAGTGGGCTAACTTCCTTGCAACATAGCCAGAGGGACATCAGGTTCCATGGACTGATTTTCGTACCACTTTCTAGGCACACCATATTACTGGTAGTGTGATAGAGATGAAGTTAGAGCACTTCCTCAAGTTGCAGCAAGGAGATCAGAGTGTGCTGGAGTACTTGAGTCAATTCAATCATCTGTCTCAGTATGCCCCTGAGTATGTTAGTATGGATGTCGTGAAAAGGGGTGGTTTGTACATGGTCTCCACACCAAGCTACAAGCGATGCTGACCACCTACACTAATGCTAGTTATAATGAAATTGATCAGTATTGCTATATCTTTTGAGGACAAGTACCATTAGCACAAGGAGGCAAAGAAGAGAAAGGAGGTGTCGGTGGAATCCTCTGGTGGCAATGCTCAGTGTCATAGGATTATTCATCAACCTATCCATCATTCCTTCTATTATCTACCCCTAGCAACAAGCCTAGCAGTAGTCTCTTGTTCAACCTACTGCAGCTCTTACCCATTTACATTAGCCGAATACCCTTGGTGTTCATCCTAAGATCTTCTAGAATAATCAAGAGAATGTTTCAAAGAATAGGGCTATTACTAAAATGGATCGAGTTCACTATACTTAGGCTAATGTAATTCCTGAAGGTGAACCTGTTATGATGGGAATGTTTTCTATTGCCAAGCAAAATGCAGTTATATTGTTTGATTCTGGTGCATCACATACATTCATCAACAGAGCCTTTGTCATGTAGTATCATTTACCAATAGAGGTTGTGGACAATAGTTTATGTATATAGTCTCTTGGTGGGCAACTGGTTACTCAAGAAGTGGTATATCAGATCCCTGTAGATCTTGTTGGGCATACCTTTCCTACTAACCTGATTGTTTTTAAAGGTCAGGACATAGACATGATCCTTGGCATGAATTGTTCATGTCAGCATGGGGCTATCATTGATACTCTGAATAGGACTATACAGTTGAACTCACCTGATAGTAGTTCTAAGTCGCTTATCCGTCTACCTACTCCTAAGAGGGCAGTTGAGAGACCTTATGGAACCATAGTTAAGGAAGTGAAAGATATTTCTATATGAGAGAGTTTCCAGATGTGTTTCCAGATGATTTGTCTGGTTTACCTCCAGATAGAGATGTCGAGTTTGTAATTGAGCTTAAACCTAGAACTGCTCTGGTATCCAGAAGAGCATATCTAATGCCTCCAAAAGAGTTGGTAGAACTTAAGATTCAGTTGCAAGAGTTGCTTGATAAAGGTTATGTCAGACCCAGTTCATCACCATGGGGATGTCCTGCTATATTTGTGAAAAAGTAAGATAAAACCTTGAGGTTGTGTGTTGATTATCATCCACTGAATGAATTAACTATCAAGAATAAGTATCCTCTTCCTTGCATTGATCTACTTTTTGATAAACTTGCAGGAGCGAAAGTATTCTCTAAGATAGATCTCAGATCTGGCTATCACCAAATAAAGATCCATCCGAAAGATATTCCAAAGACTGCTTTCACTACTCAATACGGTCTTTATGAATATCTAGTCATGTCCTTTGGCCTAACTAATGCTCCAACTCACTTTATGTTCCTAATGAACTCTGTTTTCATGCTAAAGCTCGATAAGTTTGTTGTTGTTTTCATTGATGATATCCTGACATACTCCAAGAATAAAGAAGAACATGTGGAACATCTACTGCATTGTTCTAAGCCGCCTGAGAGAACACCTAGTTATATGCCAAATTTAGCAAGTGTGAGTTCTGGCTTGATGAAGTGCCATTCCTTGGGCATGTTCTGTCTACCGAGGGTGTTGTTGTAGACCCTGGCAAAGTGAGGGATATCCTAAATTGGAAGCCACCTATTTATGTTCATCAAGTCCATAGTTTTCTAGGAATGGCAGGATATTATCGTCATTTCATCCCCTGATTTCTCCAAAATATCCAAGCCTATTACTAAATTGCTAAAGAACCAAACTAATTTTGTCTGGTCACCTAAATATAATGAAGCTTTCGAAACTTTGAAGAAGCTTCTGACCCCCGCTCCTGTTCTAGCTTAGCCAGACATTGAGAAGCCATTTGACATTTGCTATGATGCTTCTGGTATTGGTATTAGGTGTGTACTGATACAGGAAGGCAGAGTTATTGCTTATGCTTCTAGACAGCTCAAGCGTCATGAAGAGCACTATCCTACTCATGACTTAGAATTAGTTGTTGTTGTTCATGCACTTAAGATCTAGCGTCACTATCTATTGGGTAGCAGTTGTCATATCTACACATAGCACAAGAGCTTAAAGTATATCTTTACCTAGTCTAAATTGAATATGCATCAAAGAAGATGGTTAGAATGGATCAAAGATTATGATCTAGAAGTTACATTATCATCCGGGCAAAGCAAATGTGGTTGTAGATGCACTCAGTCCTAAGTCGCATTGCAACTATCTTACGGCAAGGCCCTTCGATAAAACTTTATGTCAGGAGATGGAAAAGTTAAATCTAGAGATTGTTCAGCAAGGAACCCTAGCTAATATCACTATTGAATCCACTATTTGAAGTCAGATTATTGATGCTTAGAAAAAGAACAATGGTATAGCCCATATCAAAGAGAGAGTTGAAACTGGAAAGGCCCCATGCTTTTGGATTGATGATGAAGGTGTTCTTTGGTTCAAGAATCATCTAGTAGTGCCAAAAGTTCTTGAGTTATGTCAACAGATCCTCGATGAAGCTCACCTTGTCTAGATTCTCTATTCATCTAGGAAGTAATAAGATGTATCATGATCTGAAACAGAGATTCTGGTGGACCAAAATGAAGATAGAGATTGCTTAGTATGTAGCTAGGTGTGATACTTGTCAGTGAGTGAAAGCTATCCATCTAAAATCTACTGGACCATTACAGTCATTGCATGTTCCCTCATGGAAGTGGGATGATATCAGTATGGACTTTATTGTTGGTCTGCCCAAGACATCAAAAGGCTTTGATTCTATTTGGGTTGTTGTTGATCGCCTCACCAAACAAGCTCATTTCTTGCCAGTAAAAATAAGATACCCAGTTATTAGTTATGCCAAGCTATACATTGATCGTATTCTAAGTCTTCATGGAGTGCCTAAGACAATTATTTCTAATTGAGGCTCCCAATTTGTATCACAATTCTAGGAATAGTTACATAAGTCAATGGGTACTAAGCTCATTCATAGTTCAGCTTATCATCCTCAGACTGCAGGGCAAACTGAAAGAGTAAACCAAGTTCTAGAGGACATGATAAGAGCCTATGTTCTCACTTATGCAGATAAATGGGATGAGTGTTTACCTTTGGCAGAGTTCTCTTACAACAATAGTTATCAGGAAAGTATTAAGATGGCACCATTTGAAGCTATTTATGGTAGAAGGTGTAGAACTCCACTGAATTGGTCGGAACCTAGAGAAAGATGGTTCTTTGGATTTGATATAGTGAAAGAAACTAAAGAAAAAGTTTGGCTTATCCAAGCTAATATGAAAGCAGCACAGTCCCATCAGAAGAGCTATGCTGACAAGAGACGTCGACCTTTAGTGTTCAAAGTGGGAGATCACGTCTATCTAAAGGTATCACCTATGAAAGGAGTGAATCATTTTGGAGTCAGAGGGAAGTTAGCACCTCGCTATATTGGTCCTTTCCAAATTATAGAGTAGTGTGGGCTAGTAGCGTATCATCTTAAGTTACTTGAGCAACTGTCAGCTGTGCACAATGTGTTTCATGTATCTCAGCCGAAGAAGTGTCTTCAAGTGCCAGATAAAGCTAGTGAGTTTGAAGGAGTTGAACTAGAACCAGATCTGACATGCAGAATATCTGGTTAGAATCTTGGATCAGAAAGATAGTCACCCGAAATAGAACAATCAAGTTCTATATGGTTTAGTGGAACAAGCATTTAGAAGAGGAAACTACATGGGAATCCGAGGATTTTCTGAGGAAGAATTAACCGAATTTCCTCGCATCTACTTAGGTTGTTAACTCCTCTATAGTTGTAAACTTTCTTTTCAAAGTTGATGTAATATTGTAACCTCCCTTGTTGTTTTATGGAAACCATGCTTGTAATATGTGTTTGTCATGTTTCCTTTTCCATTACTTAACCCTCGGCTTTAAGCGTTGCTTAATCTCGGGATGAGATTTCTATAAGGGGGAGGAGGTGTAACACCCCTGGTGTTAAGCATCACTAAAACTTGACCATGTCATCATCATGCATGTTGATCATCCATAGTAGCAAACCAAGTTTTGCATCCACTAAAATCAATGTTAATTGGTTAGCAATGCAATGCATGTGTGTGGTGACGTCATACAACCAAAATCTTTTAAGGTACTTTGTGACCGTCTATTTTTGAATTTCACCAAAAATACCTAAACTTATGCCTTAATAAACTTTGAGATATAAAGTGTGTACTTTACACTAGCATCGGGTATAGGGAATGAATTCAAGCCCAACCCATTAAAACTTGAGCTACAAATTTGAAAACAGAATTGGGTTCCAGCACTTAGGTAGATTTTGCTGTCTTGGGATTTAGTTTGAATTCAAATTGGAGGGATTTATTAAAATGAAATTCTCAAATAAACTTGTTGCAACCCTAGTATGATTTGTTAGTACAAAGTTTGTACTATGCAATGATGCAGAACAAGCATTTAGAAGAGGAAGCTACATGGGAATCCGAGGATTTTCTAAGGAAGAATTATACGAATTTCCTCGCATCTACTTAGGTTGTTAACTCCTCTATAGTTGTAAACTTTCTTTTGAAAGTTGATGTAATATTGTAACCTCCCTTGTTTTATGGAAACCTTGCTTGTAATATGTGTTTGACACATTTCCTTTTCCATTACTTAACCCTAGGCTTTAAGCATTGCTTAATCTCGGGAGGAGATTTCTATAAGGGGGGAGGAGCTGTAACACGCCTGGTATTAAGCATCACTAAAACTTGACCATGTCATCATCATGCATGTTAATCATCCATAGTAGCAAACCAAGTTTTGCATACACTAAAATCAATGTTAATTGGTTAGCAATGCAATGCACGTGTGTGGTGATGTGCTACAACCAAAATCTTTTAAGGTACTTTGTGACCTATTTTTGAATTTCACCAAAAATACCTAAACTTATGCCTTAATAAACTTTAAGGTGTAAAGTGTGTACTTTACACTAGCATCGGGTATAGGGTATGAATTCAAGTCCAACCCATTAAAACTTGAGCTCCAAAATTGAAAACAAAATTGGGTTCCAGCACTTAGGCAGATTTGGCTGAGTCTTGGCATTTAGTTTGAATTCAAATTTGAGAGATTTATTAAAAAGAAATTCTCAAATAAACTTGTTGCAACCCTAGTATCATTTGTTAGTACAAAGTTTGTACTATGCAATGATGCTATTGGTTGAAAGGTTTGCTTATTTATTAATCAAAAATTAATTCACCAAAGAAACTAACTTAACTAGATTTCAAAACCCTAACTGAAGATTCAGAAATGTAGTTTCAAGGTTCCTCTAATCTTTAGCTTAGATCTCTCTAACCAGTTGGATTTAGAGATCGAGGCTTAAAGCAAAGTTGTAGAGGACATCAAGAGGAACGACTTTCATCTTTTGAGATTTTCATGTTGCTACATGAAAGTGGAAGAAAACAAAGGAGGAAGAAGGGTTGTCAGGTGCTACAGTGCCACCGGCGAGCTGCTTGCTTGGTCAACGTCGGTGGCCGCCCCGCCGACCGTTTTCATTGCTTTCTCGCACCGTGGCAAGTAGCTGCTTCCGCAGATGTGTTATGGGCAGGAGGTGGACGCCTAGAAGTCTCCCCATAGCCCTTATCTCACCGAGTTGGCTAGCACCTCTCCTTTCTCTCTTTCTAGCGCTACCACCGAGCTCTCGCTATGCCAGCGATTTCTCCACCATTGCTCATTCCTAGTTCAATTGCTCTCGCCCACAGCTCCACCACATCCTAGCGTACCGATTGCTCTTGCTCACGCCAGCTCTAACCATTAGAGCTGCCCGCATGCCATCTTCTTCCCCGATGATGACCGAAGTGTAACAGAACCGTCTAATTTATAAGAGCACAAGTACAATGGCAGCCCGCAAGCGGTAGCACTTTGAGCCCATATAAACCTGATACTCCATCGAGTGCCACGAAGGGTCTTGATTCATCACCAACATACAACCAAGATCGTACATGATTCAATATACATGCCACATGTTACATAGAGTTCACAAATACATTGCCATACATCAGAATACTATTAAAGTTATTACAACCCAAGTTCAAATAAAGTAGTAGCGGAAGCAAATATAGTTTGAAACTAACATCTCACACCGTTATTCAAATACGTTGCCAGATTATGATCACAACCCACAAAAGCATGATGGAGGAGTTAATGAGAAGCGCCTTGCCCAGGGCCTGCTCCTCGTCCACAACGGGGCATAAGCAATTCTTACAATAGCCATGAAAGACTATGTTATCTGTAATAAGTGGGAAATAAACCTTGAGTACAAGAAGGTACTTAGGTAGACTTACCCATCATAAACCAAAAATAAAGTGACTCCAAGAATCATGCAAGGCTTTATAAGTGGAGCTAGCTTGACACCATTTTGCATAAAAAGCCACTAATTCAGCTATACATTTAATAATTTGGGCAGCAAGTTAATTATAGCTATTCTTCTCTAGATTAGCAACTAACATGTACCAAATATGTGGTATATCAATTAGTAGCATAACAATAGTAACCATATCTGGTGTAAGATTTTCATATTCATCAGAACCATCATATTCCATAATCCAATTACTACGATAAAGGGGCTCCATCAAGTTTCTCACTATCCAGGAGAGACGGCGATTCGAATCCATTGCAACTAGCTGGGCAGTATTCCTAACACAAACCTAGGTAGACCAGATCAACGGTCACCTTAGGTCACCTTTGGTACAACTTAGGTCCAATTCACGGGTCCTATCAGTGCCACACAATCAGGGACACTACCGGATGACAGGTCAATTAGGACTCTCGCATGCCCTTGGCCTCACACCAACTCCCCGTACATCCTTACTACCTCCACTATGTGCACTCTAACAGAACAAGGCCTGACCTGAGTTGAGCTACTCAGCTTCACGGTCGGAATGAGTTATCTGGCCAGCTAAGTGAGAGGCATGCGTTCAAAATGACAAGAGGGCCTCAATGATGCGGTCCTTAATCAGTACAGACGGAATCACATGAGTCAACCTACACATAGACTCCGCCCAGGCTCCAGTTACATTACCCCATGGTTCTATTCCACGATAGCAAATATAGCCAACCATGCTCCAGTATCCACCTATATCTCGCAGGTGATAGGAAATCACTCGACTTCTACCGGTCTAAGCATTGCTAAGCATATATTCGATCCTAGACCTATACAGGGTTAAAGTTATATATATCTTTTAAGGTACTTTGTGACCGTCTATTTTTGAATTTCAAGAAAAATACTTGAACTTATGCCTTAATAAACTTTGAGATGTAAAGTGTGTACTTTACACTAGCATGGGGTATAGGGAATGAATTCAAGCCCAACCCATTAAAACTTGAGCTCCAAATTTGAAAACAGAATTGGGTTCCAACACTTAGGCAAATTTCACTACCTTGGGATTTAGTTTGAATTCAAATTGGAGGGATTTATTAAAATGAAATTCTCAAATAAACTTGTTGCAACCCTAGTATCATTTGTTAGTACAAAGTTTGTACTATGCAATGATGTAGAACAAGCATTTAGAAGAGGAAGCAACATGGGAATCCGAGGATTTTCTAAGGAAGAATTATCTGAATTTCCTCGCATCTACTTAGGTTGTTAACTCCTCTATAGTTGTAAACTTTCTTTTGAAAGTTGATGTAATATTGTAACCTCCCTTGTTTTATGGAAACCTTGCTTGTAATATGTGTTTGACATGTTTCCTTTTCCATTACTTAACCCTAGGCTTTAAGCGTTGCTTAATCTCGGGACAAGATTTCTGTAAGGGGGGAGGAGCTGTAACACCCCTGGTATTAAGCATCACTAAAACTTGACCATGTCATCATCATGCATGTTGATCATCCATAGTAGCAAACCAAGTTTTGCATACACTAAAATCAATGTTAATTGGTTAGCAATGCAATATATGTGTGTGGTGATGTGCTACAACCAAAACCATTTAAGGTACTTTGTGACCTATTTTTGAATTTCACCAAAAATACCTAAACTTATGCCTTAATAAACTTTAAGGTGTAAAGTGTGTACTTTACACTAGCATCAGGTATAGGGTATGAATTCAAATCCAACCCATTAAAACTTGAGCTCCAAAATTGAAAACAAAATTGGGTTCCAGCACTTAGGCAGATTTGGCTGAGTCTTGGGATTTAGTTTGAATTCAAATTTGAGAGATTTATTAAAATGAAATTCTCAAATAAACTTGTTGCAACCTTAGTATCATTTGTTAGTACAAAGTTTGTACTATGCAATGATGCTATTGGTTGAAAGGTTTGCTTATTTATTAATCAGAAATTAATTCACCAAAGAAACTAACTTAACTAGATTTCAAAACCCTAACTGAAGATTTAGAAATGTGGTTTCAAGGTTCCTCTGATCTTTAGCTTAGATCTCTCTAACCAGTTGGATTTAGAGACCGAGGCTTAAAGCAAAGTTGTAGTGGACATCAAGAGGAACGACTTTCATCTTTTGAGATTTTCATGTTGCCACATGAAAGTGGAAGAAAACAAAGGAGGAAGAAGGGTTATCAGGTGCTACAGTGTCACCGGTGAGCTGCTTGCTTGGTCAACATCGGTGGCCGCCCCGCCGACCGTTTTCATTGCTTTCTCGCACCATGGCAAGTAGCTGCTTCCGTAGACGTGTCACGGGCAGGAGGTGGACGCCCAGAATTCTCCCATAGCCCTTATCTCACCGAGTCAGCCAGCACCTCTCCTTTCTCTCTTTCTAGCGCTACCGCCGAGCTCTCGCTACGCCGATGATTTCTCCAGCATTGCTCATTCCTAGTTCAATTGCTCTTGCCCACAGCTCCACCACATCCTAGCATACCGATTGCTCTTGCTCATGCCTAGCTCTAACCGTCAGAGCTGCCCGCATGCCATCTTCTTCCCCGATGACGACCAAAGTGTAACAGAACCGTCCAATTTATAAGAGCACAAGTACAATGGCAGCTCACAAGCGGTCGCACTATCATACTTGAGCCCATATAAACCTGGTACTCCATCGAGTACCATGAAGGGTCACGATTCATCGCCAACATACAACCAAGATCGTACATGATTCAACATACATGCCACATGTTACCTAGAGTTCACAAATACATTGCCATACATCAGAATACTATTAAAGTTATTACAACCCAAGTTCAAATAAAGTAGTAGCAGAAGCAAATATAGTTTGAAACTAACATCTCCCGCCGTTATTCAAATACTTTGCCAGTTTACGCTCACAACCCACAAAAGCATGATGGAGGAGTTAATGAGAAGCGCCTTAGCCAGGGCCTACTCCTCGTCCACAGCGGGACAGAAGCAATTCTTACAATAGCCATGAAACACTGTGTTATCTGCAACAAGTGAAAAAGAAACCCTGAGTACAAGAAGGTACTCAGGTAGAATTACCCGTCATAAATCAAAAATAAAGTGACTCCAAGGATCATGCAAGGCTTTATAAGTGGAGCTAGCTTGACACTATTTTGCATAAAAAGCCACTAATTCAGCTATACATTTTATAATTCGGTTAGCAAGTTAATTATAGCTATTAATCTCTAGATTAGCGACTAACCTGTGCCAAATATGTGGTATATCATTTAGTAGCATAAGAATAGTAACCATATCCGGTGTAAAATTTTCATATTCATCGGAACCATCATATTCCATAATCCAATTACTACGATAAAGGGGCTCCGTCAAGTTTCTCACTATCCGGGAGAGATGGCGATTCGAATCCATTGCAACTAGCTGGGCAGTAGTCCTAACACAAACCTAGGTAGACTAGATCAATGATCACCTTAGGTCACCTTTGGTACAACTCAGGTCCAATTCACGGGTTCTATCAGCGCCGCACAATCTAGGGACACTACCAAATGCCAGGTCAATCAGGACTCTAACCTGCCCTTGGCCTTACACTAGCTCCCCTGCACATCCTTACTACCTCCATTGTGTGCACTCTAACAAAACAAGGCCCGGCCTGAGTTGAGCTACTCGGTTTCACAGTCGGAATGAGTTATCCGGCCAGCTAAGTAAGAGGCATGCGTTCAAAATGACAAGAGGGCCTCAATGATGCGGTCCTTAATCGGCACAGACGGAATCACATGAGTCAACCTACACATGGACTCCGCCTAGCCTCCAGTTACATTACCCCATGGTTCTGTTCCACGATAGCAAATATAGCCAACCGTGCTCCGATATCCACCTATATCTCGCAGGTGACAGGAAATCACCCGACTTCTACCGGTCTAAGCATTGCTAAGCATATATTCGATCCTAGGACCTATATAGGGTTAAAGGTATATATATCTAGACAAGGTAGTTCTATGCATCAAGTGTTTCCAAATCAATTCTTACAACCTACTGCATCAAATATAAAGGACTCAAGGGATATTTTGTAAAACATAGGAGGCTTAAAATGCTCCGGGGCTTGCCTTTCAGGAAAAAAGTGGGTCGGTGGTCAGGGCACTTCAGAAGTTTCTCAGTAGCTAGCTCCTCACCTTTGGAAGTTGTTGGTTGTGGTGTCTTTTGATTCTCCTTCACCTCTTCTTTGAATTCTAGTAGGGTTACTCCTTTAGGTGATCCTATATGTATGAGCATGACATAAGATATCATGGATGCATGGATAATGACATGGATAATATGACATGATGACATGCATAATCTTAAGTGTTCTCAACAGCAAGTTATTAGGGTGATAACAACATTAACTTTCTTTGTACTAAGTAGGTGCATATCTCCTCTCTAGTAATTAAACAAATTTCCATTTAAGCAATTTCTGGATTGCAATTTAGCAACCATTTGTTTTGACCATAACTAGTGTTTTACACATCGAAATAATATGATCTTGGACTTTCTGGAAATATGATAAAATTGTCTACAACTTTCTTATAATCATCATAAGATGACTCAGTAGCTATCTAGGTCGAACTATTCAATCTTTCAGATCTGTCCAAAGGACAAGCAAATCTGACACCATACTCTTAGAAGCTAGAAATCTTAAACCATTTATCCTATAACTATGCAACTTTAGGACAAGATATATGGGTAAGTTATCTACAACTTAGTTATTAACAAGTTTTACAGAAAAGATCATTATCATCACTGAAATTGTCACCACAACAGAAACTACTCATGCAGCCATTTAGTTGAAATATAAAGCTATAATTAACTAGCTGCCTATAACCAATTAATTCCAAGCACAACTACTAATAGCAACACATCATATGCATCACAAGCACCATAGAAAACATCATGGTTAAGCACAAGTAATTTACTTATGTGCATTTATTAATTTCCTTATATAATAGGGTGATTTAGAGGATAATTATTTCCAATGATCAATAAATTTAGAGAAAATTACAGTAGGTTACATATGACCCTAGTAGTCTACTGTACAAATTGCATTCCATTTGGATAAGTATAGCAACCTCTACAAAAATAACAAGTTGCATAGGCTTATTTTAGCAAAAAATAGTTTAGCCTAGTGAAAAGTGTCAAACAACAAATTTCATATTTTCTTTACTTTCATCCTAGCAAAAGAACACTATGTAGAAATTTGCATGATCATAAGTTATGTATTTTTACCACAATTAATTTCACCTGAAACTAGCATTTAATGAAGGTGAAATAGAAAGACCATATTCCAAGTATGCCCACTGTAGGTTTAGTATTTTTCCTAGCTAGAGCATGCCAACACAAGATCCACAAAATTGGAATCACAATTTTAGTACTTCCCTAGCTCAAGTTATGCATTTTATAAGATAGAAACAAATTTAAAAGCACTTTACTAGCTTAATTTAATTCCCCTATGAAAGGTCCTATTGGCTAGAGGGGGTGAATAGCCTATAAAAATTTCTACAACAACACTTAGCAACCCGGTTAGATAAATATGAGGTGAAGCGAGTATTGCGTTAGCCTACTAAAAATGCAAGCCACCTACCACAATTCTAGTTTATATAGTCTCTATCCACACAATGGCTATATCACTACACTAAGTTAGTAGTGCTCTCAAAAGCTAACTAAAGAGCCACACTAACCAAACTAATAAGCTCTCATGACTAGCTACATTAAAGAGCTTGACAACTAGTTTGTGGTAATGTAAAGAGAGAGAGCAAGATGGTTATACCACTGAGTCGAGGAATGAATCAATCAATTACAAGAATGAATACCAATGAAGACCAATCACCTCAGAATCAAATAGTGACACAATGATTTTTTACCTGAGGTTCACTTGCTTGCCGGCAAGCTAGTCCTCATTGTGGCAATTTACTCACTTGGAGGTTCACGTGCTAATTGGCATCACACGTCAAACCCTCAATAGGGTACCGCACAACCAACACAAGATGAGGATCACACAAGCTACGAGCAATTTACTAGAGTACCTTTTGGCTCTCCGTCCAGGGAAAGGTCAAGAACCCCTCACAATCACCATGATCAGAGCGGAGACAATCACCAACCTCCACTTGACAATCCTCATCTAGGTGGCGGCAACCACCAAGAGTAACAAGAGAATCCCACAGCGAAACATGAACACCAAGTGCCTCTAGATGCAAACACTCAAGCAATGCACTTGGATTCACTCCCAAACTCACAAAGATGATGAATCAATGATGGAGATGAGTGGGAGGGCTTTGGCTAAGCTCACAAGGTTGCTATGTCAATGCAAATGGACAAGAGAGTGAGCTTGAGTTAGGCCATGGGGCTTAAATAGAGGCCCCCATGAAATAGAGTCATTGGCTCCTCAGTCCACTGAAAATCGAGGACGACCAGATGCACCAGCCGGTTTGACTGGATGTAGGACCCCAACACCCGATCCTTAGATTTTTTGCCACGTGTCCCTTGCTTCAAATGCTGATCGCCCGATCTCAACAGTCAACAGTGCACTTAAGTTGTGATCGGACGCTCTATAGTGTAGGACCAGCCGCATAGTTGCCTAGTGTTCGAACACTTCTAGTAAGGTTCTAGTCGTGAATGGATGTGTCCAATTATAAGCGACCGGATGCAGACCAGCCAAAGTCCGGTTGTTTTCAGAGAGCTCCCTGAACTTCTATTTTGCGATCGGACGCGTCCGCTCCTGTATGATCGGATGCAGCACCTGAGTCCGGTCATTCTCCAACTGCCACACATCATAGTTGTTCCTCATGCTACAATGCCAGTGTATGTCAGCACTAACCGGAGGCATGCCCTAAGCGTCCGGTCACTCTTCACGCTAGCATCCAGTCACGAGACCGAGACCAAGCGCCTCACTGCTGCTATTGACCGAACGTAGGGTCAGAGTCCGGTCACTTTGTGACCAGTGTCTGGTGCACTCTGTGAAACCCTATTTTTCTATACAGGGCACCGATGGCTAACTCTCCACCGGTGAAGTTTTGAACCCTTGCTCCCAAGTGCTAAACACAATGTGTATCACCTTTGTGCATGTGTATTAGCATATTTTCACAAACATTTTCAAGGGTGTTAGCTTTCCACTAGATCCTAAATGCATATGCAATGAGTTAGAGCATCTAGTGGACACTTTGATAACCGTATTTTGATATGAGTTTCACCCCTCTTAATAGTATGGCTATCGATCCTAAATGTGATCACACTCTCTAAGTGTCTCGATCACCAAACCAAAAAGCTCCTAACAATTTCACCTTTGCCTTGAGCTTTTTGTTTTTCTCTTACTTCTTTTCTAAGTCCAAGCACTTGATCACCACCACGGTATCACCATCATCATGTCATGATCTTCATTTGCTTCACCACTTGGAATGTGCTACCTATCTCATGATCACTTTGATAAACTAGGCTTAGCACTTAGGGTTTCATCAATTCACCAAAACCAAACTAGAGCTTTCACCCTAGAACCCCCAAATAGTAGGTTTCATATTTTTATCAAATATTACACTTCATGATGAATCCAGCAAAATTTGGATCACCCCATTTGGACACTCCTAGCACAAGATATGGATTTTTGAAGTTTGCATTCAAATATGTGAAAACAAATAAAGAAAATCACTGAAAAATCTAAAATATACTACATACTCCCGGTCTTTACACCCACTGTGGCTAACAGCAGGGACCCACGGTCAACATGACCCCACACGACAGACACACAGAGCAGGGGCATGGCTTGATCGACAGGCAAACTCATCGATGACGAGGTCACCAACGGTGATGTCACCGGCATTATGTTCCCCACACTCTTGCGCATCGACTAATACCCTTGGTTAGCATGGTGGATCACCGGAGCTACCTCACCGACGACAATGGCGGCATGGCGGAGGTGCTCTGCGGCGGGCTCATCGTCTCTAGTGATGATACGGTCAGGCGAGCTTGGCTACAGCATTAGGAGGTCCTAGCAGAGCTCTAGGGTTAGGTCTAGGTCACGGTGGAGCGGTGGTGTGCTCTAGCTGCATGCATGGTGGCACGTCGGCGCACAGCACACATGGTGGTGAGGTCACCGTTCCGACAAGAAGGTAGACAAAGGTAGGTCTCCATCTTCGAGGAAGATGTAGAAGCTTCTAGATGACATGGTAACGGGCACTAGAGGGAGCTAAAGGCGGCCAGTGAGGTCGGCGGCGGTGAGCTCAGTGCATGTGGCCATGGTGGACGCACACGGCGTGGTCACGTGTTTTGGTGTGGTGGTGGCGGTAATAGTTAAACCGACTTCGGCCTTAGCATCTAGACCCTACGATAATGACCAGATGAGGGAGAGAGAGATCATAGGTGGATGGGTTGTGGCTAGCCATCGGTGAGCTTGAGCTTGGCGGCGCACTACAGCCATGGCGGCGACGGCGATGCGCAATGCGGCCTTACCCTTTCTCGAACAGCGGTGCTAGCGACTTGGTCAGGTGGAGCACGTCAAAGCAGAGCTGTGGGTGATATGGATTGGATGGTAGGTGCGGTGTGATTGGCGTGTGAGTGCGATAGAGGTGCACAGCAGCGATGATGGCTTGCTCCGGATTGGCTTCGAGCAAGAGAGCGAGGCAAGGTGAGGCAGAGAGAGTGAGCGCGCGTGGAGAGCGAGCGGGGACACGGCTCCCTTTGTTATTTGTCCTGGCCTGACACATGGGCCCAACACTAGGATACAACGTCCATGCAGTGAACACTGGCCTATGGTCGGTCAGCCACTGATGTCGCGCTGCCCCAGCCGGTTTCAGGCCTGCAATAGACGACTGACATAGCAATTTTGTGTACATGTAACTCCCAAACGAGCTTAATTCAGCGAAAACTTCCCTAATACAAATTGTAGAGCTATCGGAGCTCTACAACTTTGCTTAAATGAGTTTGGCCTAGTTTGAGCTGGTTTACAAGTTACAATGCTCCAAAGTGGTGCACATTGAAACCGAAATCAGCTTGACTTAGCAAATTTTCCTAAGTCTAAAAACAACATTTCTTTGCTACTTGTGGAGCCTATTTGACCATGTTAGGCACTGAATTAGCTCATGGCCCTTAAACAAAGTTTGTTACCCATGTCAAGAACTACAACTTTTATTAAGGGTGAACTTCCATTCAAACACTCTATGCTATAGTTCAACCTTAGTCAAAGTAGGATCATGAAAAATGACATCTTGAGTAAACTAGGACTTAGAAGCAAAATTGGTTCATGTCATGAATACAAACATTGTTCCATTTACCTATCCTAGATATGTCTAAGGTGTTTTTGTGACCCCTAGAACCATCTCTTACATTGGTCACACATGATCACAAGCATATGCATGTATATAAGCAACATCACATGTGATAAAGATAGAGTGAATGAGATGAAACTTCGTATGCTCATGCTCATGAATGCTTGGATGATGCTTGTGCTCATGAAATGCAAGTGCCAAATGTAATGCTTAATACTAGGGTGTTACAGCCCCTCCCCCTTATAGAAATCTCGTCCCAAGATTTGAAAGACCTACCATTTTCGTAAAAGGCGGGATAAACCTCACGTAGATAATCTTCTCGTTCCCATGTCGCACCTTGCTCACTGTGGTTATTGCACATCACTTTGTAGAACTTGATGACCTTGCTCCAGGTCACTCTTTTTGTTTCTTCCAACACTTGGATGGGTTTTTCTTCATAAGTCAAATCTGATTGGAGCTTAATATTGGTGGGTTCAATGGCTTCATCAGGTATGCGAAGGCACTTTTTAAGTTGAGAAACATGAAAGATATTGAATATGGCTCACATCTCCTAGAGGTAACTGGAGCTTGTAAGCTACCCTTCCACTTTGCTCGATGATCTTGTATGGGCCTACATATCTAGGTGCTAGTTTCATTTTCACACCAAACCGTTGCACCTTTTTCATGGGTGATACTTTGAGGTATACGTAGTCACCTACCTCAAATTTGATAGGCATTCTCTTGTCGACATAGCTCTTTTGCCTAGACTGAGCGGCTTTCATATGTTGTTGGATAATACGTACTTGTTCTTTAGCTTCTGTGATAAAATCAATGCCATAGTATCTCCTTTCTCTAGGCTCAACCCAATTCATAGGAGTTCTACAATTTTGACCGTACAAGCCCTCCAAAGGAGCCATCTTGATGCTTGCTTGATAACCATTGTTGTAGGAAAACTCAGCTAAAGGTAGCCATTTTTCCCATGAACCCTTGGAAGAGATCACACATGCTCTCAACATATCTTCTAAGATTTGATTTACTCACTCAGTCTGCCCAGAGGTCTAAGGGTGATATGCTGAGCATTGAACTAGGTTGGTACCTAACTGCCTATGCAAGTGCTCCCAAAACCGAGCAGTGAATTGGGATCCTCTATCTGACACAATAGTTCTTGGTATCCCATGTAGACACATTAAATGTGTGATATACAATGTTGCGTATTCATGAGGTCGGTAGCGGGTGCTAACCGGAATAAAATGCGCAAACTTTGTCAATCGGTCCACAATTACCCATATCGAGTCAAAGCCCTTTTGAGTGGGTGGGAGTCCAACAATAAAATACATGCTGAATCTCCTCCCACTTCCATCCTGGAATAGATAAAGGTTGGAGCAATCCAGCAGGTTTCAGATGATCTGCCTTGACCCTACTACAAGTATAACACCTAGCAACATAGGCAGGCGATTTCCTTCTTCATCATTGTCCACCAAAAATGGGTTTTCAAATCTTGATACATCTTATTACTACCCTGGATGGATAGACAACTTGGACGAATGAGCTTCATCTAGGATTTGATTTCTAAGTTCACAGTCCTTTGGTACCACTAGTCGGTTCTTGAACCATAGCACACCTCTTTCATCCACCCTAAAATGCTTGGTTTTTTGTTCCTTCATCTTTCTCTTTATGTGAAACACACCTACATCTATCTTCTGTAGTTCTATGATTTTGCTCGTAAGTGAACAACTAGTAGTGATGTTGTGTAGCACAACAGGATGCAATAGATTAAACCCATCTTCCAACAAGGCTTCTAAGGCATTACAATGAGATTTCTGACTAAGTGCATCTGCTACAACATTGGCTTTTCCTAGATGATAGTGCACTCCCAAATTATAGTCCTTGATCAGCTCTAACCACCTTCAGCTGCCTCATGTTCAGTTTAGGTTGAGTGAAGATGTATTTGAGACTTTTGTGATCAGTGTATATGTGGCATACATTTCCCAACAAGTAATGTCTCCATATCTTCAACGCATGAACAACTGCTGCAAGCTCTAAATCATGTGTGGGATAGTTGACTTCATGCTTTCTCAATTGTTGAGAAGCATAGGCAATAACTCGACCTTCTTGCATGAGCGCACACACCCCAAACTTGTACCCAATGCATCACAGAACACATCAAAAGGCTTTTCAATGTCGGGTTGTGCCAGAACAGGAGCAGTGGTTAGCAAGGTTTGCAGAGTGTGAAAAGCAGCCTCACACTCTAGAGTCCAATTAAACTTTTTATCCTTCTGAAGTAATCTAGGTCATAGGCTTAGCTATTTTGGAAAAGTCAAGAATGAAACGACAATAATAGCCTGCTAGCCCTACAAAACTCTGAACTTCATGAACCGAAAGTTGGGGCCTTCCAATCCATGACCTCTTGTACTTTAGATGGGTCTACAAAGATTCCATCTTTAGATAATATATGACCTAAAAAGGTACTTTCTTCAGCCAGAATTCACACTTGTAAACTTTGCATACAATTTATGCTCTTTCAGCCTAGACAAGACAACTCTCAGATGCTCTACCTCATTCTCAGCAGTAAATCAAGATATCATCGATAAACACGACCATGAACTTGTCAAACTTGGGCATGAACATCGAATTCATCAGGTACATGAAATAGGTAGGAGCATTTGTCAGTCCAAAAGATATGACCAAATACTCATACAAGCCATATCTAGTGGAGAAAGCTAGTCGTAGGTATATCCTCTAGCCTGATCTTAATCTGGTGGTAGCCTCATCTCTCATTGATCTTAGAGAATACCTTTGCTCTTGCCAATTGATCAAACAAGATATCAATATGAGGCAAAGGGTACTTGTTCTTAATTGTTATGGCATTAAGTGGCCTATAGTCCACACACATCCATAACAATTTGTCCTTTTTCTTCACAAATAAAGCTGGACAACCCCTAGGGAGACTGAAATAGGTCGAATGAGACTTTTGCCCAAAAGTTCTTGTAGCTGAATTTTAAGTTCTGCTAATGTATTGGGTGGCATCCTATAGGGTCTTCTTGAGATAGGTGTTGTACCTGGCACTAACTCAATCCTAAACTCCACATCCCTATCTGGTAGGAAACTAAGCAATTCATCTAGGAATACATCAGGGAACTCACAAACTACTAGAATATCACAGAGAGTAGTGGTTTGGATGGCACATGACAAGTTTTGGAGATCAAAACTTATGGGAAGTGGTACTAGAAAAGCATTACCCCCCTTGGGTTCCTTCAACATAATTATTCTAGTGGTAGTGTCAATGAGAACTCCATGACCACTCATCCAACTCATGCCCAAAATCACATCTATGGATAACCCAGGCAATACTATGAGATCCATAGTATATTCGCTCTCTTGTATAGAGATAAGCACATCTCTAACTATTTGGTTTGTAGAGATAGTAGCTCCAGCTAAACTTATACTATAATCACCCTTGTCTACCTCAATTATCTTCTGATCATGCTTAGATGCAAATGTTTGGCTACTAAATGAATGAGAAGCTCTAGAATCAAATAAAACAATTGTGGGGTGCTTGTTTACAAGAAACATACCAGCAGTCATGACTTTTCTAGCAGGAATCTCCTCCATGGCTGTATAGTGCACATATCCAGGATATGCCTTTGGATTAGCTTGCTTTTGGTTGCCTTAATTCTGATTTGCTCCCTTCTTATATGGGCATTCCCTAGCCCAATGGCCGGTTTGGTTGCAATTAAAGCATGGCAGATTACTTTTTGGCCCTATGGAGCTTCCCTAACCTATTTTACCCTTGGGAATAGCAATAGTGAAGGCTCTATGAAACACCTGCTAAGGATGACTGGCCTAGGCTTTTTGCTAGGGAGGCCTGAATTTAGGTGCTAGGGGACAAAATTGTGGCCTAGCTACCACTAGAGCCCTGGAGTGAGAGGAACCTGAGGCACCTACCTCAGCTGCCCACATGCTGGCCTTTTGCTACCACATGTAGGTTGTTCTTGTTTTCTTGTGTTAGGGCATCACTGACAAAGTCGTTGTATGTAGCACATTTGGAGTTGGCCATTGTTTTCATCAACTTGGTGCTAAGGCCTCTCTTAAAACTTTCAATCTTCTTTGCTTTTGTATCAACAAATTCTGGGGCACAGTGGGATAAGTTATTGAATGCATGCATATACTCTGTAAGAGTCTTGGTCCCTTGGGTGAGCTTCATGAACTTAGCTGCCTTCATGCACATCAGCCCTGGGGGAATATGATGCCCCCTAAATGCTGCCTTGAATTGATCCTAGGTGACATTTGCACTTGCAGGCACCAAAGATAGATAATGGGTCCACCAGATTCCTACTGGCCCCTACAGCTGATGGGATGCATACTTTGCCTTCATGGGTTCAGTGACTCTCAGCAAGCAAAAGTTTTGTTCAATGGTATTCAACCACTCGTTTGCTTGGAGCAGTTCTTCTACCTCTTTGAAGACCAGAGGCTTAGTGTCCTGAAAATCCTTGAAGGAGCTATACTAGCTTGGTTCAGGCCCTTGGTTTTGCTAGCAGGCACGAGCGGTATTCTACGCTAATGAGGCATAGTGTTTCTTCCATCACTCTTTGATTCCCCAAGAACTACGTGAAAAATTCATTCAGCGGATGGTGGCGGTGGTGGTGGTAGGTCACCATCATCACCACCATTTTGGCTAGTGCTGGGCCCAGCGCGTGTGCGAGGGATCTGCAAAATTACAACAATAAGTGATTATTGGATGATGTTAAGAGATTGCAGAAGAATTTTATAATCATGCCAAACTGATATTACTAGAGAGAATCTTAAATTCATACAATAAAATAGAGGCACAATAATTCATTCTCACAACATAACATCACCAATTTGATCACTTATCGTACTCGCAATGCGTTAACATGCATGTCACATTTCACAAGCAAAACGAAACTAGGATTTAATTAAAATTCCAACTATCATGGACCAACATGCAAGGTTCCAATGTTACATTAATGATACATCTAAAGATCGAAACTTAAATCACATGTCCATTACATAAAAGATCGAAAAAGATAAGGAGCTAGCGCATCTAGCTAAGCACTATAGCTGAGTAATGCCTCGGAGTGGTCACTGTCAACACTGGACATAGCATTTGCCTTGTCATTGTCCATAGGCACAAGTTGTTCTTCCTCTTCCTCTTCCCAACCTGTCATCTTCCATGAACATTTCTAGGATCTTCCTCTTCTTCTTCTGTGGCTACTAGGGGAGGAATAGGATTAATGATGTTGTTGAGGCGATGAACATCATGCTGAAGCTCCACAATGGTGTTCTGGTGCTCCTAAATCTGATGCTGGTACTCCGCCTCCCTCCAATGGTAGTCATTCTCTAGCCGCCTAGCTAGAACCATAGTCCTAGTCCTAGCCTCCTCTCTAGCCTCTACAAGACGGTAGGCCTCATCCCTCTGTTGGATGGCCTGCACCCTCTAAGCATGAGTGGCCCATGACTCTGCCTGTGCTGCAGTTCCTATCTTCAACAGCGTTCTCCATTTGAGTCTAGAGGGCTCCCAATGATGTATGAGCATCAGCAGTGTCCCAAAGAGCCTCCCTAGCTGTCTTCTTGTGCTTATGCCCATGCTTCTTCAGCCTTCGCTGTACTTCTCATAGATGTTATAGACTCTTGCCAGAAATAGTGGGCGTCCTCTTCGGGCATAAAAGCATATACATGACAGCGAACATAGAACTCATAGTAGGACTCGAGCTCTGTGCCCGCTCATCATGGTCCCACACCACAGATACATGGTCATGCTGCCTCCAAACTGCCATAGCTGGATCCACCTGAGGAATAGATTCCCCTACACTAGTTGGTGAGTGAATCACCATGCTGCTGACAAAGTGTGCTCAAGATCTCAAAGGCTGCCACTTGAGCGCCTTCCCAAGGGGTTCTTCCCACAGACTCCGCTTTTCAACCCTGGTACTGTGGTGCCCGTGTACAAGCTGGGGTGGACACTTGCACCTCATACCATGGTTCCTCCTGCACATGCCTCTGTGTCCAAAAGTATTGGGGCAGCTCTGTGTACCCCACAAAATACAACACTCTCCAGAGCAAGGCAGGTGTGCCAAAGATACCCAAGAACTGCCTCGTTCCCTTCGGTGGGTAATAGACCTGCCATCTGTAGCAAAAATGGTGCAACCCTCATGAGAACAACGCTATAATAGAAAAGAGTTACTTAACCGAATAAGAAACTTATAAGAGGAGGAACAATGAAAGTATGCAATGAATGATTTATCATGATGCATGCACTGTTCCATACATCCTCACAAACCTAGGAAAATTAAAACTTCTAGTGACATACACGGTGGCATACATACGTTCTCTCATATATAAACGTAACTAGTCGGGCTACACATTTCGTTATTAGCGTACCTACACAAGAATTTCATTTCAGCCTAGCCCCACAATTGTACATGTAGAAATGAAAATCTAGGCTCTAGGTTGCAAGCTAAATACTTCCATATATATATACTTCTGTATCAAAGCTACCCGAAAGTAAATACAGTCCCATACACACCTATAAATATGCATATATAGCCATATCAAAGCTAACCCACAATTAAATACCTTAGTATATATATATATGAGACATATATATACTTTAGTATCAAAGCTACATCTCCCCTTAGACCGCATGCTCACAACTTGTGGTCATGCCACTCATCATCTTACCTTGGGCATAGAGGCATTTGATCCATACATTACCACTCAAGTGAATGGCATCCATACAATAGCATGTCGTATGGACGACGAAAATAAAAACCCCCATGTTAGTACTTATTTAGCCACCTGAAATCCTTAACTGTGCATAAGGGAAATGATCACTAGCACACCTTAGATTCAAATTTTAGATTTGAACACCTATATATATAGCTTTAAGTTACTAAAAATTGGTTTTTGTAAAACAAAGACTTTTGTTTTAAATACACATATGGCAATAATGTTGAATCTTCCTCTGATGTCAGTTGTAATAGAACCATCTAATTTATAAGAGCACAAGTACAATGGCAGCCCACAAGCAGTCGCACTATCATAGTTGAGCCCATATAAACCTGGTAGCCATCGAGTACCACGAAGGGTCTCGATTCATCGCCAACATACGACTAAGATCATACATGATTCAACATACATGCCACATGTTACATAGAGTTCACTAATACATTGCCATACATCAGAGTACGATTAAAGTTATTACAACCCAAGTTCAAATAAAGTAGTAGCGGAAGCAAATATAGTTTGAAACTAACATCTCACAATGTTGTTCAAATACTTTGCCAGTTTATGATCAGAACCCATAAAAGCATGATGGAGGAGTTAATGAGAAGCGCCTTGCCTAGGGCCTACTCCTCGTCCATAGTGGGATAGAAGCAATTCTTATAATAGCCATGAAAGACTATGTTATCTGCAACAAGTGGGAAATAAACCCTGAGTACAAGAAGGTACTCAGGTAGACTTACCCGTCATAAACTAAAAATAAAGTGACTCCAAGGATCATGCAAGGTGTTATAAGTGGAGCTAGCTTGACACTATTTTGCATAAAAAGCCACTAATTCAGCTATACATTTTATAATTCAGTCATCAAGTTAATTATAGCTATTCATCTCTAGATTAGCAACTAACATGTGCCAAATATCTGGGAGAGACTGGTCGATTCAAATTGATTGCAACTAGCTGGGTAGTTTTCCTAACACAAACCTAGGTAGACCAAATCAATGGTCACCTTAGGTCACCTTTCGTACCACTCAGGTCCTAATTCGCGGGTTCGATCAGCGCCGCACAATCAGGGACACTACCAGGATGATAGGTCGATCAGGACTCTAACCTACCCTTGGCCTTATACCAGCTCCCCACACATCCTTACTACCTCCACAGTGAGCACTATAACAAAACGAGGCCTAGCCTAAGTTGAGCTACTCGACTTCATGGTGGGAACGAGTTATCCTGGCCAGCTAAGTGAGAGGCATGCGTTCAAAATGACAAGAGGGCCTCTAATGATGCGGTCCTTAATCGACACAGATGGAATCACATGAGTCAACCTACACATAGACTCTGCCCGGCCTCTAGTTACATTGCCCCATGGTTCTATTCCATGATAGCAAATATAGCCAACCATGCTCCGGTATCCACCTATATCTCGTAGGTGACAGGAAATCACCAGGCTTCTACCGATCTAAGCATTGCTAAGCATATATTCGATCCTGGACCTATATAGGGTTAAAGGTATATATATCTAGACAAGGTAGTTCTATGCATCAAGTGTTTCCAAATCAATTCTTACAACCTAATGCATCAAATATAAAGGACACAAGTGATATTTTGTAAAACATAGGAGGCTTAAAATGCTCTGGGGCTTGCCTTTTAGGAAAGAAATGGGTCGGTGGTCAAGGCACTCTAGAAGTTCCTCAGTAGCTGGCTCCTCGCCTTCGGGAGCTACTGGCTAGTGGTGTCTCCTAATTCTCCTTCGCCTCTTCTTCGAATTCTAGTAGGGTTACTCCTTCAGGCGATCCTATATGTATGAGCATGAAATAAGATATCATGGAAGCATAGATAACGACATGGATGATATGACATGATGAAATGCATAATCCTAAGTGTTCTCAACAGCAAGGTATTAGGGTGATAACAAGATTAACTTTCTTTTTACTGAGTAGGTGCATATCTCCTCTCTAGTAATTAAACAAATTTCCATTTAAGCAATTTATGGATTGTAATTCAGAAGCCATTTGTTTTGACCATAACTAGAGTTTTACACATCCAAATAATATGATCTTGGACTTTATGGAAAGCTTATAAAATTAGTCTACAACTTTCTTATAATCATCATAAGATGAGTCAGTAAGCTATCTAGATCAAACAATTCAATCTTTCAGATCTATCTAGAGGATAAGCAAATCTAACAGCAGAATTTTAAAAGCTATAAATCTTAAACCATTTAGCCTATAACTTTGAAATTTTAGGACAAGACAGATGGGTAAGTTATATACAACTTTGTTATTAACAAGTTTCACAGTAAATCTCATTATCATCAAGAAATTGTCACCACAACAGAAACTACTCATTGCAACCATTTAGTTGAATTATAAAGCAATAATTAACTAGCTAGCCTATAACCAATTAATTCCAAGCACAACTACTAATAGCAACACATCATATGCATCACAATCACCATAGAAAACAACATGGTTAAGCACAAGTAATTTACTTATGTGCATTTATTAATTTTGTTATATAATAGGGTGATTTAAAGGAAAATTATTTCCAATGATCAATAAATTCGGAGAAAATTACAGTAGGTTACATATGACCCCAATAGTCTACTGTACAAATTTCATTCCATTTGGATAAGTATACCAACCTCTACAAACATAACAAGTTGCATAGGCTTATTTTAGCAAAAATAGTTTAGCCTAGTGAAAGTGTCAAACAATAAATTTCATATTTTCTTTACTTTCATCCTAGCATAAGAACATTGTGTACAAATTTGCATGATCATAAGTTATGTATTTTTACCCTAATTAATTTCACCAGAAATTAGCATTTAATTAAGGTGAAATAGAAAGACCATATTCCAAGTATGCCCACTGTAGGTTTAATATTTTTCCTATCTAGAGCAAGCCAACACAAGACCCACATAACTTGGAATCACAATTTTAGTACTCCTAGCTCAAGTTATGCATTTTACAAGATAGAAACAAATTTAAAAACACTTTACTAGCTTAATTTAATTCCCCTAGAAAATACCCCAAATAGTAGGTTTCATATTTTTATCAAATAGTACACTTCATGATGAATCCAGCAAAATTTGGATCACCCCATTTGGACACTCCTAGCACAAGATATGGATTTTTGAAGTTTGCATTTAAATCTATGAAAACAAATAAAGAAAATCACTCAAAAATCCAAAATATACTACATACAGCCGGTCTATACACCCACTACGGCTGACAGTAGGGGCCCACGGTCAATGTGACCCCATGCGACAGACACAGAGCAGGGGCAGCGACTTGACCGGCGGCAAACTCGTCGATGGCGAGGTCACCGGTGGCGAGGTCACCGGCATTGTGTTCCCCACACTCTTGTGCATTGACTGATACCCTTGGTTAGCCCTATGGATCACTGGAGCTACCTTGCTGCCGACTATTCTGGCATGGCGGAGGTGCTCTACAGCGGGCTTCGTCAGTCTCCGGTGATGATACGGTCTAGGCGAGCATGGCTATAGTGTTAGGAGATCCTAACATGAGCTCTAGGGTTAGGTCTAGGTCATGGTGGAGCGGCGATGAGCTCTGGCCATGTGCATGGTGGCACGGTGGCGCACAACGCACGGTGGTGAGGTCACCTGTTCCAACAATACGGCGGCCGAAGGCAGGTCTCTAACTTTAGGGAAGATACAGAAGTTCTAGACGACACGGTAATGGGCACTAGAGGGAGCTAAAGGCGATCGATGAGGTTGGCGGCGACGAGCTCATGCGCGTGGCCATCGGCAGACACGCATGGCGCGGTCAGCGCGTTCTGATGTGGTGGTGGCGGTAATAGTTAAACTAGCTTTGGCCTTAGGATCTAGAGCATATGACGATGACCAGATGAGTGAGAGAGAAGTCAGAGGTGGATGGGTTATGGCTGGCCACGGGCGAGCATGAGCTCGGCGACGATGGCGACGCGCAATGTGGCCTTACCCATTGCTCGAACGGCGGTGCTAGCGACTTGGTCAGGTGGAGCACATTAAAGCGGAGCTATGGGTGAGATGGATTGGATGGTGGTGGGTGTGGTTGGCATGCAAGCGTGGCAGGAGGCATGCGGTGGCGACATCAGCTTGCTCCGCTTGGCTTCGAGCGAGAGAGTGAGGCAAGGTGAGGCAGAGAGAGTGAGCGCGCATGGAGAGCGAGTGGGACACGGCTCCCTTTCTTGTCCATCCTGGCCTAACATGTGGGCCCAACGCTGGTGTATGGCGTCCATGCGACGGACGTGGCCTGTGGCTAGTCGGCCACTGACGTCGCGCTGCCCCGACCTATTTCAGGCCTGCAACAGATGACTGATAGAGCAACTTCATGTACATGTAACTCCCAAACGAGCTCGATTCAGCGAAAAACTTCCCTAATACAAGTTGTAGAGCTATTGGAGATCTACAACTTTGCTTAATGAATTTGGCCTAGTTTGAGCTGGTTTACAAGTTACAATGCTCCAAAGTGGTGCACATTGAAACCAAAATCAGCTTGTGACTTAGCAAATTTTCCTAAGTCTAAAACCAGCATTTCTTTGCTACTTGTGGGCCCTATTTGACCATGTTAGGCACTGAATTAGCTCATGGCCATTAAACAAAGTTTGTTCCCCATGTCAAGAGCTACAACTTTTATTAAGGGTGCACTTCCATGCAAACACTCTATGCTATAGTTCAACCTTAGTCAAAGTAGGATCATGAAAAATGACATCTTGAGTAAACTAGGACTTAGAAGCAAAATTGGTTCATGTCATGAATCCAAACATTGTTCCATTTACCATCCTAGATATGTCTAAGGTGTTTTTGTGAGCCCACAACCATCTCTTACATTGGTCACACATGATCACAAGCATATGCATGTATATAAGCAACATCACATGTGATAAAGATAGAGTGAATGAGATGAAACTTCATATGCTCATGCTCATGAATGCTTGGATGATGCTTGTGCTCACTGAAATGCAAGTACCAAATGCAATGCTTAACACTAGGATGTTACACGAAGCACTGCCTGTGAGCCCCGTTCGCTATGGATAGCCCTTTGTGGCACACTTCCACTTTATCCATCATGTTCTTTAGCTTCGCCTTGATGCCCTATTTCTTATCGGCTCGCTCATTTTGACAGCTGACCTCTAGACGCACCTGAACGCCATCGTCATTGCTGGTTCACGCCTCCACTATCATCCGCAACACCGATGACTTAGCTCTGCCTCGCCTCCGTCTCAACCAATAGGAGCACCAAAGTCATGGTGGGCTCCTAAAGCTAACCCTGATGTCTGTTTAAGTTCTACCATGCCCTAGTGGCCAGAGCGCCATCGCACCAGCGTGCTCTACTTTGCCGAGCCGCCATGATCATGTCCACGCATGCTACTAACTTCGCTTCATCCAACTTACACCTTGGATGAGTGCACGTGAGCAAGGTGAGTGTGTGGGTGACCTTCGTGTCATTGAGAACTCGTTGTTGAGCATTTTCGCCATGCCAGAGCTCCACCGGTGTGGTCACTGCCGTGCCTTAGCCAATCTTTTATCACCGTCTATGAGTTCATGAGATCGTGAGGAACTCAAAGACATAGTCCCCGTCATCGGAGACATCACCATCGACCATTGCCACCTCACTGGAGTACCATCAAGCCACCGGAATCACTATCGTGGTCATTGCTGCGCTCCATCCATTCAATCGTCACTGCAAGGAGATGCGCGAGGGTGAGAGGAGTCCACCAGAGTAGATCACATCGCTAGCAAGCTCGCCGTCGGTGAGAACCCGCCGGTCAATGGACTGCTAGTATCATGGTCAATGCGGGCACTGTCTGGACCCCTCCTGTCAGTGAGAGCGGGTGAGAGAGAGAGAGTAAGAAAAGGATTTTGATCATTTTTTTATTTTTAGAAAAATGTTAATAATTGCTAAACTTTGATTAATTTATAATTCAATAACCAAGGTTGATAAAATCATGACACTTTGTGTAAGCTTGTTATCTTATGCTTTGTCATGGAAAAATATCAGTTTGCTAAAATCAGTACTTTTGCTAGGTCTAAAAATTACATCTTTTAATTAATAAATGGACCTTCTATGATTTTTATAGGCTAAAATAATTATCCAAAAATCATGAAACTTTTTGTGTATGCTTTATATGCATAAATCAACCTTCACAAAAAGTTTAGCTCTGTTTAGATGAAAATAAATTGTCCACTTAATTTAAATGCCTTTTATGGATTAATAAAAATACTAAAATGATTTCTATAAATCCCTAAATGACTTGGGTGTGATTTTGGACTTGATTGTGGACCTTGGAACACTAATCCCTTTGTTGTTCCCTAGCAATTTCTTTATTTGATTGTTGTACTCAAATTAAACTTGTTAATAATAATAACAATATTGTTTGTGATTAATTAACCAAACTTAACCGCGAAAGAAAGTTATATTCAAGTTAATTAGCTTTGTTTAGTCATATTAATCCATGCTTAGTACATCATCATCCTAAAACAAGCATCTTTATTTACATTTAGTGAACGAGAGTGGTGATTCTTTATTTGAGCAAGAGAAGGGTTTTCTGTCATGGATTGGATATGTTTTCTGTGATTATTCTGAAGTGACTGACAACCCCGACACTGAAGGCAAACCTCAGAGCATAAATCAATTCCTTGTGTTTTACAAATGTTATTCACATAAGTCTATGCTTTGTGCATTTAAGTAAATAAGAGTTGGTTGATATACCAATTGCTGCATGCCTTCCTTGACTTTCAATACTCAACCTTGTCACCCTGTTTAATTATACTAAGTTTAAAGATGCTTAGCCATGCTTAGTTGATAAAAGTTGAGCAATGAGTTAATGGTTCTATACTCAGGGTTGGTCTTGAGGTTTAAAAGTGATGATCATGAATTTAACCTGAGACTGGGTGGACTCTTTGCTTGTGTCAAGAATGGGGTCTTAACATAGTGCCCCACCTATGTCGAGTAAGAACTATTCATTGTAGGCTTGTATGTGTTCGAGACTTTGTAGTACTAGCCACATACTCCGATAAGCCTAATACCTCGACTATTCCATTATATGAAAGGCCAACCGCGCATTGGGAGTGGAGAGATGGCAAGAGTAGTGTGTACACATCCTGTGAATCCGCCAGGAGCGGCGCAGGGAGGTGGAGTACTTTGCTCTTGGGTAGCATTGGACCCATTCATGTTTTGGAGGATCCAAGTGAGGGTTGATATATGTAGGTTCGGGACTAGTCCTAGACCTACATATGTCATGTGGTAAGAAAACCCTAGCTAGGCCAAATTAATTCGAATCGTCGTTGCTTCTCGGAGAAGAAGACTTGATCCTCTGCCCTGCATCGTAGTTAATAACTAAAACATTAGTCCTATGATCATGAGATGAGATGGTTAAAGAAGTGCTTGACCTACATCAGGTACAAATGAGAGACATAATTATTTAACTTGAGCTAAAACATTGAAAGTAAGGATCAACATTAGTAAGCTTTACTACAAAAGTTAAACTTGATTCTTGCTACAGACTTACCTTGATTCCCCTAAAGCTTGCATATCCTTGGAGTCTTTCCTTTTTGTTAGTTAAGTACTTATTGAGTACCTTTGTACTCAGTGTTTGTTAAACCCATGTTGCAGGAGAGCCATCAGTAGAAGAGTTTGATGTGTACCCCTAGGCAGGTTGAACTTCCTTTGTGTGATTCTATTGTGGTACCTGTCATGCTACCCTACTGCCTAGTTGGCTAAAGCTTATAATTTGTATCAACTTAAGAAATGATTTATAAACTTATGGTTTGTAAGACTTCCGCCGTTTACTCTGATGTAATATATTTATATAAACTGTTGTAATACTTGAATGCCTTCTGTAATGTGTCCTACTCGGAAGGATGAAGTGGATGATTTGGGGTTCCCTGAGGACACCCGATAGACCACCAGAGTTGTCTGACCCCCATGTGCAGCCATCAGAAGTCAGAAAGACAATGATAGGCACATGTGGGCCATATAATTCAGGCGGTTCTGTCACACTAAAGGCACATATCCATCCCTCGAATAGCTTAACCCTTCAAATTAAAAAAAACTAAGTTACAAGATAGATGATACATATCAGAATATTGTATGGATTCGGAAGACTAACATCAAATACACACTTTCATCTTTGAATTAGGGACAAAATTGGGATCAGAACATTGAAGGCAAGTGACACCAAAAACCATACATTGCCAGACCAAGTGTGCGCCGCATGAACGTCGAAACAAATGTTTCTTTGGCAACATAGGCCATGTTATACATCATAGCATGGAAAATTAAATTTTCATGATATAACCTTAGGAGAAGTGTTGGGCTATTAGCTAATTTTGCTAGCAAGATTCAAAGAATAGGAAAAATAACTTAGGAAGAAAGAAAAATAGCTTCAATGTACAAGACTAACTGCTGCTAGATCATCAAATAAACAAAACCAAGAGTTACGATCACAAGCTCCTTATCATGGTATATGTTGATCACAAGCTGCAGGCTTAATTTGTGATCACTGAATTCAAGGAGAACCCATTCGATATATAGGTATTGGAAAGAAAAGGGCAAACCAGATCTATTCAAGGCTCTTGTCAATACCTGAGGAGGGCTTAGGAGTCAATGGCAACATGATGTCCCATTGGACCATTGGATGCAATCTCGCTGCAATCCGAACATACATTAAAATTGTGTAAAATATCTAATCAGATCAAACAAAGCATATAGGGGAGCAATAAATTTTCCTATCTTAGTGGTGATCGTGAAGCTTTCCAACCTAAACAAGAGAAGATCACGACGAATGGGAAGCAGACGCTGTTGCTCTTGGGATCATAGGATGACTGCCTCAGTGTAGGCACGGCGATGGGTGCTGTGACTCACCCTCCTAAGGTTCCATGAGATTTACCTGCAAGCTATCAAAATCGTAGGCAGAGCATTGAGAAATCATTAAAAACAACATAGAAAATGTACTCATATTTTTTCTCAACTATGTGAAGCATGAAGCGATTAATGGTTGACAGATAGTTCTGTGACTTCTGAAGCGATTAATCTCTATAAGATTCACCATGTAAGAATTTGGGAGAAGAGGAGTCAAGATGGGTGAAGGTAGCTAGGAGGCCAGGTGGTGGAACTCACCATGGCCGGGCTAGGTCTTGTCTTCCGCTGCTGTCACTACCGCGGCGGGGGCGTCCTTAGATCCGGCCGACGATGCATCCTTGGCGGGAGCGGCGAGAGATCCCCATGATCACTGACGGCGATGGGTACCATCTCCATGGCTGCCTTGGTGATGACATAGTCCTCTCCCCTTCAATCCCATTCTCCACGGAAGCGTCGTCATCGTGGCCAGCGTCCTCCAACGTAGAGCCGAGGTTCGTCATTCGTTTGTTGGTTGCTGGAAGGAAACGTGCGGCTTGGGGCGCGGAATTGACCAGGGTGGGGCGATTAGGACTGGGGTGGGTGATTAGTTTAGCGGCAGGGTGATTAGTTGTTAACTAAGATGATAACATGCGGGTTTTTTAGTTATAATATAGATAGATGTATGGGACCAACAAGAAGTTATGAAAATTAAAAAATTACTCCATTCGTCTATGACCTTCTAATGAAGCTTTTCTCCTCCATCTTAGAGTAACTTCAATCGATACATGACATTTTGGACCTATGCCGCCTCAAATTACATGACTTTTTAGTGAATGTAAAGCAAGTGTAAGCCCACCCTGCTTAGCAAGTATATCAAAGGAATCTATGAGGCTCAAAGGCTAGACATAGTTTGACTACGGTTCGTAATTTTAGTTAATCAAGTTTTAGCATCCTGAATCACTACTTTAGTGAACAATCCCAAATCCCAAGTGATAATAATGTATAATCAAGTTTATATCAATTCCCAACCATCCATAGTAACCACTAATCATGAAGGATCCAGATCGCTCGTATCCGTGAGCACGGCTGTTATAATAGGTCAAATATTTCTGTAGAAATTGTACAACTTTACCCACCGAGCCATGATTCCCAATGCTAGGGTTTGCAAAGCCCATAACACCTCTACCTAGGAAGTGTGGCAGGGTTTCACTACATAACCCTTCGCTAGTCGCACTAACAAGTCATAGCTGCTAAGGTTTCAGCCATCTAGTCGTATGTGGCCCTCCTCTAGGAGTGGTATGCGTGGTCGCGGCACGGTACACACACTCTAGCAGGAAAGGAAACATACCAACTAGTTCCCCCTCTTGCCCTTACGGAAAGCTACAGACGAGCTAGTACAATCTAGTTAACAGGTTAAAGTCAGGGCCATATGACACTCAGGGTTGTATGAAACCTCTTAGGTGGCCTCTTTAGGATTAAGTCCTTATGGAGAGGCACTAGAGTACTCAACCCCGTACTCTAGCCCCCTAATTGTTGCTAAAAGCTCTATTTTATCACATTGCATAATGCCTTTAGTCATGTTTAACAATTATTTTATGTTAAGCGTTGTAGCATCTATCCAAAATGCATACCCAAACCCTAGGCAATGTTCACCTAAATGGATTAAACGGCCGTTTAAACGGCCAATAAATGGTAAATGGTGCTAAACTGTTTTGTTTAGGGGGTAAACGGAAATTAAATGGTCAAAAAATAGGAAAACGGCCTAAACGGAACAGAGATAAACAACATTAAATGGGCTAAACAAATGTTTAAATGACTGTTTAGGCGAACATGAGGTAAATCTAGTTCAGTTTTGTATGGATAAATTTATATACTTAAGTTTATTATATTTATAAATGTGTACACTTGATATGTTACATGCATAAATATCTATATTTGGTTCTTTTCACATGCATAAATATATATACATACCAAAATAATTGATTTTTACTCAGATAAATATGTATAAATGCTAGAATAATTGATTTTTTACATGCACATATATAATTATATGTATTTTTTAAGTACAAAACCGTTTAGACCGTTTAACTTTATTTAAACACCGTGTAAACAGCCTAAACGCTAAACGAAGGGCGATCGTGTAAAGACCGTTTACCGTTTAGGAAAACATTGACCCTAGGTAACAAGGACATGTGGTACAAGTAATAATCTAGGTAAAGTCCTTAAGGTATTTTAAATTAGACACATGCATGAATATGAATTATAAAGTTCATAGGTACAAGGGGCCTTTGCTACACTTTGCTTCCTCAAAGTTCTCTTCTAGGTACTACTGATCCTCTTCTTGATCCTCAGTCACCACGAACTGCTCACCCTCTAAACGTGTTCCAATTCACCAATCAAGCATCCAGTCCAATCATTACATGTGTACAAATAGACTTCTATTAGAACAGTACACCAAACCATAGAAACATAGATTGAAACGCTTACAAATCTATTCTACATACTGCTACAAACACATGAGCGAAAGAATCACTCAAATCAGGACTTAAAACGTAAAAGTTATGCATGAAATAAGGTTCAATGGCTTTTCTATAAATAAACTAAACTCAAATTTGAATTTAAACTAATAAAATCTGAATTTAAATAATTTATGGATGGCGCGCATTATTACCAAAAACCATAGGGTCTAAAGTGAATAAAAACAGGACTAGAAAACAATTTATTGAACTGAACTGGACTGCGGGTTGATTCTCTGGAAACTAACGGGCTAATCTGCAAAACGCGCGTGGCTGACCGCGGGTTGACTGCGGCTGCTGACTAGGCAGCCATGTGTCGGCGTGTGAGTGGCACGGTGCACCACGTGTGCATGGGCGTGCACTGACATGGCGCTGTGGACTGAGTCCACGGTCCGCGGTGGACCGGTTACACACTGAAGGGGTACGGTTTAATCATGGCCATCCATCCAAGATTCGACGGCAAGGAGCAATCGAGACATCTCCCATCAGTTGCATAGCAGCTTCGGCGAGCCTGCTTTGGCCGACGGCGAGCCACGCGCTACGACGAACGCCAGTACAGCGCTATGGTCCATCCTGATCGAATCCAACTACACATACATGAACTACAGGTGCTCGCAAACTCAATGGGGTGCAATCCTAGGGTGGGGAACGCGCCGAAGCGGTGGTCCCACGGTGGCACCATGGCCAGCGTGCCTGGAACTCGCCGGTACAGCGTTCTAGGGCATCAACTACTGAAACGGGGGCATGGGGAGGTGGAGAACCTCACCGTGAGTCGGATGGAAGGGGTCACGGCGTCCGGGAAGGCTCTGAAGGGGTGGGTCATCAATGATGGCGACTAGAGAGAGAAGACAAGGCATGGGTTAGGGAAATCCGAGTGGTTCAAGGCCAAATCGAAGAATTGAAGCCACCTATGGAGGTGGGGGAGTACGGTGGAGCTCCGAGAGGCGTCGGCGATGGCGATTGAGGCACTGGAGCAGCGGGCTACGAGGTGGCGGTGAGTGAGCTCGAGCGGCGAACAGAAGGGAGAGGGAGGGGCTTGGCTCGGTGCTTTATAGGTCAGACGGGTGCTATGGTAGATGGAAGGGGAGCGCGCAGGGCTGGGGAATCATGAGATTGTGAGCCTTCCATGTAGGCGCGGTGGCCCGACAGCTTGCCGTGCATGGCATGCACCATCGCTAGGGCGAAGGAAGGAAAGGGAGCACGGGGAAGGAAAAGGAAGGAGCGTCTGATAGGCGGGACCCACATCACAACGAGAGGAAGGGAGAGAGCGGGGCGTGCGGGCATGGGCGCTGAGGTGAAGCCAAGGCTGGGCCACGGCGCTGAGCTAGGCTGCGCGGTGAGCAGCAGGCACGTGCGCGCAGCAGGCCGCAAGCTAGGCTAGTGCGGAGCGGGCCGCGTGCATGAGGATGGGCGTAGAGCGACACGCGAGCTAGGCCACCGAGCAAGCCAAAGCCAGGAAGGGCTGGGCCGTGCCTAGGGTTGGGCTAGAAAGGGAGTAAAGAAAAATTTTCAAGAATAAATCCTTTTCTATTTCTAGTTTCCAAATCCAAGCCAACTTCAAATGGAATTTGAATTCAACTTCAACCATTCTAGCCCTGCACTCAACCAAAAATAGTATGCTTCGACATGAATGCAACAAACATGTTTTTATACATTATAGTTAATTTTATTTAACCAAAATTGTTATTTGGCCTAGGTTAGAAATACATAGAAAATCAAATAAATGTTCAAGTTAATTACTAATTTGCAAATGATATTTTAGGGTGTTACAGCAAGATTGGTAGCATAAGGCTAACATAAGTTGAAGGTCTTGACTTTGGAGAAATATATGCCCCGGTTGCTAGATTGTAAGCAATTAGAATCTTGCTAGCCTATGCTTGTGTCCACAACATAAAGCTCTATCAAATGGATGCCAAGAGTGCATTTCTCAATGGCTACATTAATAAATAAGTATATATTGAGCAACCTCCTGGTTTTGAAGATGACAAGAAGCCCAACCATGTGTACAACTTGAAGAAGGTAGTGTATGGTTTGAAGCAAGCACCTAGAGCATGGTATGAGAGATTGAGGGACTTCCTACTCTCTAAAGGGTTCATTAGGAAAAGGTTGACACCATTCTTTTCACCAAGAAGATTGGAAAGGATTTGTTTGTGTTGCAAATATATGTTGATGACATTATCTTTGGATCAACCAATCAAGACTTTTGTGAAGAGTTTGGCAAGATGATGGCTAATGAGTTTGAGATGTCCATGATTGGAGAGTTGAGTTACTTCCTTGGTCTTCAAATCAAGCAATTGAAGAATGGTACATTTGTAAGTCAAGGCAAGTACATCAAAGACATGCTCAAGAAGTTTGGCATGAATGACGCAAAGGCCATTAGTACACCAATGTGAACAAATGGCAATTTAGATAGTGGTGCAATTGGCAACATGGTGGATCAAAAGTTGTATTGCTCTATGATTGGAAGCCTACTCTATGTGATCGCATCAAGGCCATATGTCATGTTTAGTATGTGCATGTGTGTAAGATTTCAAGCCCCACCAAGACAAAGTCATTTGAAGGCAACAAAGAGAATATTGAGGTACTTGAAACATACACATAATGTTGGTTTGTGGTATCCCAAAGGAGCAAAGTTTGAACTAGTTGGATATTCGGACTCCGATTATGCCTGGATGCAAGGTTGAAAGAAAGAGCACTTTGGGCACTTGTCAATTGTTGGGAAGATCACTTGTTTCATGGTCACCAAAGAAGCAAAATAGTGTTGCATTATCCACCGGTAGTTGTGTACAAATTCTTTGGATGAATGCCACCTTGAATGACTTTGGAATCAAGTTCAAGAAAGTGCCATTGCTATGTGACAATGAAAGTGCAATCAAGCTAACCAACAATTCGGTTCAACATGCAAGAACAAAGCACATTGATATCCGCCACCATTTCATAAGAGATCATCAACAAAAAAGGGACATTTCAATTGAGAGTGTGGGCACCGAAGATCAACTTGCCAACATATTCATCAAGCCACTTGATGAGAAGGGGTTTTGCAAGCTAAGGAATGAGTTGAATATATTGGATTTCTCAAATATGTATTGATGCACCCCACTTATATGACATGCCTCTCCTTCGAGAAATCCAAGGTAAAAATTGATTGGCATGCATACATCCTTTGCTAAGGACATGTTTAGTGCATCTAGTCATTCCTCATGTTTTATAGGCTCAATCATGAAAATCAAATGAATTTGATGCTTGTATGGTACCACAATTGCTTCTATGCTTGACTTGATCTAGTGGTAGCATGACATGTTTGTGGGCTTGCAATCCTAGTGTTTGATCTAGAAAATGAGCTATAAGTGTTTAACTCAACATGGTCAAGATAACCCTTAAGAAGCTTATCCTTGGATCAAACTGAGTTAAATATCTTTGGCAAGTAATCTACATTGAACCAAATTTATGAAAATGATCCTCACCCCATTGATTGACATTAATCTTAACCTATCTAAAATTGAACCTTTGTGGTCATTGATGACAAAGGAGGAGAAGTAATTCATAAAGATAGGGGGAGAGAAACAAAGATAAAGAAAAGATGGCAAAGGGGGTGAAATATGAAAGTAAGGGGATCAATTAAAATTTGAGCACACAAGTAGGGGGAGCAAGCTCATAAACTTGATTGATGCATTTGAATGTGCATTTCATATGTTTGCTTGCATGACACAAGTTTTAATTTAAAATTCCATGCTTGTGTGGTGTATGCTAGTTGTAGGATTGATTGATGAAATGAAAAACTAGCATGCATAGGTAATAGTTAGATATACCTTGCTTACTTATTTTGTTTTCACAAGTGGTACTAGAACCTTGCATATAATGTTAATCTCATGAGGTATCTAGTGTTTGTGTTTTGCAAGTAATTCCAAGTGGTATCTAACTAACCATGAAGCTAAGGATGGTATACTTGGTGCACTGCAATTAGTATCACGCTTCAAAGGTCCATCTCTTATACCTTAGCATCATTCGGTAGGCATTACTCTCCCACAACTCCAATTCATGCATATGTGCAAGTTTCTATCCAAACTCTTAGCACATATGTAGGGGGAGCAAATGCTACCAATGGGGGTTCATGAAACTTGTCTAAATCCTTTTACACATGGTAAATAAGCTTGGGCATGCAACATGGATTCAATTGAATTTCAATTCATATATTTGTGAAAGGGTTGTCATCAATTACCAAAAAGGGGGAGATTGAAAGCTCTAGTTTGGTTTTGGTGAATTGATGAAACCCTAAGTGCTAACCCAATTGCTCTAAGTGATCATGAGATAGGGTAGCACATTCCAAGTGGTGGAGCAAGTGATGATGATCATGATTGGTGGTGATGGCCATGGTTATCAAGTGCTCGAGCTTGGAAAAGAAGAAAGAGAAAAACAAAAGCTCAAGGCAAAGGTGAAACTTGATAGGAGCTTTTGTGTTTTAGTGATCGAGACACTTAGCGAGTGTGATCACATTTAAGATAGATAGTCATACTATTAAGAGAGATGAAACTCGTATCAAAACGTGGTTATCAAAGTGCCACTAGATGTTCTAACTCATTATATATGAATTTAGATTCTAGTGAGTGTTAACACCCTTGAAAAAGTTTGTGAAAATATGCTAACACACGTGCACAAGGTGATACACTTGGTGGTTGGCACATTTAAGCAAGGGTGACAAAGTTGGAATTGAGAAGGGACTATTTACAACGACTAGACACTGGACCGGACGCTGGACCGGTGCATCCAGTTAGCTGTCGTGTGGTGGCATGGCCTTAGTCGAGTGATCAAACACTGGCGTGAAGTGGTGAATGGACGCGCAGTGCTTGGGTCCGGTTGAAGCTTACGTACACTGATGTAGGGTTGCTAACTTAGCATGCGGCAGCAGTTGGGACCGAACGCTGGCCTGCGTCAGGTTGAGGTTGAGCGGACGCGTCTAGTTGGCAAAAACCGGCTCTAGATCATCTCTAGAAGTGACCAGACTCCAAGTTGGGGAGCATCCGGTCATTCCGTCTGCGAGTCCGGTCACAGTGTGGTTGCAGCACGGGTGCGCATGAGCGAACATAGGCTCGATGCATCAGGTCGGTGTTGCGCGCATCCGGTCTTAACTTAAGTTGTGGTGCGGTGTGAGTCGACCGTTGGAGATCTATGGCTCGCATTCAAAGACATGGACACATGGCCTGAATCTGTGGACCGGATGCTAGGTGTCGCACGTTCAGTCAGACCGACTGGTGCGTCCGATCACCACGCAATAGGATGCTTCTTGAGCTCAATGGCTCTATTCATTGGGGCTCTCTATTTAAGGCATATGGCCAACTCTAGCTCACACTTTTGGCCATTTTCATTGACATAGCAATCTAGTGAGCTAAGCCAAAGCCCTCCCACTCATCTTATCATTGACTCATCATCTTTGTGAGATTGGGAGTGAATCCAAGGGCATTGCTTGAGTGATTACATCTAGATGCACTTGGTGATTGTGTTTCACTGTAGGATTCACTTTTTTTCTCTTGGTGGTTGCTGCCACCTAGACAGTTTGGTGCAGCGAGGATCATTGAGTGGAGGAAGGTGCTTGTCTCTAGCTTCGATCATGATGATTGTAAGGGGTTCTTGACCTTTCCCCAGGTGGAGAACCAAAAGGTACTCTAGTGGATTGCTCGTGGCTTGTAGATCATCATCTTGTATTGGTTGTGTGGCACCCAATTGCAGGTTAGGCATGTGATGCCTATAAGCGCGTGAACCTCCAAGTGAGTGAATCGCCACAACGGAGACTAGCTTGCTGGCAAGCAAGTGAACCTCAGTGAAAAATCTTGTGTCATCATTTGTCTCTGAGGATTTCTATTGTGATTGATTGATTGTCACTTGCCATGGTAGTATAACATCACTACCTCACTCTTGTACTTACATTTCTAGTGTAGCTAAGCTCTTTAGTGTAATTAGTTTTGAGAGCTTGCTTGTGTCTTGTCTAGTGGTTAGTGAGGCTCTTTAGTTAGTCTTTGAGAGCTCACTAACTTAGTGGTAGTGACCTAGCCTTGTGTGCTTAGTGACTATAGTGACTAGAATTGTGGTATGTGGCTTGCATTTTTAGTAGGCAAGTGCAACATTTGCTTCACCTTATTTTTATCTAACCACTTTGCTTAGTGTTGTTATAGAATTTTTATAGGCTATTCGCCGTCCCTCTAGCCATTAGGACCTTTCACCTAAAAAACGAACGCCAAGACTGGAGGCCACGACGACATCAACAAGCCCATGCTATGCAGGGGAGTTGGTGAACAACCGCCACTCCTATAGCGCCGCCATGGCTGGAACAGTGCTACCACCGTATGCCATGCCTTGGTGTAAGGAGCAAGCTCACGACCACTATGCCCCGACGTGTTGATAAGACTAGCAGGATTGCCGCACCAAGCAAACTAGCTTCTCCCTCCCTCGGGCTCTTGGCCACTTGGGCTAGGAGAACCCTACACCTCTACATGTAATCGGGCCCCCGCGGTTATATAAGGGGAGCCAGGCCTCCTTCAAGAGGAGAGAGTTCATTATTTTCTCCTACCTTGAATCCCTTCTACCAGTAGAACCCTAGCTTGTATACCCCCTGTTGTAAGCCGTTTGGAGCACTTTGACATTGAGGAATACGTACTCACAGTCTCCGGCACTAGACGTAGGGCTTCGTCCCAAACCAGTATAAATTCTATATGTCCTGAGTGCTAGCCATCGACTCTCTTGAGCAGCATGGTGATAAATTTACTTGTCGGTTCTCAAAACACCGACACCGATTTATTTAGATCGAGTGAGAACGGCCTGTGAATGTTGCTTCTCCGCTTTTATTCTTACTTAGCTGAGTAGAACACTAGTTCGCTTAGCGTCAAGCTTGACGGATGTCTCTTCTCACCATGTCGAGAATGAGCCAAGTGTAGTGCCGCTGCCGCGTGCAGATCCAGCACCAGACTAAGGGTCTATTTTGGACAACTCTACCACCGAAAAAGTGAATCTAGATCTAGAATTCACCATGGAGCAGCTCTACCAGTGGATCTAAGATCCACCAAGGATCTGACAAGGAACTAATTGGCTACAAAGCAACTCCAAATCCATGGATGGGTATTTTTGTTGGAATGACCAGATTTGCCCTTGGCTCTCTGTCACACTGCCACTCGGACCCACACGTCAGAAAAAAAAACACTGCGTATAGGGACGACCGGGGCCAGGACAAGCTCATGGACGGCCAACGGGGTGGCACGAGGCCGGTCAGGAGGCAGGTTAGGGGCGTCCGCGGCCGAAGTAGGGCCAGCCAGAGCAGCACGCTACCGTAGCGAGGCTAGCCTAGGGAGGACGCATAGGGCAGAGCTAGGGAAGACACGGACGGTAGCGTAACAGTGACTAGGGCAGAGCGCGGACAGCGGCATCGGTGTGCATAGCCTCGGAGGGCACAGCCACGGACGGGCGTGGCCCCATCGGGGCACCGCTTCCGGTGGATGCATGTGCTGCCCCTTTTGCTCCCGCTCATCTTGTCTCCGGTGGAGCATGGCTGGCCGAGGCTGGATGGGGTGGAGCCAGAAATCGAGCCTGCAGACTAAGTGGGTGTTTAGATGGACTAAACTAAACTTTAGGCCATGTTTTGGAGGCCAAATAGAAAGTTTAAATATAAAATAATCATAGACTAATAAAAACTAATAGGACTAATTGATGAGTAGAACTCATTAGAACTTTTCTTAATTAGTCTTGTTTAGTCTATTATCCAACAATGGACTAAACTTTAGTCCAATGATCCAAATAGGCACTAATCTGTGTTGCCCCTCGTCTCAAACCTATCCTGCACCACCCACAGGCCATAGCTCCGCCTTTGTCTCCTTTGCTTGTTGATCCCCTTCCTCGAGTAGCAGTGTCTCCGGTTCATACTCGATGTCGTACATAGTTATATTGTTGACCAACGGTAGAATAAGACGTATTGGACCAATGTTACAAGAACTTTTAAAAATGAAAGAAACATGCAGGAAAATCCAAAAATTGCAAAAAAAAATTTGTTAGACTTTCCTAAGCAGATCTATTCAGGAAAAATAAGAAGTCAACTGTTTCTTTAGTTTATTTTCATGTGTTGTTGGTTCTTTGATTTTGAATTGTTCTATTTATGTTAAATTCAAGTTGATCCAAAGAATTATTTTATTTACATTGATACTATACACGATCTCATGTATATCAAAGAAACAATAAAACACTTCTAGAGCACCAGTTTTCCACATGTGCACTAGTTTTTCACATGTAAAGGGGGAGCTACAACTCTAAAAAAACATATCCACAACACTAGCTTCACCTAGATCCACCATGAAGTTAGGCTCCTAGAAACATGTTTGGGAGAGTTCACAGCTATAAATTGGACTCATATGTAATTATTAGGGGCCAAAATGATTAAATATGAGTCCATATTAGAGCTGTGGAGGGCGCCGGCGGAGGGGGCAGTAATGTGGGGCATGGTGGGCCGATCTCGTGGCCATTGGGGCTAGTTCGTGGCGGTGGCCCAGCTCGTGGCGCCCATGGGAGTTGAGATTGCAGCAGTGGTGGTGGTGTGCGGGGGCCGAATTAACTACTCTGCGTCGCTGAAGCAAGGACAGAGATTCTATTGGGATGATTGGGGCGGAGATGGGAAAAGCTAGGTCTCAATGGGGAGAGTCTTGGGCGAGAAATCATCGCGACAGTAATTCCCCATCACCATTATTTTTTAACACGATCCTCTTTATTTAGTTAGGAGGATTGTACACATTACAAACACCATCTGGTGTGTTCAAAAACCATTTACATGCCACCCTAGCTCAGCATGGATCGAGCTACAAGCTATCCTATGAGCATCAGTATTTGAGTCCCTATGCTCATGTACAAACTTGACACTTCTAAAAGCTACCTTCCTCGCATTGATCTCCCAGACAACCTATCCATAGATTCTGAGGTCGCATTATTGGATACTCTTCACGACATTTGGACAGTCATTGGCTAACCTAAAACTGTCAGCTCATTGGTTTGAAGCGAGGGCCATCCCTTCTCTACATGCAATGGATTGCATCACCTCTGGGCTGATAATTTCCTGAAGGACCAGTGCCGAGGCTCCCATAAATCGACCATCCCCATCTCTTGCTATTGCTGCCACCGAAGCCGTGGATGTGTTCTTAGATAAAGCCATGTCGACATGGATTTTAACAACACCTGAGGAGGGGTGCAATCAATGCCGGCCTACTCTAGTGCACCCAAGGCTAGGGGACCGCTGCACTTGCTTCCCCTCCCCTAGCTCCAACACAAGCCTGTCCATAAAATTATGCATCGACAAAGAGCTTTGGTAAACATCCTCATGGATCGCCATCCGCCATGCGAACCAAATAGCCCACAATGTGATCACCACTCTAACGATATCTTCTTGTGGTAGGATTTTTGCCATGATCATTAGCCAAGATTAGCGTCATTCTCTAGAATTCTACTCAAGAGTTCCATGGTCTCTTCCTTCTCCAATGCCCAAATGCATCTCACCATGTAACATTCTAGCAAAGAGTGTCTCCACGAGTCCTCCATCCCATAGAAAAAGCAGGTGCTACCTTGTGTCATCTTCCTATGGTGAAGCACTGTCAATGTTTCACCACCGATAGCCTGCCATGGGGGTACCCGGGGCAGTATGTTCGGGCTTCAGCGTATGCAAAACTCGACGGTTAACGCAAGAGACAGTCAATTTATCCTGGTTCGGCGTTAGCCTTTGCTTTGGATTGATTGTCAAGTGTTGTTGTCTCTAACTCTCTTCTGCTGGACCTCCCGATCTAAGGAGCCCTGCCCTCCTTTATATAGTCAAGAGGCCAGAGTCCTAGTCGGTTTACAATGTAGAGTCTTAGTAGGATTATAGGGTAGTATTACTACTAGGATTACATGGGAGGAATCCTAATCAAACTAGATCTCCTCTCTTCCTTGCGGTGTATCCCGTGGGTCCCTGTATCGACAAGCCCCCGAGCACTTCATGGTTGAACTCCGGAAGCCTTGTTTTGTTCCTCCAGGTCTTGCCGAGCAGGAACAAGCGTCGCCCGAGTGCTTTCTTGAGCGAAACCATGTAGTGCTTCTTGGGATCTTCGAGTGGTGTGTGCTTTTTAAAGAAAAAGTACCCCCATCGTGTAGCCCCCGAGCCTCTTGCTATTTGGAACAAGGAGCTAGAGGGTCTTGTCTTGAAATTGCTCTGATTCTTCGTCGAAGGGCTCCCGAGCATATACCCGGGTTCTTTATCAAAAAGAACTCGGATATAGATCGGTCCGGGTTCTTTTTGTCATGAGGCTTTGAAGTGGTCTGTCTTGAAGAAATCTTCTCGGTGACGTGCGCTTTTTCGAAGAAAAAAGTGCACTCATTGAGTGTAGCCCCCAAGCCTCTTGCTATTTGGAACAAAAAGTTAGAGGGTCTTGAATCTTATGTTGTTTGAAAACTCCTGTCTTGAAGAAGTCTTCTGAGTGATGTGCGCTTTTTGGAAGAAAAAGTGCACTCACTGAGTATAGCCCCCGAGCCTCTTGCTATTTGGAACAAAAAGTTGCAGGGTCTTGAATCTGAGTTGTTCAAAGAATTGAAAACCTCTTCTGAGGATATGTAGGATCTTGTAGACATTCTCAAGGGTGTATCCAAGTAACCCACGAACTGCAGTAGGCTATCAATATACCATTGCAAGTCAACACAGTTGCGCCACAGAGTACTTTCCATAATTAGCTTGCGTGCTTGATGTCTTCTTGCATGCTGCTGTATGTCATGCCTCTTCCTTTGTTTCGCTTGAGTAATGAAAGTACATATAAATATGCACGTGCATCCTCATATTCGTGCTCATCTTGCTAACACAAAATCTTCTCGTTTGACCATGATCCGATTCGAGCAAGGCAACCTAGATAATCCATCAAAAGGCTTCGGGTGGGCAGTCTCCTCATCGGAGACCCCGTATCACCCCCACCTTAGAATTTCCAAATCATCGCAACAAGGCCGACCTTAGCTATCGAGTAGTTGATCACCCCAACTGAGTAGTCGATCACCGCGGCCGAGTAGTCGGACATCCTGGCGACTTGTAGAGCAGCAACCGAGTAAGACAGCGCGGGGCGTGTGTCTTACCCAATGAAGTAGTGGCCAAGTAAGGTAACCAGCAGTGGGCGAGCTCCTTATTTGATGACGTGGTCCAGAAAATGGTTCCCTTTCCGATGAGTAGGCTTCATGAATTAAGGCCTCGGCAACCCAGGTAAATCAACTGTAGTAGAGCCGCGGAGGTGTATGGATAATGTCCAAAGATATATGATGATTAAAGAATATTTGAAAAAAATATTAAACCATGACTTAGCTTGATTAACGGCCGCATGGTAGAATCAGCGCGTGATCCTGACATTTTGCGCTCAGGAGACCCCAGTGGTTGTAGCCCCCGAGCATCAGCTTGCGAGTACTTGGACATGAGCTGTCGAGTAGTTGGTCACCGTAGCCAAAGTAATCGGAAAATGTGAGGACCTCATCGGCGGGCTCAAGCATCTTTTCAGCTCTTTTGCTCTCGGCCGATATGCTCAGGCATAATTTCAGCCATTTTGCTTTTTTGGTTCGGGTGTTAGCTTATTAGCTACCCTCATCGGCGGGCTCAAGCATCTTTTCAGCTCTTTTGCTCTCGGCCGGTATGCCCAGGCATAATTTCAGCCATTTTACTTTTTGGTTCAGGTGTTAGCTTATTAGCTACCCTCATCGGCGATCTCAAGCATCTTTTCAGCTCTTTTGCTCTCGGCCAGTATGCTCAGGCATGATTTTAGCCATTTTGCTTTTTGGATCGGGTGTCAGCTTATTAGCTACCCTCATCGGTGGGCTCAAGCATCTTTTTAGCTCTTTTGCTCTCGGCCGGTATGCTCAAGCATGATTTCAGCCATTTTGCTTTTTTGGATCGGGTGTCAGCTTATTAGCTACCCTCATCGGTGGGCTCAAGCATCTTTTCAGCTCTTTTGCTCTTAGCCGGTATGCTCAGGCGTGATTTCAGCCATTTTGCTTTTTGGATCAGGTGTCAGCTTATTAGCTACCCTCATCGGTGGGCTCAAGCATCTTTTCAGCTCTTTTGCTCTCAGCCGGTATGCTCAGGCGTGATTTCAGCCATTTTACTTTTTTGGATCGGGTGTTAGCTTATTTAGCTACCCTCATCGGCAGGCTCAAGTATTTTTTCAGCTCTTTTGCTCTCAGCCGGTATGCTTAGTGAAAACAACTCGGGAAGATTCGCAATGAGATATCTGTTGTTGAGGAAGACCATCTTTATTGATCATGAATGTTGATCTCTTGTGGTTTGTATATAGATTCTTCCTTGAGTTGTTTTCATACGTAGAATGTTCTTAGTTGGCTGATGTGCCATGTATTGTTGACTTCTGTTCCATCTTTAGTCATCAACTTGTACATGCCTGGTTTGGTGACTTTTGTGACAATAAAAGGACCTTCCCACGTACTGAGTAGTTTATGGCGTCCATCAGCTTTTTGTAATCTTCGGGTAAGTTCTGCTTCTCCTTCGTCATATTGTTCTATCCTTGGTGACGTCTAGATCAAATTGGTAGGTAGTACGGCTTCTGATCCGTAAACTAGTAAGAAATGTGAGTATCCAGTGGCTCTGCTTATTTGAGTTCATAGCCCCATACTACTTTGGGCAACTCTTCAATCCATTTGGATCCATAGTCCACTAGTTCTTCATACAACCTGTCTGATGACGACCAGAATCTAAGCGGTTGGAGCTGGGAGCTCAGGGGTTATCGCACCAGGTTGTTTGATGAACACACTGGGTGCGACCTTCCCCTGATCCGATCCGAGTTGGGGCGATGATCCGAATCTGAGTTGTTGGAGCTGGGAGTTCAGGGGTTATCACGCCGGGTTGTTTGATGAACTCACCGGGTGTGACCTTCCCCCGTCCGATCTGAGCTGGAGCGTCGACCAGAATCAGTGGTTGTTGAGCTGTGCCGGATAAGATGTTGCCACGTTGTGGAGTCCAAACAGAAAAGGACCCGACTTCTTGAAAGAACTCTAAATGTACTCCTGAGTTGTATTCTTGATAGTTTGATGCCGTGTTCTGGAGCCCTGTCGAAAAAAGAACTCGGACTATTCTTGAAAGAACTCTGAATGCTTTCCGAGTTGAATTCTTGATAGGTTGATGCCGCGTTCTGGAGCCCCACCAGAAAAGAACTCGGTTTCTCGAAAGAACTCGGGTAAGACTCCATCTCGGATGCAGAGCCTGAGTTTGAGTTGGATGCGCAAAGCCGCGAAATCTGAGTTGGATCGGACATCACGTGCTGCGCGAATCTTCCGGCGAGTTGATCTAGTCGTAGTCGCCGAAATAGAAAGGTCTTCATGGTGATCCGAATCTTTGAGGAGACGGCTTTAGGGGCTTGCCATCGTCGTCTGCCTCGTAGATCCATGAACCAAAGATGAAGATTGATTCCGTCGAGAAGATCGTGTTGTCGAGGTCCGTTAAACTCTCGGATGCAAATTCGTCGAAAGCCCCTACCTGGCGCGCTAGCTGTCGATGTTTCACCACCGATAGCCTGCCATGGGGGTACCCGAGGGTAGTATGTTCGGGCTTCAGCGTATGCAGAACTCAACGGTTAACGTAAGAGACAGTCGATTTATCCTGGTTCGGGCCCTCGACCGTGATCGAGTAATAGCCCTACTGTCCAGTCGGCGTTAGCCTTTACGTTGGATTGATTGTCAAGTGTTGTTGTCTCTAACTCTCTTCTGCTGGACCTCCCGATCTAAGAAGCCCTGCCCTCCTTTATATCGTCAGGAGGCCAGAGTCCTAGTCGGTTTACAATGTAGAGTCTTAGTAGGATTACAGGGTAGTATTACTACTAGGATTACATGGGAGGAATCCTAATCAAACTAGATCTCCTCTCTTCCTTGCGGTGTATTCCGTGGGTCCCGTATCGACAAGCACGTCTCCGGTCTGCAGCGAGTGCTTCGCTAATCGCTAGAGAAAAATGCGGATCTTTGAGGGGACTCTCTCACCTTCCACGGCGACATCTATTCCTTCGAATTAGTTCGGTGATCCGACCAGCCTGCAATATTTCACACTGGCTACGTCATGCTGCTCCGTCGATGGACTAGCATATGATACGTTGAGCATACCGAGAAGCTGTCCCGTTTGTCAAAGTGCCACACCCAGAAGTCCTCCTACCTTCTTGTACAGATAGGTATGTTGGCAATCGTCATCGCGTCATGAGGCATAAAGTTCATGACATAAAGAACTCCTCTAGCATGTCATATTTCCACGCCACCTCAGCCTGATTAATTAGTTCACTGACCATCTGAGGAGAGTTTGGTTTATCCAGCCTGATGGGGCGACGTACGCTCTCCAAAGGTAGCCAATTCGTCATCTAAATTGCTGTCGTTTCTCCCGTGCCTATTCTTCCTATCAATTCCTGCTTCAAGACCTCGTGTCCATATTCTTTTTATCAATTCCTCCTTCAGGACCTCGCGTCGACCATTGAACGCCAAATGCGCGACGGGAGGAACCAAAATCGGCCTCCACAAAAACACCATCGCTAATAGGTGCGGCAGTGCTAGTTTGGCCCTAAAACATTTAGGCCCGCACCGGCCACACTCCCACACTCTTCTGCTGAGTTTTGATGGGTGAGTTGCAGGTGCAGCCTGGGAGAGAGAGTCCATCTCGGTCTGCCCATGTGAAAAGAACAGAAAAGAAAGCAGCCCAATCGGCCAGCCAAGAAAACCCGAAACCCACGAAGCCCAGCGAGCCCTTCTCCAATCTCCACTAGGCTAGTATTAGTACGCGGCCAGCCGCCAGAGGCGGGTCGGAGTTGAGCACTACCCCTTCTCCTACCCTTCACCTCCCGATTGCCGCCGCCACCACCGCGTCCCCAACCCCTAGCACTCAGCGCCCCCGTACCGGATCGACGCCATGGTGTCGGAGGCCAGCAAGAAGAAGGCCGCCCAGAAGAAGGCCGCCGCGGCCGCCAAGAGGGGAGGCAAGGCCTCGGTGGCGTCCTCGTCGTCTTCATCTGCGGCCGCGGCCGCCGATAAGGCGGCGAACGGCGTCGCGGCGCTCAAGCTATCAGACCGCACCTGCACCGGGGTCCTCGCGTCTCACCCGCTCTCCCGCGATATCCACGTGAGCACCCCTTTCCGATCGAACCCTCGTCTTCCTGTTCTTTCGTGATTCGTGGCGTGAATCTTTTACGCTCCTGAACTCGCCCTAGACGCGGAGGATCTAGCAGTTTATTTTTTTTCCTATTCGTTCCATCACATACTCCATACGCATACTGGGTCAGCTTTAGGACGCTTGGAATCGCCGACATCTTTGATCTGTCTTCTAGAGTGGTTTTGATATGCGCACCGACCTTTGATCTTTGAATTAGTAGACTACTACTATTATTTATTTTGTTAGATATGGTTCCACAAACATGGTGATGGGGAAATAGTTTCCAGGGGGCAGCGAATGGAAAATTGGAATTTCGTTTTGTTAAGGCACATAAAGGGACAAAATCAACGAAGCCCTCTGATATCGCATCCAGTATCTTTGGATATTATGCTATATCTGAAAACAGAGGTTAGGGCCCTTACCGTGTCCTATGCCTACCACTTTTCCTTCAGAAAAAGCAAGTGATAATGTTCCTCGGGGATATCTTGCTTTCGTCTTTTTAATTTGGCTGGAACTTCTGCTTATAGGTTAATTGTTCCTGTGTCTAGCACAATCTCTATCCTGTTGCAAGCACCATCTGTACCATGGATCATTGTCTTTAATACATCGCGGTCCTAACTAAATGGATGTATGTGCAGCAGTGAAATTCAATGACCATGTAAATGGTAGTCAGTTGGCAGATATAAATTTGGTCATGACACCAGTTCCATGTGAAGTTCAAGTTTGGCTTCGATGTAGATTGTTATTATGAAATACAGGCTGTGGCTTCTTTCCTATTACTTGTCCTGTCACTTCCTTTTACCATTAAAGGAAGTGAGGATCTTTGGCCTCTTTAAATTAGAACTCTCTCAGTATATCTGGGTGCTGCATCTCCTGTTGATTCGTTTAGCCCTTTGCTGATTGGTAATTTCTGTCGGCGAAAAAACGTGTCAATGCATCTGACACACAGCAAGCCGGAATGATCTGCTTAGGATGAGCTCGGAGATCCGCTTGGCTTCAATCGCAGGACCCGTCGACCTTGCGAATTCCTCTCGACGCGTGCCAGTCAATTTGACCTACAATTGACAATGAGAGAAAGTTTATCAGTAATTTAAGGTGGAACACACTGGTCTTATCCAGACAGTTCCAACCGTGCCGCTTCGGGAGTAGCTAGACGGGAAAATCGACTAAATAGCCGATATGCGAAGAAATCGACTGTTATAGACGGTAAAGCTTGTGGGTCGTGATTGATTTTATGTTGATAAGTACAATACACGCAGATATAAGTAAAATCATCAGATAGGTGAGTATTAGCAGTGTAAAGCAGACCGATGAATCTAACGAGAAAGGATGTAGCATGCGAACAAATCGACTGTCTAGTACAAATGGATCTACAAACGCTTTTAATCTAATATGTTACCATCAACAGTGAGGTTCGACCGAATCGATGGCAGCTATGATGATAATAACAAACTAAAACCGAAGAATTCATAAAATTATCTATACATTGACAGGCTTTCCGAAAACATGCTATATTTGTGAAAGCTCGAGCGGATCGGCTGAAATAGCCGATTCAGATGAAAAGGGACTACAACATGTGAACAATTGACTATTTAACATGGACAAATCTATGAATTCATCAGACTTAACCTGTTATCTCTAATAGTGGGGTTCGACCGGATTGATGGCAGCCGTGATAAAGACAACAAATCAAACCTTTAAAGTAAACAGATCTATTCACATTTAAAAGAATCATGGAGACACACTGTAGGCGTTAAAGCGTAGGCGATCAGCTATTTAGCGCAAACAGAGGTCACGCCTGATCGAAAACAAAACTAACAACAAGCATCCTCCGATCTAAAGTGCCATCAGTGGGGATCGGCCGGATCGTTACAGCCATAATAGCGAACTATAGACCAGATTTAACTAGCCAGCAAACTTCCTCAAGATCAGACATGTCTTAACCGTGTACTATGTACGATCAAGATCAAAGTAGAACAGTCGATGAAACATAACCCGTCGCTCAAAGTAAGAAACATCGTATTGTAACAAAGCAAACGACGGACTAAAAGGATATGAGGCCGATCTTGATCGATCTCGACCGGGCAGGTTGATGTTACTGAAATTAATGACAATAAGAACATCAACAAGATCGGTAATTTAATAAATCTACCCAAAGGATGTCACTCTTAGGTAGAGCCAATAACTTGATCTTAATCTAATTCGAGCAGTGGAGGTCGAACTTAACCGATGCAGCCGTACTTGAACTAGATAAGGGTCAATAACTAGCTTATACTAGAGCTCGTAGTGTTGGTCGAACTTAACCGATGCAGCCTTACAAACCAAAGCATAAGCCATGACGGTACTTACAGACAAGCCGTAGGTCGGCCGGACCGATACAACCCTATTTGTTGAAGAACTCGCCGAAATCTACACTACTCCTACTCCCAAGGGTTGGCGTAAAGCCGAAAAAAGTAATTTGTATTTATTGATTGGATGATCTTTACAATAGCCGAGGTTCAATATTTATACCCGGAACCTAAGCATTAATCATACTCAAGTACGACTCATTACTCTTTGGAATAAGGGAAAATACTTCTAATTTAAGATAAGTTGGACCCTAATCATTCCCTTTTTTTAGAGTCCGACATGTCTTTCCCGACGCCAACCGTAGCTTATTGTCGTTATCTACTGACGTCATCTGAAGAGAGCCGATTCTAGTGTCGCATCTGAATCAGCTGATATCGACCCTTATGCAATCGATTCCTTGATGACACAATCTTGAAAACTTCGAGTTCTCATGTTCTTTTTCTCAAATTTTGGTGTAAACAATGTCCTAGTCCCCTAATAATCTATGTTTTGGATGTTGCAGATAGAGTCTCTTTCTTTAACATTCCATGGGCATGACCTTATTGTGGATTCTGAGTTGGAGCTGAACTATGGGAGGTAATAAAAATATACATAATGCTACCATTCAGTTACGAGCAGGTATGATGTTGGAGCACGTCACTGATACCTTTTATCTGTTATATTTTTATTTTATATAACAGGCGATACGGTTTGCTTGGGTTGAATGGCTGTGGGAAATCTACTCTTCTCACAGCAATAGGCTGCAGAGAACTTCCTATCCCTGAACACATGGACATATACCATCTAAGCCATGAGATTGAAGCTTCTGACATGTCTGCACTGCAAGCCGTTGTTACTTGTGACGAAGAAAGAGTGAAGTTGGAAAAGGAAGCTGAAATTTTGTCTGCACAGGTTGAGCTCTTGGAATCACAGAATTGTTATTTTCACATGTTCCTTCTCTATGTACTGCCTTTCTCAGGTTGCAAACTGTAAGTTAATGCTGGTGGCACTTTTAGGACGATGGTGGTGGCGAAGCTTTGGATCGTGTCTATGAGCGTCTAGATGCAATGGATGCTGGAACTGCAGAAAAGCGAGCTGCTGAAATATTATTTGGTCTGGGTTTTAACAAACAAATGCAGGCAAAGAAAACTAAAGATTTCTCTGGAGGTTGGCGTATGAGGATTGCTTTGGCGAGAGCACTGTTTATGAATCCAACAATCCTTTTGCTTGATGAGCCAACAAACCATCTAGGTAAGTCTTGGGAAATCTAAAATCAATGGAAATGTAATTAGAATACTTTGTTTTCAGTGACAGATATTTAACGGAACCCTGCTATCAGTGAAATATTTATTTATATACAAGAAGTTGGAACTTCATATCCATATGCCCATTTGCATAACCTTACATTTCATTAATTAGTAAGGCAGCTTCCTTCAAGCATCGATGGATATATTCACCCAAACATAAATGATACCTTGTGAATTCTTATGCACATTTGCACAGCCTTACTTTATACTTCTGAATAATACTGCCAAAATTCAATAATTCTTTAGTGCCTGTCAAAGTTACTTTTTACGGGCTGTTTTCAACTCAGGGAAGGCATCGTTTTCTAATTCTTTACACTCATTTGCAGATCTTGAGGCTTGTGTCTGGTTGGAAGAGACACTGAAGAAATTTGACCGCATACTTGTTGTCATATCACACTCTCAAGATTTTCTAAATGGAGTGTGCACTAACATTATCCATATGCAAAGCAAGAAGCTCAAGTTATACACCGGTAACTACGATCAGTATGTTCAAACTCGCTCCGAGCTTGAAGAGAATCAAATGAAGCAGTACAAATGGGAGCAGGAACAGATTGCTTCAATGAAGGAGTACATTGCTCGCTTTGGTCATGGTTCTGCAAAGCTTGCTCGTCAGGCTCAGAGCAAAGAGAAAACTCTTGCAAAGATGGAGCGAGGTGGTCTCACTGAGAAGGTTGTTAGGGACAGAGTTCTAGTGTTCCGGTTTACAGATGTTGGCAAGCTTCCTCCACCCGTGCTACAGTTTGTTGAAGTCAAGTTTGGGTATACACCAGATAATCTCATATACAAGAGTCTGGACTTTGGTGTTGATCTTGACTCTAGAATCGCATTGGTTGGTCCCAATGGGGCAGGGAAGAGCACTCTTCTGAAGCTTATGACTGGTGACCTTGTTCCGTTAGATGGCATGGTTCGGCGCCATAATCACCTGCGCATTGCGCAGTACCATCAGCATCTGGCGGAGAAGCTGGATCTGGACATGTCATCCCTGGCTTACATGATGAAGGAATACCCTGGGACCGAAGAAGAGAAGATGCGTGCTGCTGTTGGCAGGTTTGGCCTGTCAGGAAAGGCACAGGTGATGCCGATGAAGAATCTTTCTGATGGGCAAAGGAGCCGTGTCATTTTTGCATGGCTGGCATATAGGCAGCCGCAACTGCTACTGCTCGATGAGCCGACAAACCATCTGGATATTGAGACCATTGACTCCCTGGCAGAGGCACTGAATGAGTGGGATGGTGGTTTGGTCTTGGTGAGCCATGATTTTAGGTTGATCAACCAGGTTGCTCAAGAGATCTGGGTGTGTGAGAATCAGGCGGTGACAAGGTGGGAAGGTGATATCATGGATTTCAAGGCACACTTGAAGAGCAAGGCTGGTTTATCTGATTAGAAGGCTTTTCTAGCAACCATGAGCATTTTAACTCTGTATCACGAAGTCCTATTTTTCCAGTAGCAAACTATCGGAGATACTGCTATTGTATCGGATTCCTTTTAAGACTTCCATCGCAACCGGAGTACCATATACTACCTGGAGTACCATAGACTACCTGGAAGTTTGGATTTGTCAAAGTTACTGGATTCTATGATTGTGAACATACAACTTAAATTTAGTTTCAAATTCAACTGAAATTTTATTTCTTCAGAAAAATGGTTTTGTTAATCATTTGAAAATTTTATTACACTTTGGTGGCACTTGTCTCGAGTTTCATACCATCAGTTCCATTTGTCCGATAGACATGTATTCAAAGAACGCGTTTGACGCTACGCGGCTAGCCCAAGATCGTAGCATCTCGCGTATGACGCTATGCGGTTAGCCCAAGTTCGTAGCATCTATAGTTTCAAAAAAAAAGTTCGTAGCATCTCTCAAAATGAAGTTGATGGTTCCTATTGCGTTGGTAGCCATCATGAGCGCCGAGTTTTTGTTTTTTTTTTTTGTTTTTTTTGAGAAAAAATCATATTACCATATTTTGATGTAAGATTGAGCCAACTGTTGGATGGTTTTTTTCTTCATGATAATTTACTTGTAAACCCACCCCCCCCCCCCCCAAGATTGTGATAGATTTAGAATACTCTTGAGAAGCTTTCAACGCTTCAGATCAACCTGTTTACAACCAATTAACCAAACACCAACTTAATTTATGTATCCAGATGTATATGCATGCTTGCCGTGTGTAGTCTATAGCACCGTCCATCTTGTCAACAAACAACAGAAAGGAATGAAGTTAGTGGCATGTCTGCGATGCACATGCATCCATACATTGTCTGTGAAGCTCTCGTGGCCTCACTTTTACAAGCCATCTTGTATACTAGTCCGTGACGCGAGCCATCGCTTGTGCCGATAAATCACTTGGTAAAGGCGTAGTTAAAAAAAATATGTTTAATTTTTACATGGAAACAATTTTATGATTTTAATGTAGAGGACTGTTGATCCAAACTCAAAGGTTGGGCTGATGAACATACCATGACGGACGATATTTGCTACAGCGCTGCAAGTACAAACACTGAAAATTATATAAACCACTAACCAATATAAACAGTGGAGGAGAAAATATACTAATTTAGGGGCCGTTCGGCTGCTCACAATTTCAGCCGGAATTCACTATGCGCGGATGAAAAACACTGTTTATGCTCTCACAAATTCCTCCAGATTTATCCAGATTCCTCCAAATTCCTCCAAGCGAACATGAGGTTAGACTGTCTTAGATTATTATATATGGAACCTGCAATAGCAGACTCTTGGAAGAAGCATATGAAGCTAGGCAAAAAAACACAGGAATTACAGAGTGTAGCAAAGGAATGGCATACTATGCAATAGCTAGAATAAACCCCATCAAGTTTGCATTAGTTTTAAAAAAGCAAGCGTGAATGTGAAGCCGATAAAGAAAGGCAAGATTGAGAATAAAAAAAACCACAAAAGATGTACTTCATTAGGTGTGGTGTAGCAACACCACACCTAATGAAGTCCAAATTTGTTAAAAAAACTAAAACGATAGATGTGTCGATTAGCTGACCTCTATCTAATGGTATATACATCAACCTAAAAGTTGTATCTGGTGGTTGCTTGTACCAATTAGCCGATCCCGAAAACCAAAAAGCCAAGCTGTTGGGAAAGGTTGGCAAATAAAATATACATGAACACCTTAAGACCCAGACCTTTTGTTCTGTCAATTCATCAATTTAACTTCTGGTGTGGTTGATATATGCTTCAAACTGACAATTTTGACCTGAATATACAATGACAAGATAGCGATCAGATCATGTAACAACGGTTACCTCATAGATATGATTGTAGTAATGTGATAGTGATATGTTAGCAATGTAAAAAAAGGTACATATCAGACTGAAGGTTGACTAAGAATGAACGACAAGGACATCTAACATGTACCAAATAAACATGGTCACCCATAGTAATTAGGAAGGGCCGTTCTAACAGATTGAAGGCTGATATGAACTGTACAAATAGCATAGTTAGATCTGAAAAGAACCTGCGTGTACCAGAGAAAGCAACAACAATTGGCAAATGGAAAACCTACCTGCATACGATGAAGCACTGAACATGTATGAAAAACAGCCTCACATGGAATTGAAGCATCACAGCCAAATCTAATCACAGGAACTCTTATTGCTGCTCCTATGCGGACAGGGGAAAAAATAGGAAATTGAAAGGCCATGTGGAGGAGAAGAACCTTGACCAAATTTGTAGATACTATGAGAACGAAAATAAAAAGGGAAAATTTACACCACAGCGCCTACTAACCTCTTGATCTGTTGCTGCACTGTGGAAGGGGGACTGAAGGGTCGAGATGGTGACTAGAGGGGGGGTGAATAGTCTTTTCTAAAACTTAATCGCGTCGGCTAACCGATATAAATGCGGAATTAAGACTATCGGTCTAGCCAAGACTATACCCCACTATATGTGTTCACTAGCACCTTACAAAGATAACAATTATGCAATAAAGGTGCCGGGCTAGCTAGAGCTCTCCTAAACAATTCTAGGAGCAAGGTTACACAAACCTATGCCACTAGTACTTTAAGCAACAAGGGAGCTCCTACACATGCTAGTAAGCAAAAGCATAAAGCTAACGATGCTCACTAGCAATGCTCAATAACAAGGCAACCAATGCCTAATTAGAGAGCGTAAATACTTAGCTACACAAACTAAGCAATGTGACTAACAAGGTTACTAAAACCAAATTAGCCACGCAAGGGAGCTACTTCTATGCTACATAAGCAAGAAGGTAATTAGCAAGCTACACAAGCTATCTAATTACAAGAGCAACTACACAAGCTTAATATGTATAAAAGTAATTGCAAGCTTGTGTAATGGGGATGCAAACCAACGGGAAGAACAAGGTTGACACGATGATTTTTCTCCCGAGGTTCACGTGTTTGCCAACACGCTAGTCCCCGTTGTGTCGACCGCTCACTTGGTGGTTCGGCGGCTAATTAGCATCACCTGCTAAGCCCGCACGTCGGGCGCCGCAAGAACCTACCCCGGAAGTGAGGGTAGCTCAATGACACGCTTTACTAGTAGTTGCTCTTCGCGGCTCCCGCGGGGCGAGCACAATGCCCCTCACAAGCACTTCTCCGGAGCGCCGCACAAGCTTCTTGCGCGCTTCGACGGAGACCACCACCAAGCCGTCTAGGAGGTGGCAACCTCCAAGAGTAACAAGCACCACCGGCTTGCAACTCGATCACCTAGTGCCACTCGATGCAACCTCACGATGCAATCGCACTAGAATCGCTCACTCACACAATCGAATGATCACTATCAAGTATGTGTGTGATAGAGGGCTCCCAAGCACTCACAAGCATGGATACTAAGTCCCTTGAGGTGCTCCACACCAGCCATGGCTGAAGGCCACTTCTATTTATAGCCCCAAGGGCTAAACTAGCCGTTACCCCTTCACTGGGCAACGGTCGGGACGACCGGACGCTCCGGTCGTGTTGACCGGACGCTGGACCTCAGCGTCCGGTCGCTCGCAGACGACCACGTGTCCTGGTTCCAACGGTCACTTGACCTGACCGGACGCTCCAGCTCTCAACTGACCGGACGCTGAACCCCCAGCGTCCGGTCGTTTCCAGTAAGCTCCCGAGCATGACCGGACGCGTCTGGTCGAACGCGATCGGACGCAGCCAGCGTCCGGTCACACTCCAGTTACTGCATCACCGTACGTCAGCCTGATCGGACGCAGCCATCCAGCGTCCGGTGCATTCAGATCCAGCGTCCGGTCAGTTGACCGATGCCGGAATCTTCTCCATTCTCTTCACCCTTGCTCAAGTGTGCTAACCACAAGAATTTGCATCCGGCACAATAGAAAATAGGCATTCCATTTTCCCGAAAGCGCCGAATCCACTCCTTTGTAAATGTGCCAACACCACCAAGTGTACATCACCATGTGTATGTGTGTTAGCATTTTCACAATTATTTCCCAAAGGATGTTAGCCACTCAACTTGCCACGCCACTCGATCCTAGCGACAATGCAAAGTTAGATCACTCGAGTGGCACTAGATGACCGATATGCAAACAAGTTTGCCCCTCTTGATAGTACGGCCATCTATCCTAAACTCGGTCATAAACTTCTCTACACACCTATGACCGGTGAAATGAAATGCCCTAGGTTATACCTTTGCCTTGCGCATTCCATTCCATCTCCTTCAATGTCGATGCAACACATGCACCAACACGATCAACAATGATATGATCCACTTCATATCATCACATGATCATACTGGTTCATCGATCTTGACTCTACTTGCTCTTCACCGTTGCCATCGTCCATCGGTGCCAAGTCTTGCTCAAGCTTCACCGCCACGCGGTCCATCACTCCAAAGCCTTCGACTTGCCCTTCACGCTTGCAACTAGTCCATCAAGCCAAGTCTTGTCTTGATCTTCTCCGCCTTGATCACATGACTCAATGTCATGTCTCATGTGCATTTAAGCTCCTTCATCATCACATGTGTGAGCATTTCAACATCTCCAAGCCATTTTCACCTTCATGGCATATGTTATTCACACACATGTACCTATGGACTAATCACCTGTGTATCTCACATAAACACAATTAGTCCACCTAGGTTGTCACTCAATTACCAAAACCAAACAGGGACCTTTGGACAAATTGCGTCTTTGGGAAGAAGCTATAAATTCAAAAGCGTATAAATATGTTATGAAGGCGTACATAAAAGCATGGAGAACATCTAGATTTGATTAGAGTTTGACCTACTCAGCGATAGTGTTGTTTTGGGGTGTTTGTTGGAGATTAATACTCGGAGGTGGTGTCTACGATAGCAGGATGAAGATGTATGTTAGTATAGTGCAATGCAAATAAATATAAATGATACAAAATAAGGTGGGAGCACTGAAATGTTAAGAGCACTTGTGCTGACAGCGGTTAATACTTCCTGGGTATCTGCAGCGGGGTGTTGCACAGGGAAACCACTGGGTTCATAATGCTGATGTGTTCTGTTTTTTTTGGTAAAACACAGGAACACACCGATGTCACGTTTGTTAGATGTGGAAGGATGAAAGCTCTAGTTTGGTTTTGGTGAATTGATGAAACCCTAAGTGCTAACCTAGTTTATCAAAGTGATTATGAGATAGGTGGCACTACTCTAAGTAATGAAGAAATTGTGAAGATCATGATGATGGTGATGCCATGGTGATGATCAAGCACTTAGACTTGAAAAGAAGAAAGAGAAAAACAAAAGGCTCAATGCAAAGGTATAAATGGTAGGAGTTATTTTGTTTTGGTGATTGAGACACTTAGAGAGTGTGATCACATTTAGGTTTGATAAACGTACTATTAAGAGGGGTTTGATAGACGTACTATTAAGAGGAGTGAAACTCGTATTGGAATACGGTTATCATAGTGCCACTAGATGCTCTAACTCATTGCATATGCATTTAGGATCTAGTGGAGTGCTAACACCCATGAAAATATTTACAAAAATATGCTAACACATGTGCACAAGGTGATATACTTGGTGGTTGGCACATTTGAGCGAGGGTTAGGAACTTCACCGGCGGAGTGTCCGCCCGTAGAGTGCGGACAGTCCGACGGTGCCACAGATGCCCTATACAGAAAAGACGGAGGTCACTGTAAGTGATCGGACGCTGGTCTCGGAAGGACCGGCGCGTCCGGTTAGTAGAAGCAGCGAAGACGCTGGCGTCGGTCTCTAACCGGACGCTGGGTCACTTAGTGACCGGACGCTGGAGGGCCGCGTCCGGTCCTGCTGACGTGGCAGTGCATAGAGGAGACGCCGAGTGACCGGACGCTGGGTGAGTCTGGTCGAGCATGACCAGACGTGTCCGGTCGTGAAAAATCGTTTCTGGATGCTTATTGGAAACGATCGAACGCTGAGGTCCAGCGTCCGGTCACTTTGAACTGTTGCGTCCGATCATCACTTGACCGTTGGAATCGAGCGCTCAGTATTTGAAGAGGGGACATGTGGCACACATCGCATGACCGGAGCATCCGGTCACCCCGTGTTGTGCCCAATGAAGGGGTACACCGGCTCTATTTCGTGGGGGCTTCTATTTAAGCCCCATGGCCGGCTCAAGCTCAGTCTCTTGGCCATTTGCATTGATATAGCAACCTTGTGAGCCTAGCCAAAGCCCTCCCACTCATTTCCATCATTGATTCATCATCTTTGTGAGATTGGGAGAGAATCCAAGTGCATTGCTTGAGTGTTTGCATCTAGAGGCACTTGGTGTTCGTGTTTCGCTGCGGGATTCACTTGTTTCTCTTGGTGGTTGCTGCCACCTAGATGGCTTGGAGCAGCGTGGATCGTTGAGCGGAGGTTGGTAATTGTCTTTGGCTCCGATCGTGGTGATTGTGAGGGGTTCTTGACCTTTCCTCGCTGAAGAGCCAAAAGGTACTCTAGTGGATTGCTCGTGGCTTGTGATCCTCATCTTGTGTTGGTTGTGCGGCACCCTATTTAGGGTTTGGCGTGTGATGCCAATTAGCGCGTGAACCTCCAAGTGAGTGAATCGCCACAACGAGGAGTAGCTTGCCGGCAAGCAAGTAAACCTTGGTAAAAAAATCATTGTGTTCATCATTTGATTATGAGGTGATTGGTCTTCATTGATCTTGATTCTTGTGATTGATTGGTTCAATCCACAACACGACGGTATAACTATCGTTCTCTCTCTCTTTACATTACCGTAAACTAGTTATCAAGCTCTTTAGTGTAGCTAGTTGTGAGAGCTTGTTAGTTTGGTTAGTGTGGCTCTTTAGTTAGTCTTTGAGAGCACACTAACTTAGTGTAGTGCCATAGCTATTGTGTGGATAGATTCTATATAAACTAGAATTATAGTAGGTGGCTTGCTATTTTAGTAGGCTAGCGTAACTCTTGCTTCGCCTCATAATTGTCTAACCGGTTTGTTAAGTGTTGTTGTAGAAATTTTTAATAGGCTATTCACCCCCCTTAGCCATTAGGATCTTTCAAAGGATAACTATATTTAGTCACGAACATAATAACATTAGCTAGCTGGCATGGTTACTTACCTGGTAGGTGCCTCTTCTAATGTTGTGTCAGCAGGTTGTAAATACGGTGCAGATGGCTGTCAACCAATGGAGAAGTGTGTGAATCAAAGAGCAAATAAAGAGGAGGTATTAAATGAGCATATTTTTCATGCATCCAGATTATAATCACAGCTAAGGAATCATAAGAATAAGATGGCATAAGTGAACCATAGTGAAATCCCCAAATTGGTCACATGCTCTACTAGAAATCTTTTGCAGACGAGAGCCTTGTACCTGTAACCCAAAGGAACCAAGCCAATTACAGGAGCAGACATGCAAATGAATGGAAACATTATTTCTGTGGTACATCAGAGCACAGCTGAAATTTATCTGATGGACTCTGAAAGCATCTATGCCCCTAGTTGAGTTTCGGTGATAAATGACAATACATGATTATTGTGACTAATGTGTGTTTTGCAGAGGCAATTAAGTTAGGTCATAGTAATGGAGATCGATTGGGTTATCATGGTGGTCATGCCCCTATGATGGAAATTGTTTCGGTTTTCAAAGGATGGACGACAAGGTTAAGGATGGACTAGTTCTAAGTGTCGAATGGAGTTGAAGTGACACTTAGAGTAGTTTAGGACTTTGTTTTTCCTTTGGCCATACTATTAATGGGGGTACGGACTGGTAGCTTGACCTAGGTGAGTCTAGGGGGTTAGGTGTGGTGCACACTTGCTAAAACTAGCGCTAGGTAGCTCCAAAATAGTCCTTAGATCTAATGGAGCAAACTTCATTCACATATGATCAGAGAGTTGGAAGTGAATGGAGGGTCAAATATGGACCGGACGCTGGCTTCGGTGTGACCGGACGCTGGCTCAAAGTCCGGTCAGTTCATTTGATCAAGGTGAAGTCGTCTGGAAGTGACCGGACGCTGAGAAGTGAAGTGACCGGACGTTGAAGGCCAGCGTCCGATCGACATCAATAAGGTTCCAATGAGGGTAAATTGTGACCGGACGCGTCCGGTCACACTGTAAACACTAGGTTTCGGGGTGAACTGACCGGCGCGTCTGGTCAACATGACCGGAGCGTCCGATCATCCCGCTAGAGGCACATAACGGTTCGTTTTTTAGCCCATGTTATAAATACCACCTCCATTCGTGTGTGGGGGTACTTTTGCTCATTCCAACAGCTGAGAAATACGTTTGAGAGTGCCAAGAAGAGTAAGGTCCTAGTGAGGTGATTGAGATTTGAGAATCCCAAAGTGAGCCCTCATTAGTGAGATCAAAAGTAGCAAAGTGTGCATCCACCCTTCTCATTAGGCTTGTCGTGGTCAAGTGAGAGTTCGTGCTTGTTACTCTTGGTGATCGCCATCACCTAGATGGCTTGGTGGTGATTGGGAGTTTGGTGATCATTCGGCGGAGCTTGTGGATGACCCAACTCAAGTTGTAAGCGGTTGTGGGTGATTCACCGTGATGGAGTGTCGAAGAATCAACCCATAGAGAGCACTTGATCCTTGCGCGGATCAAGGGGGAGCTACACCCTTGTGCGGGTGCTCCAACGAGGACTAGTGGGGAGTGGCGACTCTTCGATACCTCGGCAAAACATCGCCGCGTTCCTTCTCCTCTCTTTACTTTAAGCATTTACTTTGAGCAATTCATTACTTATCTTTTACATTCCTAGAATTGCCATGCTAGAGTAGGATTAGAAACTTAGGGTGCTAAACTTTTGTGCATTAGATCAATAGAAACACTTTCTAGGCATAAGGGGTTAATTGAGCTAATCATATGTTTTGATTATTGCAAAGAAATTTGTAATTAGCCCAATTCACCCTCCCCCTTGGGCATCTTGATCCTTTCAGACTCAATTTTACAGCACAGCCAGAAGTGGCACTTTGCCTGACATAGCACCGATCTGACAGCAATGTGAAAACCCAGGGAAAGAGTTCCCTTATCTGTACATGATATCAATATGGGCAAGATTTTAATCGAGTTTCAAAATATTCGAATCTTTGTAGAGATAGTAGCGTGTCCTTAAAACACTGGTATTACTTTACGCAGGCTTTTTATGCAAGTACATATGCATTTTTAAGAAAAGCATGTTAGGCTTTTTTTTCAGAGTTCCTGCGAAAAAAAATCATGCATAGTGGTAACCTTCTATGCAGTACCAATAGATATTATCTATTTGTATCAGAGGATCTCTAGCAGTATTACAGGATGGTTAAACATAAACCTCAAGGAGCTAGAGGTCCTAAGGTGAATGATTGGTCACCACAACTCGCATGGATGCTGAGTGCTAACTTGATGTGCACGGATTCATTGAGGTGAGGAAGAAGAGAAAATAGAAATCGATCGGCACAAGCAGACCATGATCCAGCCATCAAACTTCAATGTAATGCAAAGAATAACAAGATTGTTGTAACCTTATATCTGCAGACCTGTAAACAGAGGAAATAGAGCCGTCCCTTGAAGCAGACAATGGATCTCTGGAATTGAACTTAACTAATCAATAAGATAAATCCCAAGAAAATGCAGAGTCAACATAGAAAACCAAGAGAAAAGTTCAGCTGTAAACTAAATATCCATAGCTAGAGCCTCTATCATTATGTGCACCCAGCCCCTATGATATTGGATCTCCCAGTTGGAATGTAATGTTAGTTGGTAAAGCTGAACTTTAAGAGTAGAACCATCATTGTTATATGCAGCAGCAGAAGCTGCCTATTCATGAAAGGAAAACATGTAAAGTCCAGCAACCATGTATAGGTTAGAAATCAACATCAAAGGAGAGAACAAAAGGAAATAGAAGCAGAGTAATCTGGCAGGCACACTCATTGAAGGGATGATCATGCTTCCTAAAAGGACTACTTATAGAAATCGGTCACCATAATGAGAACTAATATTGGATGAGTATAGATTGCCTTACATTCTCCCCTGATGAGACAAATAGAAAATCAAACTATTATTTGAACCACACAGTATCATTTAAGTTCAGCTAACATGTTTCCATATTTGTGCCTAGATAAATTGGTGTAACTAAATCTAAGTTCAGACTGTTGTCAACATAGTTAAATATGGAAATACAAAGAATCGGAAATGGATCGATGTAACCGAATGTAAGCTCACACTTTTCTCAGCGTAGTTAAATCTGGAAAATACAAAGAATTGGAAATGGATTTGTACCATGAACAGAAAGGGATCATATCTTGATGTACCATGAACACAACTACTCAAAATCCATTTATAGTAAATGGATCAAAGGGGGAAAAAAACCTTGTTGCTGCCTTGCACAGCCTAGATCTGAGTATTGCCTGTCCTGTCAGTATTTGCTTTGCTACACGGAAGAACGGTGATGACAAGATTAAAAATATAAAATATGTGAAAAAAAGTTGTGACTCCAATCTCAGACAATCTCATATACCAGGCAGCAAAAGGAAAAGAGTATTCCATGCACTGAATGCCTTTAAGGAATATTTAGCGTATTTCTTGAAATGTAATTTTGCAATATATCACAAAAACAATTTGTGGAAGGACAAGAATCTGGAATTAAAGTAGAAGGGAATCCAAGTATGAAAAACAAGGTCTATCTAATGCTGTGACTATAGAGATACGGGGATGGAGATTAGGGGCAAGCACCTGTTTTTTTTTTACGAACGGAATCAATCCCTCAAACTCCAGTGCAGATTAGAAGAGGGAGCAGGTCGTGGCACAGCGACGGGTGTCAAGCACAGGGATTTAGGGTCTCATGGAGCTCACGCGTACCTGTGGGAGCAGCCAGCGCCGTGGGGCAGGCACGCTGGCGGCCACCGGCGGTGGCACCGCGACGTGGCGAGGGACGGCCGCCGCTGGGGCACATAGCGCCTCCAAATCGGTGGCGCCGTCGCCCGGGCAGCGCACCGCGCGCTGAGGAGGCAGCGTCGGGGCTCGGTAGGCAGGCCGTGATGCCGGGAGAGAGGGAGAGGGAGAGGGAGGGGGAGAAGGAGAGAAGAAGGGACGGCGGCGACGGGAGCAGTGGAGGCGCTGTTGTGCGGGAGAGCGTCGGGGTCAAGAAGGAGAACGAACCATCGGGAAGGGGAAGTGGAAGAAGAAGCGGAAGCTGGAGTATATATCTGTTTCTCTAGATTTTGACTAGAAGCCAAAGAAGCAGTATTGAAGCTGAAGAAGACAGCGAGAAGTGCGAAAACCCGCTTCAGAAAAAGCCGCTCCAACTAATCTGGTCCACAAGATCGGAGATCGGACGGCTAGGAGCTTTCGAGGCGGCATGGACAACCTGGTTGCTGGCCAAAGTAAACTGGCGTAATGATAGTAAATAACTGCCGCATGTACTTGTCTCTCGACACACAACACAAACACACATTCACAATAAAGGATCGACGCCAGAAAATAGTAATGGCCCAGACCATCGTCGTAGCGCTTTGCATTATTGCCGCCGCCGTCGCGGCTGCCGCTTCTGTGCCATCAGCAAGTGCGTCCGATCAGACCACCGCCATGCATCTGCTCCCTGTGGAAGCAGCAGAAGTTTTGACGAAGGGCAGGGCTGGCGGCGTCCAGAGGGAGCTGCTAGACGAAAGCTGGGTCAGAGATGCGGACGAGGCCAGGTCCGGGGTTACCGGCATCCAGAGCCAGAGGGAACTGCTGGGAGAGAGCTGGGTCGGAGGTGCTGATGAGGCCAGGTCCGGGATCGCCGGCATCCACGCCGAGAGGCAACTCACCGCCACCGACGCCATCCCAGCCACTACCGAGAAACTGCTCCCAGTGGGAGCAGCGGAAATCCTGACCAAGGGCAGGGCCGGCGGCGTCGCCATCCAGAAGGAACTCACCGGCGTTAATGTGCCGGTAGCATTCAGCATGCAGCAGTGATCATGACATCATCCTATGCAACGTCCGGCGCCGTGTCCATTGTTTGTGTTTGTGTGTGCCACACGTCGATTGATGGATCTATATAACTGTGTCATGGGTCTGTTTTCCATTCTTTTCTTGGACTATTTAATCCAAGGGGTGGAGTCCATGGCCCTAAAACAAATATCCAAGCAGAATGGCAACTGATACTGTTAATATTGGATTCTAAATTCCATGTCGACTACATGTGTATGATTTATGATTTTTGTTTGAATTGCCACTAAATGCACGCCATGCCAATCCTGCTTCTAACCAATGCCAGAGCCAGCAAAAATATTTTAGTTGGGGTGAATTTTAATCACGAGGTTAACCAAAGGCGTAAAAAGGATGCATACACATATTATATTGCACTTGTCTATAGGCAATCGTAGGTAGCTGTAGAACATCTCCAAGAGTTCCCAACAATTTTCTTTCCAAAACCATGAAGTTTTTAAAGTCGCCAAAAATTATTAGAAGAAATAAATAAGACCATCTCTAACAGTTTCTAATAATTCACTTCTAAAATATAGAAGACAATTTTACATCAGCAATCATATACTATTTCTAAATTATCCTAACCACTTTTATATATTTTTTCTCTCTTGTATATTTATATCAGGAACCTTTTCCTACTCTTTATTCTTTTTCCATGCCCTTCCACCTTTAGGGTTCCTACTCTTTATTCTTTTACATGTCCTTCCACCTTTAGATTAGCTGATGGATACGTGCTTAGTAGACGTGCGGATATATCCGCGTAACCTGTCTATTTTTCCAAGCGCGAAAAGATTGGGAGGTAGGATTGGGAACGGTCGGAGATGGGGTTTTCCCATTCTTGCCAAAAATCAAAGATTGGGAGGCTTTATTGGGAACTCTTGGAGATGCTCTTATTCGCTCACAGCCTACGCAGCTGCTGCCACCAAGACGCCGCCTGCCACAACTCTCTTCCCTCGCTACCACCGCCACCACCGCCATGCCCAGGGCCCCTGTAACAACCCGAGTTTGCTACAACCCAGGCTCTCAATTCTGACCACCGACGAAGCTCCTAGATGAGCCCTGCAAGCTTTTTGGACATAGCAGAAACCGTAGATACATTGCCTTCCTACCCAATAAGGCGACCCGCAATCTGAAAGATGCACCATATTGGCTCAGAATATTAGAGGTCAGGTTATTGACCTTTGGAATAAAGTTAATTGGCCTCAATGCCAAATCCCAAGTGTTTGGATCCATCTCTCAACCAACATAGAATACCGGACGGTCCGACGTCATACCAGACCATCCGTCATTACCTGAACTACATGAGTGGGGAATGAGCTGTCCTCCACTCAAACCTGGGCCCCACATGTCATATGCACGAAATGGAAGATGGGATCATCAGCTGAAGCAATTTCCAACTCAACCCATTCTCCCATTTCTCACCTTCCTCTCTCTCTAAAAGAGCAAGAACAAGGAAGAACTAGAGAGAGAAAATGGAGATTGGAGATGAAAGTGGAAGATGAAGTGAAGTCACGCAATCCAAGATCATCACCTCATCAAGCTCAACTTAATTATCCTCATCTCATGATCATGGTTAGCTCATGAGCTCTCAACGACGAAAAAACGTTGCAATAGGTCCAGTTTGGTTGCAAAAGGTAGATGTTGCAACCAAATCGTGTTCGTTACCAATGGTTGCAAAAAGTCACGTTGCAATAAGATATTACAACCGTTGCTGGTTTAACGTTGCAACTGCTAGGATTTCTTGCACCCATTCACGGTCGTAGCAATATAAGCACTTGCCACGCCCATCATCGTAGCAAGAGGTGGTACCTACAACGATTGATAGCGTAGCAAGAGACATTTGCCACGAACAACGTCGTTGCAATAGTCTATATTGCCACGCTAGAATGTCGTTGCCTAAGGTGTTATTGCCACAACCGTCATGTCGTGGCAATTACACCATTTGCCACATAATTTTATTCGTTGCGAGAGATCATAAGTTATTGCCATGGTCACTATGTAGTGGCAATAATATCATTTGCCACAAAATTTTATTCATTGCGAGAAATCATATGTTATTGCCACAGTAGCCATATCATGGCAGTAACACCATTTGTCACGCAATTTTATTCGTTGCCATAAATTGTATTGCCACTCAAGTGAGTTCGTTGTCATAGGTTATATTGCCACGCATGGCAGCTCATTGGCATAGTTTGTATTGCAACACCAGTAGCATTTGATTTGTGGTTGCATAAATCATCATTGCAAAAACAATAAACCATAATAAAAGCAATTGCACTCATATATAATTATAATCAGTCATTCAATAAATAGACAAACCATTGAATAGTATCTAAAATCATAAATGAATGTACGATACACTCATTATTTCACGGCTTTTTAAAACTTGCAGCACTACAAAACTCCTAACATCTACTCCCTCCGTACTAAAAAATAAAATCGTTCAGTTTTAGACAAGGCTTGAGTCAAATATTGGGAATATATATCATAAATAACTTTTAAGTTGTTGAGTTTGAAAATGTAAAAACCATATGTATAGATTTGTCTTGAAAAACACTTTCACAAAAATTTACATATATCACTTTTTGATAAATATCTTTATAAAAATAAGTAGTCCAAGTTATGCTTTGGAGACCGTGTCGCTGTCTAAAACGACTTCATTTTTTAGTATGGAGGGAGCATGTAGCACTAGAGGCCTTCCTAGCAATGCAATATGTCATAGCCTCGACTGTGTCTTTGCTTGATTCTAAGCCTCCCACTCAAACTTTGTCTACCTATTGACCAAAAGAACAAGATTAGGATATTAGAAACTTAGGTTTACTACTTTATGCAAAGAATGTAAAGAGATCTAGATACATGTTTCATCTATTTAGCAATCAAATTCTTTACAAGCTTGAGATACATCCCTTTGTCAAGCAATTAACACCAGGTATTGAAAATCATCCATCGATTCATAAACCTACAGTAGGTAACTGAAATTTCTTACACGTATACAGCCAAATATATATCATAATAACCTGCCATTTTAACTAAAAATGAACTCAAATGCTCACCTCACTTTCTGATTCAACAGGAAGACTAAAGAGCTTAGGTGTGGCGATCTGTACCTCACTTGATGTATCCAAGCTGAGCTGTTTTACGGATGTATCCACACCTGGCCATCAGCACAAGCACAATAAATACCTTACTGGCAAGTTTCAGATACAACAAAACAATTTTACTTGCATTCGAAAAGTTATGTACATGCATTCACATAGAAAAATATTGTACTAGGTAATCTACAATCCATACATGTTACTTAGACCAAATTGCACCAATGGAAAGAAAGAAACATCAACAAAATTGAATTATCTATAGATATTTCACTGGTAGAACTGTATACCAATCACAATTCACACAATTTCTTCATTTTCATATACTTCTGAAAATGACTATTTCCATCAGGGACTCCAAAGGGAAAATTCATTTCAATGCTATGGCAACTCTGTTTATTATCAAGAGTAACTCCAGAGAATTAACAATATTTACAAAAAGAAGATCAACTGAGAATTGAATGTGTTACAGAAAATGGAGAAGCCATACATGGCAGATTAAATTAAGAAAGCAGCCTGGGTAATGAACCCAATAGTTTTTTCACATTGAATTTCCTAATTGATAGAAACCAATAATCAATTGACTATCTGACAAGACAATAGTAAATTTGGTTGGCTGCTCCAAGGAACTAAGAACATAATGTTAAACTAAAAATATCTCTTCAAATTACTCGTAATGCCTTATGCAAACAGGTTGCAATTCCTCATCTTTAGGACCAATTATAAACCCCACATATAAGTACCTAGGATGTTTGGATCACAATGAAAGAGAATACTAATTGTGCTGTAACATGCAAATATGAGAATGGAAGTAGCAGAAGGGGAAAAACTCACACATCTATGTTAGAGAATTGAGAGCTGCAGCAGTCAGTTGCATATATACATCCTCTGAAGCCCAATCATCTTGTTGATTATTGGTATCACTACCCCATGTAGACCAAATTAATCCTATCTATCATACATCAGAAACTGAATTAACCAAATCAATCCTTCTTGCAAGTACCAAATTACAGCCTGTTCGGTTGGCTGGTTCGTATCGTTGCTGGTTCGTAAAGAAGTACTGCTGGCTGGTTTATGTGAGAGAAAAATATTGTTCCGGCTGAAAATTTACTGATCGTTTACGACAAGCCACAGCCAAACGAACAGGCTGTTAATTGAATAACACTAAATAACTCTGAAAAGTGAATAATAAGGTTCATAACTCAAACACTAAATAGTGGTATCTCTGAATTAGAGCATCGGAAGGTTGATAGCATTCAACCACTATTACAGCTATATTCACATGGTCAATCCACACCCCTTCTGCTGCAAATTAATCGACAAGGTCAAGTTTCTGTTACAACTTACAGCTTCTTATCGTGAACCCAGCAAGGCAGCAAGACTGAATGGTGTATGGCATATAGCCTAAAGACCTGGTAGTGACCAATTCCTCAGTGTAACTTTTTTAATATGCACACTACTAAATAAATGTATGCTCAATCAAAATGACTGAAGGGGATGCCAGAGATCTTTATTCAGAAGATAGAATGGACAAATCTAAAAGGGATGCAACCATACAAGTTCTACAATTTAACTGCTTCAGCTACCTCTAAAAATTGGAATCATACTTTATTTGTTGCACTAATCAGGGTAGGGAACTGGCCTCACCCTGAGTGCTCCTGCTGCTGCAACCTGTCAGGAGGCGTGGCACAGTGCAGGCGGACCTTCTCTCCAGGTAGAATATCTAGTCCTCCACAACTATTAGATCGGAAATGAGGCCCCTATCCTACACCAATACAGAGAAAGCAAGGAAAAAAATTATGTCAGCAACATAACTGGCACATTTTTTGTCAATGTAAATATGATTAAAACAAGACTGCTACAATTTTTCTTGTCCTCAAATTACAGATTCAGATAGATCCCTTGTCAAAATCGAAAGCAAAAGAGTCTGTCTACTATACAACCATGTGTTTTATGCAGTTTCAACGCATGAATTTTTTTGCACCATAGGATTAAGATCTAACAGCCTCCACCCTTCTTCTACCTCCAGCCTCCGGCCTCCACAGACAGATCACATATCACAATTTTTTTTCTACAAGGACAAATCACAGATCCGCCGCCGCCGCCGGGGCGAGCTCGCCGGTCGCCGGCGCCGGCGCCGGTGGTCTCCGGCGAGAAAGAGAGAGGGAGAGAGATACAAAAAAATCCATGTTTTTTTTTTTGCTAAAACACACGTGTGTTGTATAGCATTTCTGAAGCAAAATTACATGCATTCTATAGCTTAGTAATATAGAACTGCCAAGCACATATATGCAACTGTCCTATTTTCAGCTCTGCTAAGATCCTTTATCTCTTTTTAATTTGTTGCCAACACAACCAGACATGGCACACAAATGCTAACAGTTACTAAACATACAAATGTTAGTACTGCTAGTTACAGTTAGAACTTGAAAGGTATGGCAATCACAACCTAGTATAATTGTGCTAATATTCTGCTCAACTCAGATCTAGCAATGCATGACCTCTCATTCTTCCTCTTTTCTATTAACGGGAAGAAACACTCAAATAAAATGTCCTATTCCTATGCTATTAAAAACACGCCAAAACGAAGCCAACCAAAGACAGTAGCAGACACCAGTTACCCGTGAAGCCAATCGGAAGCCATAGATCGCGAATCGGAAGCCACAGATCGCGCCGCCAGGGAGGGGCTCGTCCCTGGCCCGCCCACTTCGCCGGAGGGGACACCCCGAGCCACCCAGTACACCGGAGAGGCACGCCACCGGAGAGGCCGCGCCCTGCAAGCTCGCGCCGTCGGAGGCTGCGTCGGCCCGCCAGCACCATCGGAGGGCGAGCCGCTGGTGGGGCTCGTCCCGGACCTGTCTGCCCCTCGGTCTCCGGCAGTCACAGTCGCGCCAGTGCCTGTGCGTAGTAGCTATGGATGAATCCGTGGATAGAGCTGAGTGGATGGAGGAGAAAGTTGGGGAAAGGGAAAGGAGGGTGCGGACGAGCCGGCAAGAGCAGCCGCCGCCGTGGGGAATTTTAACTTTTTGATTCGAGGAGGGAAATGAAGGGAGTGTTTGTTCGTCCTAAAATTCATGTCACGTAATAAGGAGTATTAAATATAGATTAATTATAAAACCAATTATATAGATAGAGGTTAATTTACGAGATGAATTTTTAAGTCCTAATTAATCCATCATTAGCATATGTACTGTAGCACCACGTTGTCAGATCATGGACTAATTAGGCTTAAAATATTCGTCTCGTAAATTAGTCGTAAGTTGTGTAATTAGTTTCAAAATTAATCTATATTTAATACTCTATACATGTGTTCAAACATTCGATGTGACGGAAAATTTTAGGAGATCATGTAGAAACCAAACAAGGTCCGAAGTCATGGGAGCTAAGGGTAAATGACGTGGGGATATGCTTTTTGGTCTAGGCCCGGCGGCACGGAACGCGGGAGTGGAAAATTCGGATGGAATTCGAATTTAGCTGGTGCAAAGTTCTAAGCTAAAAACTATTTTATCTTGTTCAAATGATCCGAGTTACGGGTCCCTGTTCACTTGAACTTATCAGCCATACCGTTTCAATGAAATAACAGTATTTTTCTCTCGTAATAAATTAGCATAGCATCAGCATCAGCCGTTTTTCCAGCTAGCCGAACAAGGCAATAATATAAAATCTCAAAAGGTTTTACGATGGTCTTGTTTTGCAGCATGTATATGTCCAAATGCACGTTTTTATTTTTTTTGGAACGCACCAAATGCACGTTTTAACTCGTATTGTTGCCAAAACTAATAGTGATTACGAGAATATAAAAACGGAAATTAATGGTTAACAAAATCATGTGTGAATGTGTCAATTGTTGTTTTGGCTATTTTTACAAGAATATAATTATTTACACGATTGTGTACACGGTGGGATTCGGGCCTAACCCGAGCCGGATCTACCGGGCGAGGACATGTCCGCTCCCAAGAGGCTAGCAAAGGGTGCGAGGCCGGTGACTCATTGTCATCCGATGCAGTCTCCTTGATTCATTATGTCTGATTTAGAGATGGTGTGAGCTCCAAATAAAAAAGGGCATTCTAATGAACTCAAAAACATTCGTCATGTTGTGGAATACATAATGAATGAGATATTTTTCTCTCAAACTCTAGAAGGCAATTATATTCCTTTGATCATATGCACTTGAAAAAACTTATTACCATTGCAACATTGTAGTATATGTGGAATACCGTCCACATTTAAACAATAGCCCTTCAGATTTAAAAACATGAAGTGTGTAATTTTTTTCCACATAGCTCCTAATTAAGATTCTTGTTGCACATTTTGGTTTGTTAATTATGAGAATTGACATCTGAAGATGCTAATATCAATTGGGGGGCACCGTACCGATTTTTGAAATGTATTTGTTAAATGTTATTGATTTTTGTTCATTGTCGGGTTTGTTTGGTAGAGCTCCGGTTTCGACTAAAACAACTTCAGTTATGACTTCATACGTGGAGCAGATTCATTTGAGTAGTTGAATCAGTTTTTTTTACCATTTGGCAAAATAGTTTCACCGGATAGTTCACTGGGATAAAATATCTATAATACCCTTACTTTTCCTTTTTTTTTCTTTTTCTTTTTCTTTTCCTTTTCTTTTCTACCTTATCCGTTCTCTGCCTATCCTTATCTTCTGCAACACGTGGTCAAGATCCACGGCACCATGCACGCAGCGCGCGGCGGACCGTCCTGGAGCGTCGTCTTGGCTCGGCGCCCTGCAAGCACCTCCGCGCGGCCGCCCTGCTAGCTCTGCCCGGCGTCCTATAGGCCGCTCCGCGCTACGTGCGCCCGTGCTCCGGCAGCTCTGCGCAGCCGCGTCCCGGGCTCCCGGCGTCCTCGTCCTCTGCGCGCTCCGGCAGCTCCGCACGGCAGCGCCCCGGCGTCCCCGTCCTCCGCGCGCTCCGGCAGCTCTCTGCGGCCGCGCCCCGGCGTCCTCGTCCTCCGCGCATGAGGGCAAAACGGGATCTTACCCAGGTGGCAGGGAGGGAGCCGGTGGAAGCTCGTTTTTTCGGCTTCGTCTGACACCAGTGTCCTGTGAGACTGAGAGCACGAATTCAGAGCCACAAAACAGCTTCAGAAGCCGCACAACGGCACATCACTCATTGCTGCATAGATTATAAGTCAGTGCATACCGTGTGAGTCCGTCATTTTTTAAAAAAAATACGGAGTTTCAATTATTTTCTAAAAATAATTAAAACCTGATTAAATCTTTAGAAAAGTTCATACTAATTCATTATAGCTCAAAAAAATAAAAAAAATGTATCTAACTTTTTCTGAAGATGAGCCCTACCTCTACGTAGTGAAGCTGTTCTATGCATATGGATCTTCTGAATTTTGTTGGGATTTTAAGTTTGATCAAAATTTATATTTTCCTTCCTCACACATCACAACTATAAATACATGTGTGTCACACGTGGATGTCCACTAATTTGCATAAAGTTTTATGACAGTTGTTGATATTTATTAACGTGTCACTTATTTTAAATAGTTACCCTATGTGGTTGACATTCCTTGCTATCTTTTTACTAAGTTGTCATCCCTAGTGATGGTGCAAAAAATGTTTATCGGTACTACCTAGTGCCACTTTTAGAATGACACTAAGAAGTACTTTAATATTGCATGTGACTAGAAATAATATATATAAATGAAAAGAATTTAGAAGCGCACAGATAATATATCATTGTAGCACTTTACCCGAGAGTATTTCAGGCATCGTTATTTATATTTTTACCATAGGGAAGGAGGGGCAGTTGGAATATATTGATAACTTATACACATGATGGAGAAGTAAACCATAACCAAACTTCTACTCACAACAGGGGTAAGTTAAGAGATAAATTTATATGAATGGTAAGTAATAACTAATTATTGATCACTCAGAGTACTCCTTTCTATAGCATTAGCATGGCTAAATAGAATATTAAAGGAATAATTCTTAAGTTATTCTTAATTATAAGTCAAAGCATACGTTGATTAGTGCAATTACACTTTGTAGTCATGACTAAGATCAACTTCATATCTACACATAAGGGATATTACTAAGAAAGATTAAGAACAGAGCTTGTCTTCCTTGGTAACCGCATCCTACTTGTTCTATATTCAGGAAGTAGACTATAAAGGACTCAACGGGAGTGTCACATCCACGGTCTACCAGATGGCTCGAAATATAGGGTGCATCCGTAGGTAAACAACGTGTAACAGAACCGACCAATTTATAAGAGCACAAGTACGAAAGCAATCACCGGAGTGATCAAACCGTCGTACTTGAACCCATATAAACCCGGTAGTCAACTGAAACCACGAAGGATTTTAAACCAACTTGCATACAACCAAGATCGTAGTGATTCACATAACAAGCCACATGTTACATCCATTTCACAAGTAGTTGACAATTACCTCATACATCGGAGTTCACATAGTTATTACAACATGAGTTCGTAAATAGCGGAAGCAAAGTAGTTTGAGACCCTTACACACGCTTAGTTCAAATACAAGCCAGTTCCATAGTCATATCCAGTAAAAGCAACATGATAAGATACACATAGACGATCATGCCCCATGATCTAGTCTTCATTCCCCGCAGGGTGGAGACAATACTTGCAGTAGCCGTTACAAAGCACGTCATCTGCAACAAGGGGGAATAAACCCTGAGTACAAGAATGTACTCAGCTAGACTTACCCGTCATAAACCAAAAATAAATGACACCAAGGAGTATGCAAGGCTTTATCAGTGGATCTTGCTAGACAACCTTTTTGCATAAAAGCTTGAGTAATCATTATCATTATTCACATGTACTAGCAGTGACTTTTAGCCATTACCTACCATCTATATTAGCACTTGTACTAATCAATCACTTGATTAAGTTGCAAACAATAATAACCATATTAGGTATTTTATGGCTCATTATCATTATCATCATCATCATTTAACCATATCTTTAAATTTAGTGAATCTACGTTGTCGCTGCTCAGTCAAGTTCTCACTATCCGAGAGAGACGATGATTCGAATCGATTCCTATCCAGCTGGAGGGGTATTCCTAACACAAACCTTGCTTTCCCCGTCAGGGTCGCAATCAAGTCACCTTTGGTACAACTCCGGAGTCGTGGGTCCAGAAAGCGCCGCAACCTCAAGGGCGACACTCTGCCAGGAAGCGCAGGAATTTTAAGCACCTGACCCCTTGGACTCATACCAATGTCCCCAAGCACATCCTTACTGCCTCCAGAATGCGCACGACCCCTTAGTTTTTGGCCTGAGTCGAACTACTAGGCTTTATGGTCGGAACGACTTATCCGGTCAGCTAAGTGTTAGGCTGTGTTCAACATGACATGAGGACGTACAGCGAATCGGTCCTTAAACGACATAGACGGGGATAGATCCACACCCAAGACCTCCTTGCCTTGTTGCTTCTCTATTGACATCCCGCTCGGTCTCCATTCATTATTAACACATGGTTATTTCCACGATAGCAAATATAGCCAACCATGACCAGACATCATCCTAACTTGCAGCTAACAGGAAATCATCTAACTTTTACTGGTCTAAGCAAGGCTAAGCTCTGATTCGCTCTTGGACCTAAATAGGATTCATGGTACATTTACTGGACAAAGAATAGATATATATGCAACAAGTGTTTGCATCCAATTCCTATCACTTAATGCATCAACAAATAAAGATACTCAAAGTAACCATTTTCAAACATAGGTGACTTAGAATGTTCTGTGGCTTGCCTTTAGAAAAAATGAAGGTTGGTGATCGGGACACTCAAGAACTTCTTTGTTGGCTCCTTCTTTGGGGGCCTGCACCTCTTGCTCCTGAGCTTGCTGCTGTTCCTTTGAGAGTCCTTGCTCGAATTCTAGAAGCATGACTCTCTCCGGAACACCTATTGCATGCATATGCATAGTATAAGAATCATACATGCACAAGAGATGGAAGGTGATGATGAAATATGCAGTCATGTATAGATAGACGCATGAAAGACACAATGATATAAGATTAACACATATTTTACTGAGTAGGTGCATATCTCTTCCAGACAACAAGAACTACACACTCGCCAAGCGCTAACAACCTAAGATAAGGTTGTTCATCTTCAGTAAGAGGTCTAGCACCTGCAACTAACAAGTTATGTTAATTAGCCTAGCATCTAAATCATCACAACAACTCATAGCAAGCAAACAAATTATTCACTGCAATCACAGAGTCAAGGCTATAAATAGTAGCAACTAGTTTTACTCATAACTAGAGTTGTACTAATCCAAAAGACATGCAACAAGACAATCTGGAAAGCTTATGAAATTGTCTACAATTCATATTTAAACCTCTCAGCATGATTACCAAGTTAACAAGGTCAAACAGGCACATTTATCAAATCTGGTCCAGAAATTCCAGAGAGCTACAATTTCTGAAGGCCAACTTTGAACAGGCATAACTCAAAAACTATTTGGACAAATGCCATGAAAATTTAACACAAGCTAGTTAAGTGAGTTATATACAACTTTGTTTTAGACAAGATTCCTAGCAAATCTCATATTCACCAGTTAATTTGCTTAACTCTAAAATCTATCCAGAAAGTCACTATAAGTGAATTATAGTGAAATAATATTTCATTACATACAAGAATAGGTACTTTTTTAGCTTTTGGAAGGCTTCGTCCGCTTCAGCAGTCCACTTGAACTTGCCGACTTTTTCAACAACTTGAAGAAAAGGTAAACCTTTTCCCCGAGTCGCGAGATGAAATGATTGAGGGCAACCATGCACCCTATCATTTTCTGAACAACTTTGACGTAGTGAGGTCGAGTCATCTGAGTGATTGCTTGAATCTATTTTGTGCTAGCCTCGATACCCTGATGGCTTACGAGCAAACCCAATAGTTGTCCGGAAGGAACTCCAAACACGCACTTTGTTGGGTTAAGCTTCCACTTGAACTTACAAAGACTATCAAAGGTTTGCTTCAAGCCTATGATCAAAGTAGAAGGGTCCTTGGTCTTGACAACGACATCATCCATTTAGGCTTCTACATTATGACCAATTTGTTCGCTTAGGCACACCTGGATAGCCCACTGATAGGTTGCACTGGTGTTTTTTAACCCGAAGGACATGGTCGTATAACAGTAGGCACCAAATAGAGTGATGAAGGATGTCATGCTCTAATCTTCTTTTTGGAGGGCAATCTAAAGGTAACCCAAGTAGCAATCAAGGAAGGATAGAAGAGCCAACCCGGCCATAGAGTCTACGATCTGATCAATGCGAGATAACCCGAAGGGATCCTTTGGGCAAGTTTATTGAGATTTGTGTAGTCGACACACAAGCGCTACTCTTTCGAGTTCTACTTCTGGTTGAGTATAGGATTGGTTAGCCAGTCAGGGTGAAGGATTTCCCTAATGAACTCGGCTACCAATAGCTTAGTGATTTCCTTCTTGATTGCTACTTTCTTATCTGGTGAGAACCATCTTAGACGTTGCTTGATCGGCTTTGAGCTGGGGTTTAAATCCAATTTGTGCTCAGCCAAGTCTCTCAGAACACCTAGCATATCAGCCGGCTTCCATGAGAAGATATCTTTGTTTTCCCTAAGAAATTTGGGGAGCATGAGTTCCTATTCTTTGAAGAGGTGGGCGCTGATGATAGCCGTCTTAGAGGGATCACTAGTACCAAGATCAATCTTGATGGTATCCATCTTAGAGGGTGGTGCAATGGTTCCTGCCTTCTTAGTCAGAATCTCCATGTCTTCTGGCTTAGTTTACTATGCAATGTTGGCAATCTCTTGTGCTTCATAGGCTTGTTGTGTTCTAGCTGCTATCTGGATGGCTTCTGTGTCGTAGTCATATGAGCGCTTGAGGTCTTCTCGAAAGGAGAGTACGCCATTGGGACCAGGCATCTTGAGCAAGAGGTACGGATAGTGTGGTATGGCCATGAACTTAATCAAAGCAGGTCGACCGAAGATATCATGGTATGATAATTCAAAGTCAGCCACTAACGTTATGAACTTGATGAACTCTATTTAGAAATTGTTTGGGTTGCCAAACGTTACTGGGAATGTGATCCATCCGAGTGGAATGGCAGCCTTGTCGGGTACTATCCTGTAAAAAGGGTGTTTACACCAAAATTTGGGAAGAAGAACGGGGGAACTCGAAGCTTCCAAGATTATGTCATCAAGGAATCGATTGCATAAGGGTCGATATCAGCTGATTCAGATGCAGCACTAGAATCAGCTCTCTTCGAATGACATTAGCAGATAATGACAATGAGCTACGGTTGGCGTCGGGACATACATGTCGGACTCTACAAAAAGGGAAAGATTAGGGTCCAAGTTATCTTAAGTTAGGAATGTTTTCTTTTATACCTAAGATTGTAAGGAGTCATACTTAAGTAGGATTCATGCTTAGGCTCCGGGTATAAATATTGGACCCCGGCTATTATAAAAGGACATCCAATCAATCAATACAAATTACTTTTTTTGGCTTTACGCCAACCCTTAGGAGTAGGAGTAGTGTAGATCTCGGCGGGTTCTTCAACAAGTAGGGCTGCATCGGTTCGGCCGACCTCCGACTTGTCTGTAAGTACCGTCATGGCTTATACTTCTGTTTGTATGGCTGCATCGGTAAAGTTCGACCTCCACTGTGAACTCTAGTATAAGCTAGTTATCGACTCTTATCTAGTTCAAGTACGGCTGCATCGGTTAAGTTCGACCTCCACTGCTCGAATTAAATTAAGATCAAGTTATCGGCTCTACCTAAGGGTGGCATCCTTCGGGTAGATTTATTAAGTTACCGATCTTGCTGATGTTCTTATCGTGATTAATTTTCAGCAACATCAACCTGCCCGGTCAAGATCGATCTAGATCGGCCTCACATCCTTTTAGTCCATCGTTTGCTTTGTTACAACATGATGTTTCTTACTTTGAGCGACGTGCAATGTTTCATTGGATGTTCTACTTCAATCTTGATCATGCATAGTATGCGATTAAGGCTTGTCTAATCTTGAGGAGGTTTGCTGGCTAGTTAAATCAGGTCTATAGTTCACTATTATGGCTATAACGATCTGGTCGATCCCCACTGATGGCACTTTATATCAGAGGACGCTAGTTGGTAGATTTGTTCTTGATCAAGCATGACCTTAACTGTTTGCTAAGCCTACATCGGCTAAATAGCCGACCGCCTATGCTTTAACGCCTATAGTGTATCTCCATAATTTTGTTAAACGTGAATAGATCTATGTACTTTAAAGTTTTGATTTATTGTCTTTATCATGGCTGCCATCGATTCAGTCGAACCCCACTGTTAGAGATAGCAGGTTAAGTACAATGAGTTCATAGGTTTGTCCATGTTAAATAGTTGATTGTTCACACGCTGTAGTCCCTTTTCACCTAAATCGGCTATTTTAGCCGATTCGCTTGAGCGTCCACACATATAGCGTGTCTTTTGAAAAGCCTGTCAATGTATAGATGGTTTTACAGATTCTTCGGTTTTGGTTTGTTATTATCATCATAGCTACCATCGATCTGGTCGAACCTCACTGTTGATGGTAACATATTAGATTCAGAGTGTTTGTAGATCCATTTGTACTAGACAGTCGATTTATTCGCATGTTATATCCTTTCTCATTAGATTCATTGGCTCAACATTCTCTCCTTGTCAATTATTGATAAAATTTCTCTTCTTGTCAATTGCAGGTTAAATTGACTGGCATGCCTTGGGAGGAATTCATAGGATCAGATGGCCCTGCGTTGAAGCCAAACAGATCTCCAGGCTCATCCTAAGTAGATCCTTCCGGCTTGCTGTGTGCCTGGTGCATTGACATGTTTTTGCATCGACAAAGGGATGTTAGTGGGAGTGAGTAGGCTGGTAAAGTCTAGGCCTAACTTCTTTAGCGTATCTGCAAATATTATGTTCAATCCTACGTCGCCATCGATCAGAACCCTATGGCCCCAGCATCATCGTTCAACGTCTCGACAAGCCGACTGATACCACTACCACCCAAGCCTATCGAGCTCTATTCTTCTTTTCCCTAGCCATCCTCTGCTCATCCATCTCTCCATTGGGTGGCGTAGTGTCCAAGGGAGATGTCAAACAAGGCTTCCTCTCCATCTTAGATATTAGGTGGGTTAGGCATAGGGATTTGAGGTGGTTTCTTGGCCATAAAGACTTCTCTAGAGTGCCTCGTGGCTGAGTGAGTTCCATATTCTGCAGTCATTGTGATGTCCAAAATCTCTATAGAACCGTGATCATTGTTGTCTGCTAGAAGAGTTCTGCTGTCTTGATAAGGCAAAAGTTCCACCATGCCAACTAGACGAGGTGGATCTATTAAAGAAGCATCAAGTCGAGCACCCGGCCAGTGGATGATGCCTCCTTCGGGTGTGATGGATAGAAGCAAACCTCTCTGAGCACCGTAAGAGGGATCTCTTGCTCAGACTGCATGAGGTAGCTGATCATATCTGGATAGATTGAAGCTAGATTCTTGGGTCTAAGTGGAAAACAAACTAGGTATTTGTGTTGGACTTCAGATGGGATCTCTAGCCTAGACAAACGTGACATGTCCGAGCAAGAGTCATGGTTGATGGTGACCTCCTGAGTTCGAGTTGAATCAGAAATTGAGAGGTGCGAAAACTTCTTGGCGAGTTGATCCAGCGTGGTTGTTGAGACATTTCGTGAAGCTTGAGGCACTAGGATCTCCATGAGACAACTTTGGAGCTTGCCATTGTTGTCTAGTCAATTTTTCCTGTCTGGCTGCTCCCGAAGCGACACACTTGGAATTGTTTGGGCAAAAATCGGCATGTTCTACCTTAAATTACTGATAAACTTTCTCTCCTTGTCAATTGCAGGTCAAATTGATTGGCACACCTTGGGAGGAATTCATAGGATCAACTGGCCCCACGTTGAAGCCAAGCGGATCTCCGAGCTCATCCTAAGTAGATCCTTCTGGCTTGCTGTGTGCCCGGTGCATTGACATGTTTTTGCATCGACAAAGGGATGTTAGTGGGAGTGAGTAGGCTGTTAAAGTTAGGCCTAACTTCTTTAGCGTATCTGCAAATATTATGTTCAATCCTATGCCGCCATCGATCAGGACCTTGGGTGCTCTCATGCCAGCTATTGTTGGACCCAAAACGAGTGGATAGTGGCTGGCGTTAGTTACGCTAGTCCATTGGTCTTTTCTGGAAAACTAGATCGGGTACTCAGACCAATTAAGGTACTTTGGTGTTGAGGGCTCTCCTGCCATGATGTCCCAAAGAGCTAACTTCCTAGAGCGCTTGTTTGATGAAGTCGGCAGGCCTCCAAAGATTACTATGATTTGACCCTTAGACTATTGGAAGCTAGGGTAAGGGTTGTCGTCTCCATCTTTGTTGTTATCAGCTTTACCCTTGCCCTTGTTGCTTTTGTCATAGAAACCTAGTTCTTGGAGTTGTCTGCACTTGGCCGCCGTGTGCTTGGTGTTCTTGTGGAAAGGGCAGGGTAAATTCTTGAGGTCTTTGAACTTCTTGTTATTTTTGTTAGACTTCTTGGACCTGTCCATGGAAGCAAGGGCATTGTCGGGTCCTCTTTTTCTACCAGGCTATCCACCCTGATTACTTTTGGGGTAGTAACCTTTGTCTTGTTGGTCGCATGGTGCCTTACGATGACCTACTTGATGAAGATAAAGATGTCATCAGCAAAGCTATTGAAGAATTTCAGAACAAGTGTTTGTTGTCCTACACCAAGACACATGACAATAAAGTTGTTCATAAATATCCACTACCAAGAGTTTTGTTGCATGGGCAGTCAGATGTGGATGAAGCTGAAGATAGGCATTTCTTCATGGAGGCTATAAATAAATCTGTTCATGATGCCATATTGAACCACAATACAGTTTTCTTGAACACATTACACAACACCATGAAAGAGGTGTTTCATGGATTTCTAATTGATCAGGTTGGGCCGGCTTATTACAACATTCCACATCCATCAATTCAGGGGACTAATCAAGCTGGTACTGGCCATCAAGAAGCAGCACTAACTGGTAATGATGATATCTAGGCAATTCAGAGCCCATCTGAGCAAGTTTAAGGTACCACCACCCATCAAGTATAAAATAATCCTAGATCAGCGGTGCAGTATGTGCAATAGCCGATGGGGCAAATTCAGAATCAAATGGTTAATTTTGGCACATCAAGTCAAATACCGTCGTTGGCTCAAAAAATAGCGTAATCAGTTCAAAGGATTCATAGAGATACATATCCTAGCATCTACAACCAGAGATTTCAAGCAGCAAACCAGCAAAGGACCTAGCAGATAGAGATTCCACAAGGATATCATTATGGCACAGATTACAGTACCCTTCACATGATTCCAAATCCAGGGTATCAAGGTACCCAAAATTTTAATCCATAGATGGGTCAGCAATTGCAGAGAAATCCAAATTCAAATGCTAATCAGTTTGGTTTGAAGCCAAAAGAGCAGACCTTCTTGTACAAACACCCATATCCAGAATGGTATGATTTGGTCGCTCTTCCTATAAATTATAGGCTCCCAGAGTTTGCTAAGTTCACTGGCCAAGATAGCACAAGTATAATAGAACATGTCAGTCGGTATCTTACACAGTTAGACAAAGCATCCATTAAAGAGGCCCATCGAGTTCGTTTCTTCTCCTTGTCTCTGTCAGGGCCATCCTTTACTTGGTTTTCATCGCTGCCAGTTAACTCCATTACTAATTGGGCTGACCCAGAGGAGAAGTTTCATACACATTTTTACACTAGGATAGAAGAAAAGAAAATTACCGATTTGACAACTATAAGGCAGAGAACTAATGAATCGGGCACTAGGTTTCTTTAGAGGTTCCGAGAGACTAGAAATTTGTGCTTCTCATTGAACTTGACTGATGATCAGCTAGCTACTTTGGTCGTTCAAGGAATGTTGACAACATGGAGAGAGAAGCTGCTAGGGCAAGAGTTTGACAATTTAGGTCAATTGGCTCAATAAGTGGCAGCACTCAATAGTCAATTCTAGAATATGCACAGAGATAACCGATCTAGAAGAATGCCATAATTATCGAAACCTATAATCCATATTTAGTTGATGATGGCTATGAAGACGATGAAGAAGAAGAGGTTGCCGTGGCTGAATGGAATTGGGGTAAAAAGACAGTAATGGTGCCAAATCCTTAGGGAAGAGGAGTTGAAGAGAGCTATGATTTCGATGTCACAAAATCAGATAAGCTCTTCGATTTCTTACTTGAGAAGGGACAGATCAAGTTGCCCGACAATCATGTTATGTTGCCTCCCAATCAGTTGAAGAATAAGAAGTTCTACAAATTTCACAATGCTACTTTCATTCTACTAATGAGTGCAGAGTTTTCTGGCAATATATGCAAAGGGCTATTCAGTAAGGAAGGCTCAAATTTGATACACCTCAAAAAATGAAAGTTGATGATAATCCTTTCCCAAGAGATTAGAACATGGTTGATGCTAGGTTGCTCAAAGGGAAGACTAAAGTCCTAACATCAACAAGGGCCAAAGAAGCCAGAACCATCGACCCAAAGATGCAAATATTGGCTGATGAATATAGATAGATTAAAAGGCATCATGACCAATAGAAGAGCCGATATGAGCAGGGAGAGACATCAAGGGATGAGGCAACAAGGCCCTATGTTACATCTCGAATTCTATTGAATAAATGATAGTGACAGAAGGAAAAGGATCACCAGTGTTGGTTAAAAGAGAAAGAATATCAGCGTCAACAAGAGGAAGAGAGGTATGAAATAAAACAAGCCAAATCACATTAGAATTGTCCTTTCTTTAGACATTGTTGGACTAAATGTTTGAAATTGCCTACTAGAAATAATTGTCCAGAGTGCAGTGAGCAATATTGGGAGTTTAGGCAATCTCAAGCCAACCGCTGGTCTATCCATGCTTGAGAAGAGTATCATCATTATAGTATGGATTGACGCTTAAAAAATAGAAGTGCTCATGATCGGTTTGGAAAGCGAATTGTTGATCAAAATTGGGCTAATTATGAAGAAAGTAATGAGGAATAATATGTTTGGCAGGAAGGTCAATGGTGTCCAGGAGGTTTGACAAGAAGCTAGAAAAGAAGGGTGCAACACCTAAGGAACAGAGAGCTAGAATAGGCTCAGGCATCTGGTAGACCTCAAGTGTAGCATGCTAAACAAATAGCCGATAGGGGTCAACCATCGGCTAATATTCAAATAGTTTTTCTATTGCCATCAGAATTTAGAGCTCCAACAGACCAAGAAGACTATTCGGATTTTGATGAATCGGAGTATGAGGAAATAGTTGCCAAGTTAACAATGATATAGCAGGCTATATTTGATAAGCCAATCAAACATCGACACTTAAAGGCTCTATATGTAAAAGGTTTTGTTGATGGGAAGCCGATGAGCAAGATGTTGGTGGATGGAGGTGCTTGTGTCAATCTTATGCCTTATACCACTTTTCACGAGCTTGGCAAGGGACCAGGAGATTTAATTGAGACCAACATGATGCTTAAGGATTTTGGAGGTAATGCGTCTAAGACCAGGGGGGCAATGAACGTCGAACTAACAATCGGAAGTTAGACTTTACTCACCACATTCTTTTGTCATTGATGGAAAAGGTTCATACAGTCTACTCCTTGGTCGTGACTAGATTCATGCAAATTGGTGTGTACCATCGACCATGCATCAGTGCTTGATTCAGTGGCATGGAGACAATGTTGAGCTAGTTCATGCTGATGATTCTATAAGTATTGCAACAGCTGATCCAATGTATTGGGAGCTAGAAGACTTTGAGTGTTTTTCTAGCAAGCTATGGGAATGAGGCTTCATTAAAGTCAATGATGAAAGCCAACAGTCGATCCAAGAAGTCAGCTTTGAGAATTTGTTTTCATGGATAATCCAATAGATGGTACAAATGGTAAACTAGGACATGGCTTTACGTCGACCGATGAATTAGAAGAGATAGATATTAGTTCTGGTGATAGGCCTAGGCCGATGTATGTAAGTGCTAAGTTGGATCCTGAGTATAAGCAAGAGTTAGTGGATTTATTAAAAGAATTTAAAGATTGTTTTACTTGGGAATACTATAAGATGTCTGGTCTAGATCGATCAATTATTGAACATCGGTTGCCAATCAAACCTGGATATCGGCCATTTAAACAAGCTCCGAGGAGATTCAACCCAAATGTTCTTGATGATATAAAAAAGGAGACTAAAAGGTTGCTAAAAGCAAAATTTATCCTACCATGCCAATATGTAGAATGGATATCGAATGTTGTTCCTGTGTATAAGAAAAATGGGAAGTTAAGAGTTTGCATCGATTTCAGAGATCTGAACAAGGCTACACCGATGGATGATTATCCAATGTCGATAGCCAATATGTTGGTAGATGCAGCAGCCGGGCACAAGTTTATTAGTTTCATGGACGACAATGTAGGATATAACCAAATTTTTATGGCTGAGGAAGACATAGCAAAAACAGCTTTCAGATGCCCTGGCGCAATTGGTTTATTTGAATGGGTTGTGATGACCCTCGGTTTGAAGAATGCCAGTACAACTTATCAGAGGGCAATGAATTATATTTTCATAAGTTGATCGATAGGATTGTTGAAATCTACATTGACGATGTGATGGTAAAATCCAAGGGGTACAAGGAACATCTAGCTAATTTGCGAGAGACTTTAGAGTGCAGAAGAAAACATGGTCTAAAGATGAATCCTAATAAGTGTGCCTTTGGAGTATCAACTGGACAATTTCTGGGTTTCATGGTCCACGAGAGAGGAATTAAAATTGGTCAAAAAAGTATGAAAGCAATTGATGAGGCGGTGCCCCTGACTACTAAAACAGAGTTACAATATTTGCTTGGTAAGATTAATTTTATTAGGAGGTTTAGTTCAAATTTGTTGGAAAGAGTTCTTCCATTTTCTCCCTTGTTGAAGTTGAAAAATGATCAAGAATTTAAGTGGGTTGACGTACAACAAAAGACATTTGAGGAAATAAAAGAATATATGAAATATCCACCTGTGTTGGTCCCTCCTCCGCAAGGTAAGCCTTTTAAGTTGTACGTATCGGCCGATGACCAAACAATTAGATTGGCCTTGATGCAAGAGTTTGAAGGAAAAGAACGAGTTGTTTTCTATCTAAGTAGAAGGCTTTTGGACCCAGAAACAAGATATTCTCCCATCGCAAAGTTATGCTTGTGCTTATATTTCTCTTGCACTAAGTTGTGGCATTATTTATTATCGACTGAGTGTACAGTTGTTTCCAAGGCTGATGTGATCAAGCACATGCTATCAATGCCAATATTAAATGGAAGAATGAGAAAGTGGATTCTTGCGTTGTCAGAATTTGACTTGAGGTACGAATCGGCTAAAGCAGTCAAAGGGCAAGTAATAGCCGATTTTGTCACTGAGCATCATAAGCCAAGTATCAGCTATGTAGAGCCGGTACCTTGGATGTTATTCTTTGATGGATCATCATGCAAGCAAGGTGGTGGCATTGGTATTATTATTATTTCACCTCGGGAGAAAAGTTTTGAGTTTGCTTTTCCAACTGAACCAATGATTACCAACAACCAAGCAGAATATGAAGCTATTCTTAAGGGGTTTTAACTTCTCCATGAAGTAAAGGCCGAGGCAATTGAAAGTATTTAGAGATTCATAGTTAATTATTAATCAGTTGATCGGCCTATATGAATGTAAAGAAGATACTCTGAGGGGGTACTACGATGAGTGCCAAAGGTTGCTCAAGGAATTTCCTCATGTCTCTCTTCAGCATATTCCGAGAGCATAGAATCAAGAGGCTAATTGTTTAGCTCAAAGTGCATCAGGTTATCGAGTGTTTCAAGAGGTCTTAAGTAGTGAGACCTCTAATAATAATTGGAGAGTTGAAATAGCCGATTACCTTAAGAATTCATCACAGAAGGTTACCAAGAGGCTAAGATATAAATCATCTAAGTATGTTTTGCTAGATGATCAGTTATATTACAAAATAGTCGATGGGGGTGTTGCTTAAATGCTTAAATCAAGAAGAAGCTAAGGTGTTGATGGGTGAAGTACATGAAGGGATATGTGGAGCTCATCAGTCGGCTTATAAGATGAAATGGATTATTTACAGGACTGGATATTTCTGGCCAACAATACTAGAAGATTGTTTTGAATATTATAAGAGGTGTCAAAATTGTCAACATTTTGGTAATATTCAGAAATCGCTCGCATAGGCTATGAATTCAATAATCAAACCATGGTCGTTTCGAAGTTGGAGAATTGATTTAATTGGCCAGATGTTTCCGCCTTCAAGTAAAGGACATAAGTTCATATTGGTAGCAACGGATTACTTCACTAAGTGGGTTGAGGCAATTCATTTAAAGACGGTAACCTCAAAGAACATGGTTGATTTTGTCAAGGAACATATTGTGTATCGTTTTGGGATTCCTCAAACTATCACTACCGATCAAGGGACAATGTTCACATCAGAAGAGTTTAGAGATTTTGTTGCTAGTATGGGAATTAAGTTGTTAAATTCTTCTCCATACTATGCTCAAGCTAATGGCTAGGCAGAGGTGTCCAATCAGATTATGATTAAGCTAATCAAGAAAAAGATTGAAGAGCAGCCAAGGAAGTGGCATTCAATGCATAATGAGGCACTATAAGCATATAGGATGGCCTGTCATGGATTGATTAAAACATCACCTTATGAACTTGTGTATGGTCATAATCTAGTCCTTCCTTGGGAGATTCAAACTGGATCGAGGCGTGTCACATTACAAAATGATTTATTAGCCGAAGTCTACAAGAATCTTATGATAGATGACTTAGAGGACTTGAGTTGCCATCGGCTATGTGCTCTTGAGAATATCGAAGCCAATAAACTGAGGATTACAAAGTATTACAATAAAAAGGTCAAGCGTAAACAATTTTCTGAAGGAGACTTAGTCTGGAAAGTGAAATTACTGATCGGGTCAAAGGACAGCAAGTTCGGCAAATGGTTGCCTAATTGGGAAGGACCTTATCGAATTAAACGTTGTGCACATGGCAATGCTTATATTTTAGAAACACTAGGAGGAGAAGAAGAGTTTGACACAGCAATCAATGGAAAATATTTAAAGAAATATTATCCTAGCGTTTGGATTAATACTTGATAGCCGATTTGTTCGGTTATCGGCTCTAATAGCCGATACCAGAAGGGTATCGCCTCTAGTTCAAAAATAAACCCAAAGAGGTAAAAGCCAGTACAATATATATCGCCTATAGAGCAAGAACAAACACATATTGGTACATGGAATATAAGTACAAGAAACCACTTAAAACAAAGAAATTGTTTGCTAGCTTCTCCTATTACAAGCTAAAGGCCGGGAAACACTTTATTCATTATGTCTTTGGCCTAGGAAGCAAGGGCTACGGAGTTGGCGGCGTTGAAGAAATCCTTGACCAGGCGCTCATGATCCTTAGGGTGTTTGGTTGCTAGAAAACCATGGGGAAGAAGTCAAAGCTCGTGGCCAGAGCGAGCTTGCGCAGCAGCCAATGCCATGGCAGCACCATGATGAACACCATGGAGGGCAACCTCTCTAACGTGGTTTGGGATGTCATACAAGCGAACCACTGGCATGGCACCCCTAGCATTGACAAATCCTACCGCATACTCTGTAGTTGATCGAAGCTTTCCAACTGGGCCAATAGATCTAGAAAGATTCAAGGAAGGGGTGATCAAGATCTTGAAGACAAAAACTAAGAAGAGACATAAAATTGTGGTAGGCATCTCACCCATGATTCTAGCCTCAGCCTTGGCCAACCTCTCCTCCACTTGGTTTGCCTTGGAGGGTGATCGGCGCTGAACCAAGGTGGTTAGAGCCAATTTCACGATGGAGAGGCAGTCGCGCGAGCTTCTGGCTAGCCCAATCGATGGATGTAATCAGATCATCATTGTCATTCCGCTTCCTCAGGTAGTAGGGGAGCAGGCGGTGAATCATTGATGAAGACGACCTTGGAAGTTGAGTGGAGTTGGCCCTATGTTCTAAGACGATGGGAGCATCCTGAGTTGCATCCTCCTAATGACGAAGACTCTGGCGTGGTGACACAGACCCATCAAAGGCCTCTTTAGCAGACCTCTTGCTATTCTCCATGTCTTCAAGCCTATGGGAAAGCAAAATAGCACCAAAGAACACAGAAGGTTTGGGACAAAGCAGGTTGTTTTTTGATCCATAGCCATGGCCCGTATATGTAGCCGGGAGGTGAGAAGATAGGCTTCGTCAGGGTTATGGAATTAAAGTCAGTTATGGAAACAGATCGACACTCTAGAAATTTAGAGGATACATTACGAAGAAACAACGGATTCGAACTTATTGCCTCCCATAATTACAAGATACCAAAGGTTTACATTAACTGACAATCAACCCACTAAGACTTCTTTGGATTGAAGGGAGTCCAGATCCCCACAAGGCTGAAGGTCATCATAGACCGAGCCATATCGGCCCGCTAATAGAAGTGCATCAGGGAAGAGAGAAGGTTGCCTACTTTAAAGATACCCATATATCCAACCGATTCCTCGGTGGCTAGGAAACAATGGGAAAGAAAGCCGCCCACTAAAAGATGCCTATTTCTCGGTGGTTGAGAAACTATGGGAAAGAAGTTTGTGGTTTCTCCGATGAGCATTTGACAAGGCGAACAAGGGAAAGGTGTCCACACATTTTAGCCCATACAAACACTAGAACAGCTCTACGATCATGGTGAGAAAACTCAGGTGATGTCACAAGAGTTCTTCTAACCGTAGTGGCTGATCCTCTTGCTCAACAAGGCACTAAAATGAGCGACACAATCACCCTATGCACAAGAATTCTTCTAACCACTCAAGACCCTCGTAGCAAAGAATTACACCATGGAGGGTCTAGCAGAGCCAAAGGCACTTGAGGAAGCAAGCAGAAGAGAAACATAACTGAGTTGTTGAGTTGCTCTCGCCAGAGTCGGATAGACATTTATAGTTGATCTAGAAAGATGGATCCAAGCGCCCGTGAAACAAAGGTGTTCTCGTGAAGCTTTGAAGCATGCGCCCATAAGTAGGCAAGGACGGTGACAGATAGTAGACCCCAAATCAAGATTCTATACCCGTGACTACGAACATATCAGGGGGTACAGACATGGTAATTTTTGAATAAAATTACTTTTATCCTAAAATTTGGGGCCATGTGTTTACACAAAAATTTAGAAAGAAGAACATGGGAACTCGAAGCTTCCAAGATTATGTCATCAAGGAATCGATTGCCTAAGGGTCGATATCAGCTGATTCAGATGCAGCACTAGAATCGGCTCTCTTCAAATGACGTCAGTAGATAACGACAATGAGCTACGGTTGGTGTCGGGAAATACATGTTGGACTCTACAAAATGGGAAAGATTAGGGTCCAAGTTATCTTAAGTTAGGAATATTTTCTTTTATACTAAAGATTGTAATGAGCCATACTTAAGTAGGATTCATGCTTAGGCTCTGGGTATAAATATTGGACCCCAGCTATTATAAAAGGACATCCAATCAATCAATACAAATTACTTTTTTTGGCTTTATGCCAACCCTTAGGAGTAGGAGTAGTGTAGATCTCGGCGAGTTCTTCAACAAGCAGGGCTGCATCGTTTCGGTCGACCTCTGACTTGTCTATAAGTACCATCATGGCTTATACTTCTGTTTGTATGGCTGCATCGGTAAAGTTCGACCTCCACTGTGAACTCTAGTATAAGCTAGTTATCGACTCTTATCTAGTTCAAGTATGGCTACATCGGTTAAGTTTGACCTCCACTGCTCGAATTAGATTAAGGTCAAGTTATCGGCTCTACTTAAGGGTGGCATCCTTCGGGTAGATTCATTAAGTTACCGATCTTGCTAATGTTCTTATTATGATTAGTTTTCAGCAACATCAACCTGCCCAGTCAAGATCGATCTAGATCGGCCTCACATCCTTTTAGTCCGTCGTTTGCTTTGTTACAACATGATGTTTCTTACTTTGAGCGACGGGCTAGGTTTCATCGGCTATTCTACTTCAATCTTGATCGTGCATAGTACGTGGTTAAGGCTTGTCTGATCTTGAGGAGGTTTGTTGGCTAGTTAAATCAGGTCTATAGCTCGCTATTATGGCTGTAACGATCTGGTCGATCCCCATTGATGGCACTTTATATCGGAGGATGCTAGTTGGTAGATTTGTTCTTGATCAGGCGTGACCTTAACTGTTTGCTATGCCTGCATTGGCTAAATAGCCGATCGCCTATGCTTTAACGCCTACAGTGTGTCTCCATGATTTTATTAAATGTGAATAGATCTATGTACTTTAAAGTTTTGATTTATTGTCTTTATCACGACTGCCATCGATCCGGTCGAGCCCCACTGTTAGAGATAGCAGGTTAAGTATGATGAGTTCATATGTTTGTCCATGTTAAATAGTTGATTGTTCACACGATGTCATCCCTTTTCACCTGAATCGACTATTTCAGCCGATTCGCTTGAGCGTCCACACATATAGCGTGTCTTTCGGAAAGCTTGTCAATGTATATATGGTTTTATAGATTCTTCGGTTTTGGTTTGTTATTATCATCATAGCTGTCCTCGATCTGGTCGAACCTCACTATTGATGGTAACATATTAGATTCAGAGCGTTTGTAGATCCATTTGTACTAGACAGTCGATTTGTTCACATGTTATATTCTTTCTCATTAGATTCATTGGCTCAACGTGTTACACTGGTAATACCCACCTAGCTGATGATTTTACTTAAATCTATGTGCATTGTACTTATCAACTTAAAACCAATCGTGACCCGCAAGCTTTACAGTCCATAACAGTCGATTTCTTTGCATATCGGCCGTTTAGTCAATTTTCCTGTCTGGCTGCTCCCGAAGCGACACACTTGGAACCGTCTAGGCAAAAACCAGTATGTTCCACCTTAAATTACTGATAAACTTTCTCTCCTTATTAACTGCAGGTCAAATTGACTGGCATGCCTCGGGAGGAATTTGTAGGATCGGCTGGCCCCGTGTTGAAGCCAAACGGATCTCTAGGCTCATCCTAAGTAGATCCTTTCTGGCTTGCTGTGTGCCCGGTTCATTGACATGTTTTTGCATCGACAAAGGGATGTTAGTGGGAGTGAGTAGGCTAGTAAAGTCTAGGCCTAACTTCTTCAGCGTATCTGCAAATATTATGTTCAATCCTAAGCCGCCATCGAACAGGACCTTGGGGACTGTCATGCCAGCTATTGTTGGACCCAAAACGAGTGGATAGTGGTTGGCGTTAGTTACGCTAGTCCATTGGTCTTTTCTAGAAAACTGGATCGGGTACTCAGACCAATTAAGGAACTTTGGTGTTGAGGGCTCTCCTGCCATGATGTCTCGAAGAGCTAACTTCCTAGAGCACTTGTTTGATGAAGTCAGTAGGCCTCCAAAGATTACTATGATTTGACCCTTGGACTATTGGAAGCCAGGGTCAGGGTTGTCGTCTCCATCTTTGTTGTTATCAGCTTTACCCTTGCCCTTGTTGCTTTTGTCATAGAAACCTAGTTCTTGGAGTTGTCTGCACTCGGCCACCGTGTGCTTGGCGTTCTTGTGGAAAGGGTAGGGTAAATTCTTGAGGTCTTCGAACTTCTTGTTATTTTTGTTAGACTTCTTGGACATGTCCATGGAAGCAAGGGTGTTGTCGAGTCCTCTTTTTCTGCCAGGCTATCCACCCTGATTACTTTTGGGGTAGTAACCTTTGTCTTGTTGGCCTGCATGGGAATCATTCATGAGTACGCTCTTCAGATGCAATCATCTTCTATACTGTACGCTTAAATTCCTCGATGGTCTCTGGATTATCATCGCAGAATTTTTCAAACTACCACTTGTATTTGATCCCATTGGTGAAGTGATCTATCACCTCCCTATATGTGATATCATAGACCACGGCTCGTGACTCAGCAAAGCAGCGGTAATATTGTTGGAAGGTTTCATCTGGTTTCTGCTTGCAAGCTCTAAGCTCGTTCTAAGTACTTGGGTGGCTGAGGACGCCGCAAAAATTTTCACAAAATTTGCGCTGGAGCTATCCCCATGTATCGATGGAGTTGGCTCATAGCTTATCAAACCAGGCAAGAGGCATGGAGTCGAGTGCCATGGGAAAGTATAACACTTTGATGTCATCATCGCCGCTTGCCAACTCGATGGACTGAGAGTAGATGCGCAACCATTGGTTGGGTTCTGTCTTCCTGTCGTACTTGGTATGGTTGGACGACTTGAATTTGTAGGGAAGCCAGACAGAGAGTAGTCTGTTAGAAAAACATGGGAACCTATTCGGTGAGATGCCAACTTCTCTGTACTCGGACTCACCTCTGCCTTCCCTATTACTATACTAGTGCCCATGATAGGCTGACTATGCGCTACCTTAATTCCTATTCTGGTTACCCTGTGGCCCTAGATGGGAGTGGGCTGGTACTCATTGTTCTCCTCCTTGGTTGCCCTATGGCCCCAGATGGGAGTGGGCTAGTGCCCGTGCCTCTGGTCCTTGGGAAGGGTTAGCTTGGGATGGCACTTTTGCAGCCTACATCTAAAAGGCTGTGGATTCCACAATGACTTTGAGTCATTGCTAATCTAGAGTAGGGTTTTCTATGGCTACCATTTCTTCTACCTGGGCATAGACATTGGCGTAGGGTGTAGTAAATAACCTATGGCCAGTTACTTCTATGAACTCAGGCTCAAGGTTGCATGATGCAGAGGCTCTGATGGCATCACAGTCTTGGCGCTGTTGTTCTGCTTCTTCATCCCGTAGACGCTGTTCATATGCTGCCTCTGTAGCTAAGCACCGTCATTCAATGTCTCGACAAGCTGACTGATACCACTACCACTCTTCCTTGTGGTGTTGGGCATGGTTGCACCAAGCCTATCGAGCTCTATTCTTCTTTTCCCTAGCCATCCTCTGCTCATCCATCTCTCCGTTGGGTGGCACAGTGTCTAGGGAGATGCCGGACAAGGCTTCCTCTCCATCTTGGATATCAGATGGGTTAGGCATAGGGATTTGAGGTGGTTGCCTGGACATAAAGACTTCTCTAGAGTGCCTCGTGGCCGAGTGAGTTCCATATTCTGCAGTCGTCGTGATGTCCAAAATCTCTATAGAACCATGATCGTTGTTGTCCGCTGGAAGAGTTCTACCGTCCTGATAAGGCAAAAGTTCCACCATGCCAACTAGATGAGGTGGATCTATTAAAGAAGCATCAAGTCGAGCACCCAGCTAGTGGATGATGCCGCCTTCGGGTGTGATGGATAGAAGCAAACCTCTCTGGGCACCGATAAGAGGGATCTCTTGCTCAAACTACATGAGGTAGCTGATCGTATCTTGATAGATTGAAGCTGGATTCTTGAGTCTAAGTGGAAAACAAAAATGGGTCTTCGTGTTGGACTTCAGATGGGATCTCTAGCCTAGACAAACGTGACATGTCTGAGCAAGAGTCGTGGTTGATGGTGACCTCCTAAGTTCGAGTTGAATTAGAAATTGAGAGGTGCGAAAACTTCTCGGCGAGTTGATCCAGCATGGTCGTTGAGACATTTGGTGAAGCTTGAGGCGCCGGGATCTCCATGAGATAACTTTGGAGCTTGCCATTGTCATCTACCTTGTAGATCCAGGAGTCAAAGATGAAGGTGACACCCGTAGAGAAAATCATGTCGTCAAGGTCCGTCGAGCTCTCGATCACAAAGTCACCAAAAGCCCCTACCTGGCGCACCAGCTGTCAGTGTTTGATGATCGGTAGCCTGCCATAGGGGTACCTAAGATGGTGTTCAGAGGGCTTTGACATACGCAAAATTCGACAGTAAACGCAAAGAGACGAACGATTTATACTAGTTTGGGCCCTCTTGTCGAGTAATAGCTTTTACGTCCAGTCGGCATGAAGCCTTTTGTGTTGGATTGATTGTATGATTGTTAGGGTTACAAGGGGGTGCACCATACCTCTTTATATAGGGGAGAGGGTAAGGGTACATATCTAGTCCTAGTTGGTTACAAGAGAAGGGTCCTTGTCCTATTGATCTAGCTTTTATAGTAAACCGACTAAGTCGATCTGGAATAGCTTGAAGTCCATGCCACCTTGTATCGTGTCCTTCAACAGATCATGGGCCATCCCAGGGCCCATCCAAGTAGTACCTCTGTGGGGAACCCCTAGGACCCTAGTTCGTCAGATGGCAACAAATCAGGTAGGCACCCCACTACTATGAACCCTACTTTGGATACATATCAAGTTTCATTATAAGTTATGCATTACATGTAGTTTTGGTTGTTAATCTTGTTCACCTTACACTTAGTCACTCATTAATCTAGTAGAAGCCTCTCATCTAAACAATGGGAATGGAAACGCTTAATTGCTTAGCAATAGTAGAAGTCGAGCATGAGAAGGGAACTCATTCTCGCATGTGTAGGATGCTACACTTGGATAAATGATTACTAAAAGTAATGAGGATACAACTTGACATACTTCACTAATCTGGCTAAGGAGTAATATCACTAAAAGGTATAAACATGGACACCACTTTGATAACTTCGCTCAAGCGAGGGGTAGGTCGTTGTGAGTGTGGGATCTCAAGCGACATAGCTCATGGTGCGATTAAGGACTATTTATTGGGATACGTGAGTTTGAGTAATCACCCATATAGACCACATGTCATGGATGGGGTTGATAAGACAAGTAACTTATTACGACCGGTTTATCCGTGAAACTAGCAACGGGGTGGCGTTGGTCGGGAATGTCTAGAACATTGACCGGGCACCAGTCGAACCTTTCATAAGACACTCGGGCCAGATTAGGGAAAGGTTGGAGAACATGAGGCAAACCTTACTACCGGACCCGACGAATGGTGGTTAGTCTCATTTTCCGTGTGGGTACAATTGTACACCTCTACAGAGTTCAAAAGCCTAAAGTCCTCCGAGACGGAACCATTCGGTTGTTCCTACTTTATATACCCATGGTAGTGTTGTTTGTGAGCTAAGAGCACTTAGGTGCAATCTTGGTCTTAATCGTGCACTTTTGTTCTAGTGTTAGAACATAGCATGTCATACATGTTAATAAACACCATTGCTTTTCTACAAATGTACAAATGCCTGATAATCATCTTGCATCCACCAAATATCTATGTGTTGGAATTATTTCCTATGAGTATGCAATGTACTCACGGTGCAGCCGCTAAGTTCTTTTGTAGGTAGCAAGACATTCCTCCGAGACTAGCTCCGATGAGTGCAACGGTTAGCAGACCTTAGAACGGGTGTTTTCCAAGATGAGTTACGTGTAATTCGATGAGTAAAAGAGTGAATTGAGGTGTAACCTAGATTGAAGGCAGTAGTTAAAATGAGAGATAATGTCAATAGTAGCTTCTTGTCTAGAATATATTTTATGGTCAATGATGTTTCAACAATGTGTTGGATACTTAAGTGCGTAATCGCCCTGTATCAAGTATGTGCGTGTAACTCAATGCAAAGATCCTGAAAAGGAGTTGCTAAGTGCGCTCCTGGGAGCCTCGCGGTGGAAATGCGACAACCCCGTCAGCCTTGGATGCGCACGGGGCGTGACAGCCCCTCTCCTTCTTCCTCCCCGGTGCATCTACGAGGGATAAGAAGGAGAGGGGACCCATCCTTTTTTCCACAATTTCATATCTAGTTGTTTAGGGTTTAGTCCAAATAAATCTTCTAGAGAAATCAGATGATTTTCAGTTGGGATCATATTTCCTGCGATGACTTCGGTGATTGCCATGATGAGATCACCGTTGCAGGTGTCGATTTCGTCGGTAGGTGACCAATTTGTGTCCTTTATCTGCAGGGGAGGGGTAACAAGGATAGCTACTCCAGGTCAGCGATCTCTTCGTCGATGGTCACAAAGAGGAAATCAAGGTTTGGAGGTGATGTATCCGCATCCTATGTTGTATTCGATGATGCAACTGCCGATATTCTTTCATCGATTCAGATGCGTTTTGGACTGCTTACGAAGAGTTGGATCTTGCGACATGTCCAATGTTTTAGGGTTAGTCGTTGGATTCAGCATAATGACTGCACTTTGGCTCTGGCGTTCGAGAGAAGCCATTGGGAAAGAAGACGATGGAAGAATCTAGATAGAATATTATGTATTTTTTATTTTAAATTTTTTCATGTATAACTTGGGGATGTACTGTGCCGAGTTTAAATATAATCCCCCTTCCCTTCTCAAAAAAATATTGCACTTGTCTATTTTTGTTCTATCAACTCGAGACATTGGCACCTCAACTATCAAAATAGTTCAATTTTGACCCGAGAGCCATACGAAAACCACTCAAAACCACATGAGGGGTCAAAATTGAGGTTTTGATGGTTGAGGTGTCAAAGTTAGACAAAAGCAAGAGAGTTGAGAGGCCAAAATGGACTTAGTACTTCAGCTTTTAGATATTTATGTTTTTTTTATATATTTAGATTTACTTATTGATAAATATTTACATGTACTAAAAAGGTTTTGATAGTTGAGGCGCGAAAGTTAAACGGTTTTTTAATTGGGGGTTAAAATTGGACAAAGGCAAGAGTTGAGAGGCCAAAAATGGACTTAGCCCCTTTGGTTGGGTCTCCCAACCTGCTTTGGCTTTCCAAAAATCCAAAAGCCAACCAAAGGGGTGGCTTCCCCTACCTGCTTTGGGACAAAAACAGCTTTTACTTTAGTTGAAAACCCATGGCAGCCCAGCCTCTCCTTTCACATGATGTGGAGGTGGGTAACTTCAAAGAAATTACCCACCTATCAATGGTTATGAAAGAAAAGGTTTGTTTTCCCCTTCTATCTGGTGTGTGCTCCTTCTTCCCATCGCGCGTCATAGCGAAACATGAGAGGCGTGCGGCTAGGGTTACTCCGCTGGCGCAGTTCCCTGGCCGGTCGCCGCCCCAACGCCTCCCTAGTCGTCGGCCCCTAATTCCCTATCCTCCAGTCGACCGATCAGCTGCCCGCTGGAGCCACCTTTGTCACCGCTGGCAATTTTATCGGAGCCCTTCTCAGCAACCTTCCCATCTTCTTTCATAGGCTGTGCTCTGTCCATACTGCCATTCATGTCATCGAAGCTCGTCAGGTTCTTTCACGGGCTGTGCTTCGTCCATACTCCGAGGTTGATGTTTCAAAGATTGCTTCTTTGCAACTGGATTGGAGTTGAGTTCTCATGTTGCGTGTGAGTCTTTGGATGATAGCACTTGTGCTAAGGTTTTGCATAGCCCTCCAATAGCTAGTCCTAAACTTGTTGTTTGTTTAGGTGATGTCCAAGGGAATTCTCATGGGAAGGGTGCTTCTTGCAATTTTAGAACTGAGGTTCCCAAGCCAACCTACCATTGCACCTTTTGCAAGAAAGATGGACATTAATTTGATTTTTGCTTTTGCCGTGTCAAACATGATCAACGTGTTTGAGCTAAGTCTTTTAGGAAGTCATGTAGTGTTTCTCATGGCATGTGTGCTCCTAAGATTGGCATCAAGTTGAATGATGCTTCTTGTTGTAAGTCCCAAGGGACTTCTCACTTGACGGATAATAGTGATTCGTCCTCTTGGACCATGCCTTCCAATAGGCCTTTGTATCATTGCTCTTTTTTTTTGAGAAAGATGGCCATCAGGAAAGTTTTTTATAGAGTGGGTATAGCCTCTATCTAGGGAGTAGGAACAGTGATGGGGTGTGACAGATTGGCTCGTGGTCATGGACATGGACTTGGGGACCAACATATAAAGATGGAACAATTTAAATAGGCAAGAATAGTTCAAGCACACTAGCACTTTACCTGCGTAACTGCACATTAGAACAAGTTACAGCTCAACTTACGAGCAATACCAACCTTGCAATCGCTAGGCTTCAGCTCACCCCGTACCAGCTCATGCATGGCGCAGCCCGACGCTAATATATAAGGTTCTTGTTCTGATGTGCCATATATAGTTTAGAGATTGTTTTTGAATCTCTGGTAACATTTTTCACTTTTTTTTTACTTGTTTGAAGGACTGCACTCACTACAGAAAAAATGGAATATCCTTGAGGGTCACCTGACATGTTTGTGAAATGAAATCCATTGTTTTAAAAAGGTACAATTTTGTGTTGTTGTGCTTTAAAGAATGCATATTGGCACTTAGCTTGATATGTCTAGTTAGTTTTAAAACTAGCAGGCCACATACTAATATCGTATGAAGGCAAAGTTTATATCAAAATTGTCGAGGCTGAAGAATATTCAACTTTGTAGTTGATAACTTCTTCATTTGAAATTATTTAGAGTCTAAACATTATGTTTTCAGTTTTCAGAGTTTTGAAATTCATTTTTTTATTTTCCAAACGACCTTGGATGGATATACAATCTATAAACCAAAATTGTAGTTCTTGATGAGATATAAAACTTTTAGTTCAAACTTTTTTCATTTGAAATTGTTTAGGGTCTCAAATATTCATCACAAGATCCACTAAAGTGAACAAAAAAGAAAGAAACATTCATTTAGTAACAATTGACTTTTGTAGTGTAGTGGTAAGTGAGCATGCGAAACCTTAGGTTGTGAGTTTGATTCTCATTTCTAGCAAGTGTTTCGTTATTTATTTATTTTTGGCTATACATATCCTTGATATTTCGTTTTGTGCTAGTGACTACCAAAGTCAAAACTAATTCGAGAGCAACAATCTTATATATGTTGCAATTTCACCTACATTCCCTATAACATCGAAGTACACATTTGTCTGTTTGAATATAATAGTGATGGCCCCACAGTTTCACTGGGGCCGCGTGATAATTGGATATTTCAAGAATGCTTTGATCGTCAGTCCTGGAATTGTGATTGCATAAAACCGGCTGTGACTAGCTAAGTCTTGCTAAATTTGATATTCTTCACATGCTTTGGCAAATAATGTATGCACGCATGCATGCTTGCCATAATGCCACTTGCCACACATGCCATCTCTTGTCAGCCACCAAAACGATGGAATAAAACCTGTACATGCACACAAGAAGACGGATGCCCGCAAAGCTCTCGTAGCCTCATATATTCTTAGGCGCCATCTCTTGCATTGAGTTTAAGTACTGCCGTTTACACTTCTCTCAAGTCACAACACAAACCATGAACCATCAATCTGTAAATGGTCCAAGCTAGAAAACAGTAATGGCCCAATGTAAGACCATCGTTGCAGCGCTCATCGCCGTTGCCCTCGTGATCACGGCTGCTTTTTTACCAGCAGCAACCACGTCCATAGCCGCTACCGGCACGCAGAAGGAAGTGACCGATGACAACACGATTCCAGCCAGCGCCGACACGAACCTGGTACCTGCAGGAGGCACCGCATGCTGTACGGAGGGCAGCAGTGCCAGCACCTTCGGCATGCAGAAGGAAGAGACCAGAGGCAACGAGAAACCAACCCTCGGCGGATCTGTTGGAGTTGGCAAGAATGCCATCTACGGGTAAATTAAATGATTATAGTAGAAGGGGTCCTGCTTCAGAATATGTCAATCTCAACCGAGATGATGACAATGAGTCATCAGTAGGGCACTTATTGCAAATGTAACATCAGTGTTCGCTAATAATTGTAATGATTTGTGCAATTAGCTTATCCAAAATGTGGACAGATGGTGGAATCAGAAAGACGGGATGAAGCCAATCAAATTAAGATGTTGCTGCTATTATTGATCAAGGTCTTTAGCATTTCCTGAAATGCACTATTGCGCGTTCAGTTTTGACGTGTACCCACGGAGAAACAATGTTATCTGCTGTATTTTCTCAAAGTAGATTTGGTAGGGAATTAAAAGTAAGATGAGAGGCATAAAGCGTATAGGACAAAACAAAGATTGGCAAGCTGATCGAGAGCATGAAGCGTGGATAATGAAGTCACCAAGACAATTTTGCAGACAACATTAGAAAGAGGAAGACACCTGACAATTTTGGAGACACGTTCCAAGGTCAATTCCAATGGTCATATATATCTTCACAAATAATGAAATGAATGTTACCAAAAGTGAAGATCAAAATTAAAATACTTATATATATCGATTAAATGTATGCAACAGAACAAGGGCCTATAAGAGATTTAACTTCATTGTTATCTGTGTTTCTGTCCATTAATTTTTATAGCAACTATGTCAAAAAAATCTCATATATGCGAACTAACTCAATTGGTTGGGTTTCTTGTGACCTATTTATCTGGGTTCAAGTCCTCAACTTTACTAGTGTGCTCATATTTTCTTTGATTTATTTTAGGATCTAACAACGTTGTTGTGTTGAAACAATACAGAGGCGAAAAGGAAAAATGGGTGGAACCAAAGGATATCTACCCTACCAAAGATACAATAGAACAACCTAAGCATGTCAGCCAATCATGTATGCATTTCAAATCAGAATTACAATACATTTTATTTCTATTTAACAGCCTCCCTCGATCATAATCGTGCTAGGTTAAGATTGTGTTTAAAGTTCTCCGATTGTCTTAGAGGGAGTGCTTTAGTAAATCCATTTGCAACCGGATCTCCTGAAGGAATTAAATCAATCTCTAATAATTTCCTTTCCACATGTTCTCTTACAAAGTGGTAATCAACCTCAATGTGTTCAGTTCTAGCATGAAAAAATTGAAAGATACTTCCACGTTATCACACCATAATTTGGATGTTGGTGGGGACAATGTACCAATTTCTTTCAATAGAGTTTGAACCCATATACAATGGAGGATCCAAACTAAAAATTCACCTATGGCGAACTTTCTACTGCTAATTCGAGTGACGATAATCACATAGAAAACAAGAGTTAGTAATGCAGACATGCAGTGAAACAAGAGATCGACCTTTCATAATTGATAGTAAACACAGCTAAAAGATGATATCAAGCATTAAATAATACTAGTGATTAGTGAATTATCATACCAATGGAAAAAATAGGCAATGAATATTTGTCAGACCAATGACCTCCAGGACTCGGACCACTCACCTCTAGTCTAGTGCAAAATATATTGAAAAAATATTGATTTGACAACAAGACTCCTGAAGATTGAATCAACATCGGTAAAAAGCATAGCGGTTCACCTTCTGAGTCCCCTGGGCCTCGTTACGTGGCCCATTAGCCTAGCGCGTCCAACCAACCGCTCGCTCGGCAGCAGAAAGCAGCATCGTCTTCCTCTCAATAGCAGGATCCATGGGAGCTCGCACATGGCAGGGATAGTCTAGCCGCAAAAAAGATGGGAGAAGAGGATAGTCTCGCCAGTGGGAAGGTCTGGCGGCCGCCAGAGCACGCCATATTATGCCAGCAGTGGTATTAGCAATAGCTTTATACTCTGCCTCTTTACTAGACCTTGACATCATTTGTCTGTGTTTACGTGGGCTCCATGATATCAAATTTGAAATTCCACTGACTAGTAGGGAGTTGGACTTCCCAATTTTGGGTCCAATCTTAGTGCATTGTTCTAAGTAGCTTAGGATTGGTTTAACTACTATCCAATGTGACATTGTAGGTCATGAATAAATTGGCATACTTTATTTACAGACAAAGCAATATCAGGTCCAGTAAGAGTTTGATATTGAAGAGCACCAACTATGCTTTGATAGAGTCATTAGCACCTAATGGCATGCCCTCAAACAGAGACAACTTTTCTTTTCTTTTTCCACGAACATTTAGGAGAACTGCATATCATTGCATTAAGAAGAAAAGACTATAGTAAAGAACCATGTGCCTAGAGGCACAAACACTGCACACCAACTTAACAGAAGCAGGGAAAGAAACTGACCCAAGACTAGCTAGAGATAACTTTTCACTTGTTGATAGAGGAATACTGACTGGTTTCTAGCGTCAGATTTGCTTAAGAGATTTTTTTCCCAATAAAAAAACCTCTTAAGCAAATCTGACGCTGGAAGCTGGGTTCCATGTGGCATGGTGTGGGGCTCGCACATCAGTGTGCATGGCCTAGTGGGTTTTTTTTTGTCTCATGATTGCGTCGTGGGGTGCAGGGGCAAGATCGACATAATTACTACAGTGTTTTTATGGGAAAGGACTTGTTGGTCGTGGACATGCACATGGTTGTGCGGGAGAATAAAAAGAAATTCACAAAACAAGGTTAGGAAGAAAGCGCACGATACTTAGTCCGGATTGGATAGGGTCATGTGTTTGCGTTCTCCTGGCCTCCACAAAATAAAGAGAAGTCCACGAATCGAGGTTTTGCATGTTGCTTAAGCTTATGATGTAGGTTTTGCATTAGAGGAGTTTGCGTGCTTCCAAGATAGCAAGGTGCGCCGATCGATTCAAGTCTCATGCGGGATGGAAAGCGTAGGGCTAAACTGGAAGGAAGTACAGATGATGGATGTTTGTACTTGCAATTGGAGTAATCTGATTGGTCAAGGGAGCAAGAGGTCATATGGTAAGACGTTAGACGTAGCATTGCAGTGGAAGGAGAAGAGCTGGCTAACATGGCAATTTCCATATGTGACTTTAGTGGTGGTGATGTTCTCGGCGTCTTATGTGTAGTCATGATCGAGTATGGTATTGGATTCAGTTAGCTTGTGTGGTGCCTAACAAGAAATCGTCGTGCTATAGGAGGTCAGGCATGTCAAAGCGGCATCAGCGGCGCGCCACCGCCGTCAAGATCTCTTTGGTGTAGCACCCCATCACGGGCCACTACTGCCCCGCCAACTGGGCTGCCGACCTCCGTGCCACGCACCTCACCCGCACCTACGCCCCTTGACCAGGCCCGGAGGCCGACGCGGCAAGGTCCGCGACTGACGGGGGCGCTAGAGCAGCCGCACCTGCTCCCGATCCAGTGTCCTCACGAGATGTGCAGCAACACTGGTGGCCGGTGCTCGTGTCGGAGCCGAGCTCTCCACCCAGTCAGCCGCTGCCCCTGCCATGGCTCCAGCCACCCGCACCGTCATCATCCTGTAGCTCGTGCCGCGCACTGGGGTGGAGCTCGCCCGCCTACAAAGGGGCCTCGCTGTGTCGCCTCGCGAAGTAGGGGTTGACGGTTGGGTCTCGCATGTCATTCAGATGTAGGGAGAGGCCAAAACAACTAACAAGAATATTTTGGGGTATAAAAAAATATAGACGTTTGCACATGGGCCTAACGGTATCTAGAGTGTATAAAATGGTGAGAGAATTTAATGGCACCGCTTCAATGGATGAACAGTAATTGTAGTTTTCTCATCCGTGAAAATGGTACGGTTCCGATTAAACTTTTTTTTAGCGAGTATATACTGGAAGCCCGTCCGGGCGTCCGGTAACCAAACACAGAGACGTCGGGGGATGTGGCTGCCCTGAATACTGTTTAGTTCTTCCCCATTCCAGCACTGCCTCCGCCAAATCGGAGTCGCCGGATCGCTGCCCCACCCGCGGTGCCCACCTGCTGCAAAGGGGTTCATTAGAAATCCATGGCCAAGTTCTCCTTTGACGACGCCGACGAAGACCCTCCTGCCTTCTCTTCCGAGGGCGAAAAGAGAAAGCGCGAAGACGGCCCAGCCGAAGCGGCGGCCGGCGGAGGATCCTCGAAGGCCCGAATTTTGGCGGTCGAGGGCGAAGAACAGGATGGAAGCGCGGTGGTAGGGGCGGCGAGGGCTGAAGGGAACGACCGTAATTTGGAGACGGTCGTTGGCGGAGAGGCTGACGGGATTAGTGTGCGCATCGACCCGGATGTGCTTGATTGCTCCATCTGCTTCGAGCCCCTCCAACCGCCCCTCTACCAGGTAGCTAACCCCGTTTGAAAATCGCCTATATTGCTTGATTTCCCGTAGTAATTTGGGTAGGATGGCATAATATTTGGTGGTTCTGTGTTTTGAGATGATACTCTGTAATGATGTTTCTTAGGAAAAAGTCTACTTAACCCCCCACCTTTCATACTTGTCTACTTCACCCCAACTATGAAACCCATCTGTTTTACTCCCGAACTTTCTAAAACCGTCTATTGAGCGGTTTTTTGACAGCGTTTTTGCTAAAACCGACTATTTTACCCCTAGAAAGTTCAGGGTGTAAAACAGACGGTTTCATATTTGAGGGGGTGAAGGAGACCAAGTATGAAAGGTGGGGTCAAGGAGACTTTTTCCTGTTTCTTACTTTGGTAGTGGCTTGTGGTAGAAGCCGGCGTAGTCTGTATTTCTTCGTGCTTTCGCTCTAGCTACTTCTAGCGTTTCCTTTGCTGTCTGAACTTTCTATAACTCTGTATTTCCGTTATTTCGGTAATGGAAACGGGGATGGCCTCGGTTCGGAAAAGGATGGCATAATATGCTGTTCATCTGAACGCAGTGATAATCTGCTACAAAAGCATAATATGGTTAGCATCCTAGTTTTCCTGAAATGTTTGCTCAAACTGTAAGAACTAAGAAGCAACACTTTGTTACAAAATTGAGGATATAAAAGGAGACAGTAACATATAAATGCAGAGCAGCTGACTTACCAGCGTGCGTGCAGCACTCTTCGACAAAATTTTCATGTATGCTTTTGTAGCAACCGTGATTTGAAGGCAGGTAAACGCGGTACTTAATCCTGACTATGACTTTCCAAAATGTCTGCAATTGAACCAATACTTATCTGTCTCAGACAGTTGGACTTGACATTTTCTTTAGAAACAAAGGCAAGTAATTGCTCTTCTAACCACATGGATCATTAAAATCCTTATGTCCAGCCATATATGGTATCATTAATACTACTGAAGGAAACAATTGTGCACAAAGGGTTACTGACTGTATTGTACATATTTCATAAATAGACAAACAATTTGATAGAAATATCTACTAAGATACCTCATAATACTGAGCTGTTGACCTAATCACTGCATAGTAACACAACTAGTAGACACAAATAAACGCCAATGAACTTTCAAGCTTCTTATCAGTTGAGGTTAGTGTTATGAAAGGAAATAAACTTATGACTATGCTACAAATCTGATTTATATAGTTCACAACTAACCCTTTTGCTATGCTTGAGCTGAAGGTTATCAGGATACGATACCTTCATAGCTATCACTGTGGCAAGGTAATTAGTGTTGAATCAGTACCAGGATGAATCTTGTTTTCTGTGCCCTCTCCTAAGTTGCTTGGAATGGGAAATAAAACAGAGTAGATCTGTTCCCATGGCAAAGCCTACCTGTGCTCATGGAGCAAGGATGGAAACTTAATGGGTTTCACATCACATTACTGTTGCCACGGACAGCACATACTACTGTTGCAAGTATCTGTTTTTTTCTTGGAACTTGCATCACACATGCCTCAGTAAGTAAATGCAAACTACCTGTTGTTAACACCCAGTTTGTACTGCAGTGGATATGCCCCTTTAGATATGGTTAAAAATGTGCACAAAACTTTCCGATCTACTTGTCTTCTAGAATCAAAACCTTGTTTGGGTACATATTAGATGGAGATGCTTTCATTACATAGTAATCCCTCCTTTTTGAAATATAAGGTATCCAAGCATTTAAATTTGTTTCCAAATTATAAAGGATTCTAGGTGAACCCCCAACTCAGTTTATGCATACCTACTACTAGTGTCTACCACCAATCCAAATATGGTAATCACAAAGGGTTACATTTGTCATTTGCTTTACGCATAATATGTCATAGAATTCCTAGAATAGGTTGTATTTCAGGTTGGAGGGTGTATTAGATCTTTGACATTTTACTGCAAGCAGGTAGGACATTTTACTAACCTTGTGAACTAATCTACAAGTGTCCGTAAAAATCTGAAAACATTTTTTTTTGGGGGAGGTAGACTTATACCAGACGACTGAACCGTTTACCAAACTCAATTACAATTATGTGGAGCAGAAAAATGAGAAGCTCCTATCTGCACAACTTTTTTCCATTTTTGCATTTCTCATTTAGGTTTCTCTGAGCTGCAGATAAATTGGTTCATAAATTCCAACAAGTCATATGATCTGATTATTATATTCACATGTGACAATGTTTGCAACTAAAATTTGGTCCATGCTGTATGCCTTCTCATAATAGGCAGAGCATTCTTATCAAAAGTCATATCTTAAGGCCGCCTTTATATGATTGCAGCTTGTTTCTGTATTTTCCAGTGCCAAAATGGCCATGTAGTGTGCTTTTCCTGCTGGTCTAGGCTCACCAACAAATGCCACATTTGTTCTCGTGATGCTAACTTTGTACGAAACATTGCACTGGAGAAGGTTGTTGAGTCAGTTAAGTCATCCTGCTCATATGCCAAATGGGGCTGTAACAAGTTGGTCAGCTATGCATGCAGAAATGCTCACGAAGAATCCTGCCTTTACGCTCCTTCAATGTGTCCTATTCCTGGTTGTGGGTACAGAGGATTCACTGGATGGTGGTCAGTACATTTCCTTACAAACCATAATAGTGATGGGCTGCGCTTCTCCTATGGTCAGTGTTTCGAAGTGAGTTTGGAAATGTCAGTTCCTTTTCTGGTTCTTCTAGCAGAGGATGATCACCTATTCATTTTCATCAACAAGAACGTGGTTCCCTTTGGCCATGCGCTTTCAGTGTGTTGCCTTAGGACTGGCAATCTGAATTGGAATTTCTTCTATGAAATGAGAGCAACTAGTAATGGAAACACTGAAAACAGTCTGCAATTGAAGGCTTCTGTCACAGATACGAGGGAGTGGCAAGGTCTCAATCCTACAGAAGCTTTCCTTTTGGTTCCATATGCCTTCAGCAAAGCTAGCAAACTTACACTAAATGTCTCTATTGAGAGGGTTGCTGATGCGAGGTGAATATCTGCAGTTTGGAACGTGTTGTAAAATGTAAAAAAAAAGGGTGGCAGTGTAAGTTTGTCTTAGAAACTGTTTCTTCACTGAGGCATCTCTGGCCAATTTGGTTTGCTAAACCCTTGACTCTATTCATGTGATTCAGATGCTGCCATCAAGGTCTGTAACTGTATGTGTATACTTCCATGTACTAAAATCTGTAACTGAGAAACTCTATGAGCTCATGTTGCATTCGTGTGTAAATCCTGAATTCTTGATGTACATGCAACAATTGGTTCTTTATGTTGTTAGGCCTGGGAATTTGGTTTACGTGTTTAATGACGTCTTTAGATGCAAAGAATGAATGTCGCCATCAATAGATGGTAGAATTTATTTAGTTATTATGGTCCGGTCCGTTATGTTCCTGAGGTCGGCTTGTTCTGTATTCCCCAAAACAGTTCAGAATGTATTTGTATGTTTCAACTCATTAATTTATGAAATACGTATACTCCCTTTAGATCCCTAATGAAAGTCGTTTTGATAAGGTTTGGGTCAAATATTGGGAATATAAATCATGAATAACTTTTAACTTATTGAGTTTGAAAATATAAAAACCATATAAATAGATTTGTTTTGAAAAATACTTTTATAAAAATATACATATGTCACTTTTCCATCAATATTTTTTATAAAAAATAGAAGTCAAAGTTATGCTTTGGAGACTATGTCATTGTCAAAACGACTTCAACTAGAGGGAGTAACGGATTTATGTAAGTAGCACCTTATCTTGTTGCTCATTTTTGCAAGAGTACTATTCTATCTTACGAGACTTGAGAGCGTATCATATTGTTGATGGTTTCAGTTATCCCATTTTATCTTCTGAATGTCCTGACCTTCTACACTTTTGCTATGAAGCAAATGAAGCAGTCTAAAGCATTCCACTTGAAAAATGTTAGTCTACAAGTAATACTTCCAAATTTGTTCGTCTCGGGTAATTGTCATTTATGTGTAACTTCCTATTACTGGCATGTTTTTTTGTTATCTAATATTTGGCACTTCAAATCAATGAGGTAAGAGAACTACTCCAACCTGAAGTGTGAAGCTGTAAAAACTCTGATTAGGCTGACAAGAAGGATTTCAATAGACCAACATCGGAATGCTCTGGTGCGGAAGCTGGCCGACATGGAAGAGCGTGATATTCAAGCAAGGGAGTTTTAAGGACAAGGTGTGTGAACTTGCGTATGACTTTGGACTGCATCGATGTCTGTGATGTTCAAGCAAGGCATAATCTTGGCCTATGACTTTGATGTTCAAGCAAGGCAGGATTGCACGCCAGATCAAGAAGCTGTTGACTGTGGCGACACATTGCTCATTGCTAGTCAAATTCGACAACTCAAGGCTCGTTGCTGCCGACGAGACTGAGCGGCGTTCAGTTACAGGTTCAAGGTCAAAAGAATGTGTCTGAAAGTCAAGAGCTGCTGACATTGAACTAGTTTCGCTTTCTGGGAAGGCAAACAAACTTGAGAAGCTGCCAATTTGGGTACGAACGAAGCTGTAGACACAGGCACATTTGTTAATTGTCTGGTCCATATTCTCTTGGTCTCATGTGGGCGTGAATCTATCGGAGGAAAATAACAGTAATTTAACTAGTTTCTGCAGCGACTGAATGGAGCTTCTTGAGAATCTTGTATGATGCGATTTTTCGTTTTTCCTTTAAGATAAGACAAATGAAACAAGAATCATTTTGCTTAAACTAGAGTGCACAAGCCACCAGACCGACTACCATTTTCGCTTAGAGTGAGCAGAGAGCAAGGAGGCCTGAGATGACGGGCATGGCAGTGAGCGCTGCGACGACTGGGGTGATGAGCTCGCTCATCTCCGAGCTATCCATCCTGCTTAGTGATCAGTACAAACAACAAGTTCCTCAGCCGTGAGTTAATTGAAAAATATAGATGTTGGAGTTCGAATAGATGTTGGAGAAATAATAGAAAATATTATTACAGTTGCTTGTTTCATTTGTGATCAAAAGAAATGCTAGAAGTAGGACCCTGCTTAGTGACCATTTTTGTCGCTTCTTTTGTGCCTCATCCCGTGTGATCATTCTTGTGGCTGTTATGAACCTTAGTTCATATCGGGGATAGGAAGGATAACCGTTACAAAAAAAAGACCGCATAAAGTCAGCATGGAGGGAGACTAGAATATTTGGGGTAACTGGATTGTTTTGTTCATTGCTTAATTCTCTCTCAGCCGGTTACAAGATATAAATAGAAGTTCGTGAGTCCTACCTCCTTGATTCTCTCCTAGCCATTAACTTCTTACTCCCTAAACGACAGCTTACTGCCATTGATTGCATGCAGCTGCCTGTGCATGTGCCTCCCTGGGTTTTAACCCCTAACAGGCAGCTTAACTGCCATTGATTACATCATGCACCTCTTGGATTACCGTTCCAGCTGCATCTTGAGCCCTAGGACGTCTTTGGTATTGGTGCCCCCACATCACATCTCCCCCCCCCCCCCGCCCCCACTTGACGAGTAGCTCGTCCTCGAGCTGGAAGCTTGATAGCGGTCAATGAAGCTGACAACGTCCTCCTAGATCCCATGGGAAGAGCCTAACAGCTAGCTTCAACAGTAAGCTGGGCCTGTCCAGCGACACCAAAACAGGTGACAGAATAGAGGAGACAGCTGGTGCTGGTGGCGGTGCCATATCCAACTCATCAAGCCTGGAGGATTTTGGTGAATGTCTGCCGCTTGTTGGCACAACCATACCCGTCGTCAGTGCTGGCTGGACAGTGTGTTGCGGCGACACCTAATGATGCGGCGGATGGGATCGTTGAAGGCGCAGGGTTAATCGCGGCCCACATCTTTCTTGTGGTGTGCCTTACCAGGAACCCTCTTGTTGCCGCCTATAGCTGCACCGTTGCTTGGAGTTTATGCTCTGACTTCTCCAAGTGAGCACGGTAGCGGTTGAACATCACAACGAAGCGATCCATCTCTTCTGCGAGACGGGTGAGTCCCCTCAACGAGGGCAGTGATTGGCTCATCACTTGATGGTGATGGATGGCCGACAGCAGAAGCCATAGGAAAGGATCCCTGACTCATGACATGGAGGCGATGGAAGTCATTGGTGAGGCTGGGGCGGATGGCGTTGTGGCTGCTGGGTTTGGTGGCGGAGCAGAGGTGGAAGAGGAGCGCCTGGAAGCCGATACCAGATGTTATGAACCTTAGTTCAAATCGGGGATAGGGAGGATAACCATTGCCAAAAAGAAGGCCAGGCAAAGTCGGCGTGGAGGGAGAATAGAATATTTGGGGGTAACTGGATTGTTTATTCATTGCTTGATTATCTCTCAGTCGGTTACAAGATATAAATAGAAGTTCCTGAGTCCTACCTCCTCGATTCTCTCCTAGCCATTAACTTCTTACTCCCTAACCGATAGCATACTGCCATTGATTGCATGCAGCTGGCTATGCATGCGCCTCCCTAGATTTTAACCCCCTAACTGGCAGCTTAACTGCCACTGATTATAGTATGCACCTCCTGGTTACCATTCTGGATGCATCTTGAGCCCTGGGACCCCTTTGGTACTGGCGCGCCCACATCACATCTCTTCCCCCTTGACGAGTAGCTCGTCCTCGAGCTGGAAGCTTGGATAGCAGCCGATGAAGCTAACGATGTTCCTCCTGGATCCCATGGGAAGAGCCCAACAGCTAGCTTCAGCAGTACGCTGGGCCTGTCCAGCAACACCAAAATAGGTGATATAACAGAGGAGACGACAGGGGTGGTGCAGGGTTGGCCGATCTGCTCACTTCTGGCCCGTCCTCGCCAGATCTGGTGGTGACTTCCTCATGTGGCTATCCTCCTAGCTGGCGGTGCTGCTCAGTCGGTCTCCATCGACGTCGAGGGCTGCCTGGGCCTTGGCCGGATTTGCTTCGGCCAGCACTCGTTCTACGAGGAAGGTGGTAGATTCGTGCGCTAGGGCTGCTGCTAGGACTGCTCGGTAGGGGTAGGGGTGTTGGTTGGCTGTGGCTAGGGCTTCTTCTATCCCCAGCTTTCTCCTCCCCCGCCATCTTCCTTCTGCCTTGCTGGGGCTGGTTTCCGTAGTGGTGCTGGCCGGATCCGCTTCTTGGTTCTGACGGTGGCAGCCTCTCCATCTTCGTATCCTGCCTGCTTGGTAGGGTCAAGGGTGTGGTGACCCGATACCATTTATGTCTCACCGACACAAGTGTCATCCACTTCACCAAATTGCACCAGCTTGACTGGCAACAGGTCACCAACAGGAGAGTGTCAATCGACTTCCCCCTCATCAGGATCTCGCAGTTGGGTAACATATCTCAAACCACATAATAAACCATCGAGAGACCACATGTATAATATCTCAAAAATAAACTCGAACATATCCTTGACTTCGAGGGAAAACACGGATTAAAGAATACTTAGCTTACACTTCAAGTGCAACGCATTCTACGTTGCTCTCGGTACTCGATCGTATACACTATCGGAGTTAATTTGCAGCTCAAATAGGAGTCGCCCACTCCAAGGTCTACTATTCCTCAACTTGTTGAGCCCAACTTAACTATGAACATGAACGAAGATTCCTGCAAAGAAACTTAACGGCAATGCCTTGAGTATATTTTGTACTCGCAGGACTTAATTCCAACATAAATATTTGGTGGATGCAAAAAGGTATTATTGGGTGTTTGTATATTTACAGAAAAAGTGATGGCGGATGTTAAGTAATAAGATGCTTATGATGCATAATCAAAATAGTTCAACCGAGATAGATGTAAAACAAGTGCTGTGTAGCATAGGTAAGGTGATCCACAACGGAATTCACCTCAACTCAAAAGTGAGGTCTCCCACACTACAATGGGTCAAGAAATAAGAACAACCAGTTCCGTCCCGAGGGACTTCAAGCTTTCAATAGACTCTGCGCAGAGGGTGCAACTATACCCACATGAAGAATGGGACGAACCTCCATATCCGTGCACAAGGATAAGGGTTGCCTCATGTCTCCAATCTTTCCCTAATCCAACCAAAAATGTCCACGAAGGTGTTGATTGGCTCCCGGGTGATGCTACCATGATCTACTCGGTGCCACCTTCGTGCTAGCTCATCGGACAAACCGGTCGCAATCAGTTACTCGGCTTACCCCCCATTTGTGATATGTGGTCTGTATGGGTGGTTACTCAGACTCACTATCCTAATGAACGGTCCTTAATCCTCCACGAGTGTTGGTATAATTAAATGCACACAGATAAATGCACAAGCATACGGATACCGTTGTAGCTTTCACCTAGAGTATTCCAAGTATCGTATCCATAGGTGTTGTCATTTTTTAGCATCACTCTTTACTAAGTTGTCATCCCTAGCAATGATGCCAGAAAATGCATTGTTAGTAATTATTGAGAACACATGTAAATTCATATATACTAAGTAAGTCGCAAATGCACAGATAATGTACCATTGTAGCATATCACCCGAGAGTATACCAGGTATTAGTTATTTATATTTTATCAACAGGGAGGAGCGATGGGGGTGGCTAGAGATATTGACAAATATGCATACTTATGATAAGACCATTAACTCTCATGCTATAGCAGAGATTAGTCAAATGATAAATAAATGGTAAATATAAGGCATAGATAGAATTCCAGAGATAGAAATAGATACTCATAAATGTAGTATGGCTAGAGTGGAGATTAATTAAGAGCAAAAGATTCCTAGGTCATTCCTTATTTACTAAGTCTTTTGTACACCCAAGTATATACACTCTCATCTATAGCATAATTAACTCTATATCTATGCATAAGGAACATTACTAAGGAAGATCAAGAACAGAGCTTGACTCCCTTTGCAACCGGGTTCTACTTGTTCTACAAACAGGGGAGTGGACTACAAAGGACTCAATGAGGGTGTCACATTCGCGATCTATCACATGACCCGGAGTGTAGAGTGCATCTGTAGGTAAACAATATTTAAGCACCATGCTTACATAATGTCGACCACTTAACTCACTTGAGTATTGAGCTAAGCACTTTGCGAACATATGCATAAATTCATCATCAATCATGACTATATCAAGCATATAACTAGAGAAAACTAGGAACATAATAAATAGAAACATAGTATTGAAGTAGCACAAAGTCACAAAATATAGAGAGATACAATGGCTTTAGCAGCCTCCAGATGGCTGAATCCGAAATCCTGAGCAATAGTCCAAACTCTACTTGAATCTTGCTAGCTAGCCTATACTAGAACTTGAAGAATTGGAGCTCTATTCTCTCTCTGGAAGCCCTAATTTCTGATCTACTCTTGACTTATGAAAATCTGCCTGAGGGAGGGGGCAGGGGCTGGTATATATAGGCTGGAGCATCAATTCTGAGCCCTCGGATCAAACCAACATGAATAAACGACATAGATCAATCTAGGAGGCGGTGGAGAACCGACATAAGAAGCTGGAGGCTAACTAGTGGGCCCAGGGGCTAGGCTGGCCTACAGGTGGGGCCAGTCGGCCCCACCTAGCATCCTCTCAGTACCCCTGCTTCGGCGGAGTGCCTTTTGGTGTCTTCTAGAACCTTCTGATGATATTTTTGTCGTGGATAATTGCGATTTAATTTGACGATTTGATCCACCTTGACGGTTTTCTGGATAAACCCTGTTGAAAATACAGATTCACCAAAACTCATGGAAATTGTCAGTTTAACCCCTAAGTCTATGTTGGTGATCACTTTCATGCATGATTTCAAGTTATATTGACAGTTCATGATGGATGATAACTATAGTCAACAAACTCCCCCAAGCTTAACTTTTGCTCGTCCCTGAGCAATGCCAAACTTAGCAATGGATCAGGAGTTGCATCAATGTTTTCACTCCTCACAAGTACACACGCGTTCAAACAAAAATTCTCCTCTGGAGTAGAACAAACTATTCTGACTTTCAAACTTACCCAAATTACCTTCAACCATGGGGCTTGTAGCTTTCACTTGGGTCTTGAGCAATTGAAAGGTAGAACAATCAAGTCAAGCACTATATCTCAAGTTCTTTGCTCAACCATTATTCCAAAGTTTTTGTAAGTTTTCAAAATAAAACTAAGAGATTCCATTGTATGACACTCTCAAGTCTCTCAAAATATGTAGTATTTGTGGATCCTCACCAAGGCAAAAATAATGTTATGCCTTTCTTCCTACAACTAAGGCTTATGTGGAGCTCATAGGAATGGTGATAACATGAAAGAGCATACTTGCAATGCATGTATTGTAAAGTCAAACCTTGGATCCAAAGAGAGTTGAGTCATACAACCAAATCAAGATGTGCATGTTTGTGGAATTTATGGTGGATATATATAGTGGCTAGCCTAATTCTACTATGCTCCTTGAAAACTTATCTCTCTTTTAGAATTTGGAAACATTTGCAAGAGAACATGGGCTATCTTATTCATCTCTTTCTTTTTTTTCTGGCGGGCATCTAAGTACCCATTATTTTGATAATTCAGACACTTGTCCATTTTCAACTCTTTTCTCTCTCTTTTTTTATGAATAACTCTTGCATAGCCCATGCCTCTTCTCTACAACAAAACTTTTGAGAGATAGTAACAAGAACTAGGAGAATTTATTTGTTGGATGAAACCTATCAAGAATATTTTTGGTGTTTACTCCTAGTGTAGGAGTAAAACATTTTTGGGTGGATCTAGATGGAAAGCATGTTTATGTGCCTACCCCCAGCGTAGGAGTAGTGCATATGTAGGTGGTGTGTACATGATCTTGATTTTAAGAGCATGACAAACCTCTCATATGGGTTAACAAAGCTTGACAAAACCCAGTGCAATACAAGTAGCATATATGTGAAGGTTTTCCTATCCTAAATAACATGTTTGGCTCTAGTAGGAATTCAAGCTTTGTCATACAGGAACTTATCATATTGTTTTTATGTTTTTTTTTCAAAAGAAATATCTAGAATTAGTATCACTTGGAACAAGATAAATAGCAGCTCAGACCTTCTCATATCTTATCCATCAATTACCTAGACTTAGATCAAGCATTTGCTACCCATGAGTTTCAAGTTCAGAGCAAATTCTCATGTCAAAACAATCATATCCAAAACTTGGAAGAATTCAAGGCTGAAAACTAGGTACTTGAAAGGAATTATAACAGAGCAACTATTCATCATTTCCATTATGAGAATTCATGTTCAAGTTCTTTTTATTTATTGGCTCTTAAAACAGAAATTTAAAGAAAACTTTATACACACTCTCTTTATTTGGTTTTCATTTTTTAGATCACACCTTACTATATATAAAATATGAAGGCAAATTTTTATTTTGTTTTTAGTTGTGCATCTTTTTTTTATAAATAAGACAAACGCGAAAATAAATAATGAAAAAGGAAAAAAGGAAACAAAATACTAGAAAAAGAAAACTTACCTTAGATAATGAGGGACCCTCATCCCCCAAGCTGGGTGTTGCCGTAGTCCTTTAGAATGGCGGGTCGAAGTTGAGCTTTTTGAACAAATAGTTTCAATTCTCATTCTGCTGCTGCTGATGTTGCTGGATGTTGGTGATGCGGTCTCCCATTTCTGCTTGCCACTGGGAGTGCTGGTGTAGCGTGTTCTGAATGTCTTGCTGCGTCTCTTCAATAGTTGTCAACCTGGTGTCGAGGCAGGAATGCTCCATCTACTGGTCATGGTAACCCATTGGCTGCTCATGATAACCACGGGCAGAGAAGGACATACGTCCTCCTTGGTGTCCGCTTGAAATTTCTTTATAGGGCTACTATTGATAGTAGTCAAAGTTGCCATACTACCATTGCTCACTTGAGCCCTGTTGCCAGGAGCTCTCAGAGTGCTGAGGACCGGCTGCTCCCAACTAGCATGCTCGGGCTAGGTACATACAGGAAGATCTCGACTGATCCTAGCCTGCATAGCTGGTGAAAGCCAGTCCCTCTGGAATTGGATCATCGCCGTAGTACCTAGGCTGCGGGTTGCGAGTAATTCTCGCAGAAGAACTTCTGTGAGGTGCTGCCTCCTTCACCTGTAGATCAAAGACAAAAGAATTCCACCACATACAAACCTGAGGTTCCAGTGTGGTAACAGAATCTTAGTTGTATACCCCAAATACATCATGACAAGTTGACCATTATTGTTCTTTTTTAGCATGTGAGCCTAGACAAAATATTCAGTAATCAATGTACCAGCGGTCAATATCTTTAATATAAGCAACAGAAGCATTTTCCAAAAGACACAAATTTTGGGTGATGCGGGTGACCAAAGAGGTACGCCCGACATCTCTCTTGAGTACAAAAACTTCCTTCCATTGTTTCATCATAAATTTAACAGGTGAAACCTTTCTTCTCTTAACCATGGCATAAAGTAACTTGAGTTCATCAATTCTTACGGTGCGAAAATCATTTCTAGGAAATAAAGAAAATCCTAGCCATTTATGCATGAAGCGTAGGGTAGAGTGATGAATATCACTAGTGTGAGGACGGTGACAAGTAAGTTCTTTGGATATTTCTCTCTAGAATTTTGTCCTATCAAAATCTTGCAAAGCAGAATCTATGTCTACTATGCATTGTGCATTGAATCCTAGAAGCTCACTAAATTGATTCCAGGGGACAGAAAAATCTTTCTCAAACAGTCTAAATGTGACTTCAGAATTAGTGGTTTGTAGGGTGCATAGAAATTCCACTGGTTAAGAGCTTAGACCCTAGCTCATCAATATGCCAAACATTTTCCCACCCAACATTTTTAAATATGATTTCGAATTCAGCATTCATACCTGTTGATTGCAGAAGGGCTGGGTCATAGACAAAAGTGTGAATGAACCTCCTGGGTTTTCAGCTGCTTGTAGGCCTCCTTCTCCATCTTGTTCCGACTGCTTGAGATGCTTCTCCTCTAGGAGAAGGTTCTTCTTAGTGGATGATGACCCAGACAAGCACTCCGACAATGGGAGATGGAACATCGATCTGCATGTCGGCGCTTCCTCTAGAAGAAATGCTTCTCATCGAACAAAATGATGCCGCACTGTTTGAGCTTCCCTAATACTTACTCATCTTCCTGCAAAATAAACGGACAACACAACTCATGGAACTGAATTAGAAAAATAAAATGTCAGCAGGTTAGCCGTCCAAAAGTTAGTCAGTTTGTGGGTTAATTCGTTCGAGGGTTAGTCATTCAAGGGTTAATCGTCCTTGATTGCGTAATGGATTTTCTAATCAAGATTTTGGCATGACTTTTACCCTTATCTTTTTTATTTGCCCTCTCAATTTTAACAGTACTTCCACTCTTAATCTCTCTCACCTTTCCTAATTCCAACAACACTTCTACTAAGTGAATTTTCAAACTACAAACATCAGGGTTCAAAATTTCAAACTTGGATGCTAGATTGTGAGTGTGTGTGAGGCCGAGAGCAAGCAGGAGGAGTGCCATTTATAGGCGGCACAGCAACAGGCTGGCCAGCCAAGTGGTGGGGCCAGGCCGGCCCCACATAGTGGCCAAATGGCCTCCCTTGCCTCCAGATATTTCTTTGCTTCACACTTAAGCAAGAATGGATGGCCGTCGGTGGAAGTTCGGTGGAGAAATGACCTGAGTGGAGATGGAGGTGGAAATGGAGGTGATTGGTGGTGGTTGAGTGGGTCCTCTATGTTTCCTGTGGGTCTCGGATGCATGTATTTCTATCGTATACACATGCATATATATGCAATGCAAAAGTATTTTATGATACTATGAAATATAAGAAGATGAATGAATGGTATTTTTAAATTTTTATGCCTCCATGGTAAATTATTTACATGGGGCTTGGTTTTATATAATGCTATGATGAGATTTTTTATTTTCTAATGCAGATGTTGTAAAATAAATATGCTAAGATAAAATGATTAATGCAATGTAAGAAGTAAATATGGATAACTACCGATTTTACCTCCCGGCGAGGGTTTGGGATTTTAGGTTCGCCGAACTGGACTTCTCTGATCGTGTTTATTCCTTGGGTGCATTAGTCGGTCTCAGAGATGGAGACCCTGATGGTGGTATTTGCTTCTCACGCCATTCCAAATTAGAGCATTGTTCCGGTCTTGGCTTGAAAGTGAATTGCTCTTCCTTGCCATTGATATGGAACTTAATTTCTCCTGCTCTGACATCAATAGTGTGCATTTGTAGTGCTCAAGAAAGGTCTCCCAAGTATGAGGGGTGTCTTTATGTATTTTCTGCCTGTCAAGTACTACAAAATCTACTGGAACAAAGAAGTTTCTTATTTTTACCGAAATATTCTCAGCGATTCATGCAGGATAACGAACCGATTGGTCGGCTAGTTGTAGGCACATCGATGTTGGCATGAGTGTTGAATAGTTGAGCTTATCGAAAACCTTCTTGGGCATGACAGTGACGCTGGCTCCAAGATCACATAGCACATGCTCAAAATTCTAGTTTTCGATTAAACAATCAATAGTGGGACATCCTGGATCCTTCTTCTTGATAGTTGACGTGTTTAGGATGGCCGCACTACACTCCTCCATTAACTTAATTACCTCAGTGGTGGGTAGTGGTCTTTTGTTGTTCAAAATGTCTCTGAGGCACTTCGCATAGGTAGGTACCTGTATGGCATCTAGCAGAGGAATATTGATATATAACTTTTGAATTACCTCTATGAACTTACCAAACTGCTCATCTATTTTGGCTTTTCGATTTCTACGTGGAAATGGTAGAAAAGTGGTGTCATGAAAATCTTGCATCATTTTCTATGCTTGTGGCTCAACTTCTTCAACTTCAGCATCCTTCTTCTCCTCCTGTACTACTGCCGATGTCTTACTCATCCTTGTCAGATATGGAGGATCACGAGTAGACTTGCCACCTCTTGTGGTTATGGCGTTGACCTTCTCAAGGTTAGTGGCAGAAGGCAGAGCAGCGGCCAGCTGAGCGAATTGTGATTCTATATTTTTATTATAGCTAAGTTGGTCTTTAATGGCAGAAGAAAAATCGTCCATTTTAGTATTTATGTTTTCTACAACCTTATCATTAAAACCAAGCTTTTTAGAAATATTCTCATTAATCTTAGCTTGTTCTAAGATCAAGTCTCTCAAGGATGGTTGCTTAGGATTGAAAGAATTATAGTAATTACCTGGGTGCTTACCTTGGGAATTTTAGCGTTGTTGTTGTTGATTCCATCCTTATCGCTGTTGTTGTGGAGTAGAATTGTTGATGACAATATTTGTGTCTTCTTGATATTCAGGGAATTCAACCCCTGAAATATTCTCCACATACATTTTGGGAATTAAAAGCATCTTGAATAGCCTGATGATCTTTCTTGTAATTAGCTCAGTTGTTCAAGCCAATTCAACAGTATGTCCATCTTAGTTGACAGTGCACACACCTCTTTTGGTACTTCTTCGCTCTTATTGCTTGCTTGAATAGTGCATTGAGACCAGCCTTGGTTAGAGGCTATCTTCTCCATGAGAGTTTTAGCTTTTCCAAGGGTGAGTGACATAAATGATCCTCCAGCAGTAGCATCATGTTGTTCATGAGCTTTCTAAGTTAATCCATGGTAAAAGCTTTGCATGAGCAACCAATCTTCCATCCCATGATGAGGACAATCTGAAATGTATTCTTGGAAATGTTCCCATGCTTCTGGAATGGTTTTTTCTTTCTGCTACTGGAAATTAGAAATCTTTCCTCTTAAGGCATTGGTTTTGCCTATAGGGAAAAACTTTGATAGGAAGGCCTTGGAACACTTTGCCCATGTATTGATGTCTTCTTTATTGGTTTAGAACCACTGCTTCTCTCTTCCCACTAGCAAGAGTAGAAAGAGGCAGAGTAGTATGATGTCTTGAGCAACATCCTTGATGGTGATCATGCTGCTTATCTCCAAGAAATTTTGAAAATGAGCACTAGCATCTTCATGTGCCTTTCCGCTGAACGGGGTAGCTTGCACCATGTTGATGAAGCTTGGCTTGAGTTTGAACTCAAGGTTGTTGGTTTTGAGTGTTGGTTTAGTGCAAATGTTCTCAGTGCTTGGAGCAGAGAACTCACGCAGAGTCTTTTTAGCCATAGCTTCAGAAACTAGTGTTGAGCTTTCCTCTTGATTGATTTGATTATGATGGAGTCTTGGTGAATCACAACCAATCCTACAATACCTTGTATAAGATATGAATGAAGACAAACAAGGGTAAGCCTGCTAAAGCATAGGTATAAAGTTATGATCTCGTCAATAAGTATTTATTTGATCAATTCTCTTAGCCTTGTGCTCCATCCCCGGCAATGGTGCCAGAAATGCTTTTTGGTATTTCTTAGCATCACTCTGTACTAAGTTGTCTTCCCTAGTAATGATGCCAGGAAAATGCATTATTGGTAATTATTTAGAACACTTGTAAATTCATATATACTAAGTAATCTGCAAGCACACAAATAACGTACCATTGTAGCATTTCACCCGGAGAGTATACCAGGTATCGTTATTTATATTTTATCCATAGAGTGGAGTGATGGGGTGGCTAGAGATATTGACAAATATACATACTTATGACAAGACCATTAACTCTAATGCTATAGCAGGGGTAAGTCAAATGATAAATAAATGGTAAATATAAGGCATAGATAGAATTCTAGAGATAGAAATAGATACTAATAAATGTAGTATGGCTAGGTAGGAGATTAATTAAGAGCAAAAGATTCCTAGGACATTCCTTATTTACTAAGTCTTCTATACACCCAAGTATATACACTCTCATCTATAGCATAATTAAACTCTGTATCTATGCATAAGGAACATTACTAAGGAAGATCAAGAACAGAGCTTGACTCCCTTTGCAACCGGGTTCTACTTGTTCTACAAATGGGGAGTGGACTACAAAGGAATCAATGAGAGTGTCACACTGGTGATCTACCACATGACCCAGAGTATAGAGTGCATCCATAGGTAAAAAATATTTAAGCACCATGTGAAATGATCCTGATTTTCCACGAATGGAAAATCCATAGATACGGGTGATAGTCCAGGAGATCGAGCCATCACATTATCAAATAACAGTTGATACCATAGTTCATACATAGCGGAAGTACAAGTTTACAAGGTATTACAACACTTGGTTATGCACCTAAATACATCGTTATACTAGCGGAAATGCACACATGGCTTCATTAGAGTAGACATGGCGTGTCGGTGGGTGAAGGCTCCTCCTTCATAGACCATCATCAAATTCGATGTGGAGCATCGATAGGTGAAGGCACCTCCTTCACGAGCAATCATCAGAGTAGGCATAAAACAACAGCGGGCATAGACTTCATCTTCATCTCCTCAACCAAACTTGAGCGTAGGCATGAGACAATCTAATCCTTCGAATCTCCATTGTCGTCATCATAGATGACATCCAAAACCTACCAAATATCTTTTAGTATGATTTGTACTAGGCCACTGACTGCCACCCTATGCTTTGTGTATGCTTGGTGGTAAGTGGAATGAAAGGGTAGAGCAAAATGCCTATACATGGCTGTAGGTTTCCTATGCAAGTTCATCCATATTTTATAATAGTTCATCAAGTTTTAACCTATCTCATCCACACGTTCACCCATCCCATCACACACATCTCATCACACTCTCACTCTCTAGGAGGCAAGGACGACTCTCGCTCGTACCTTGCCTCAATGGCCCAAGCCAGAAACCAACACTAAACCTAGGGGGGAGAAGAAGAAAGGACACCTCTCACTAATCAAGGGAAGCGTATGTCATAGAAATGTCCATATCTGAGGATGTGGCTATACGTATAGATCGATCAACTTTGCAGAGCGTGTACACCTGGAACCACAAGATCACCATCATCAGTGGTGCACCCCGCCTAGGCCGATACCTGGCTACCTTCCAACCGGTGCGATGCCACCCTACCACTTAGCCTTGGTCCACCCCTAGAGTCCACCCAACATGCTGAGACTGTGAGACTGTAGTACTAGGCCCTAGAGGTCACTATGCTATCTTAGGAGGGTGTGGGCCATATGCTCGTACCTCCCTACACTATCCACTTCTAACCTAGTAGTAGTGGCACCATCCTAGCTGGTCAACATCCGTCCCCTAGCCCATTCAGGAACGAGTGGCAGTGCAGGTAGGGTCCTATGATCTGGTTCTCTCGACATACCAGTCCTTAGGGGGACCGGACATGATATCTTCTCAAAGAGGATAACCAATTCCCATGCCTCGACGACACCTCAATCCTAGGGCTTCATCCCACAAAGACACTCCACCTTGGGATCTCCTCAACTCACATGCACCGCCATAGGTACCTCTCGTAGGGGATGCCCTAGGTCGCACCCCCCTCGGCAAGACTCATCCAATGACTCATCAGTAAGATCCTACCCTGATCGACTCAACCCTCACCACACACCCAAGACACACGCCAAGATCTCCCTAAATTATTACTAGTTTTAGCGGCACCATGTGCCTTAGCCACTCACAAACAATCCTCCACCAAGCATCACATCATAGATATAATGCGTAGTAGAAGCAAGTAGTAAGTAGTATGCGAGCGTCTATCCTAACAACGGGTGTGCAGGGGTAAAGGTTGCGTCAAGGTAATGGCTTTCAAGCAATTCTACCATGCAACCTATCATAGATCATTTGCATGAAAGTAAAGCACTAGCAGCTACATTATTGCATGTCTAATAGGATTCTACGAGGTTGGGTGGGACGTGTCACCTATTGACTAGTCCTCTCTCATATCCTCAGTGTGCTCATAGTCATTCTCCTTGAAGTCCTACTGTCATCCATGCTTTCCTTCTTCCAATAGGTCCCAGTCCAATCACGTTATCCTTGATGAAACTACCTCGATAGAGCGACAAACAAGCCAATAAGCAAACAATACTCTAAAAAGGCTACAAGACTAAGAAAGATTGAACAACACTAAAAGAATTCCAAGAGAAAAGGACTTAGCCCTAGCGGAGGATTTCTGACCCTTGGGCCAAAAAGAGGCAAAAGTGGTTATTTGCTAAGCACAAGCTTAAGTCATAGCCTAGCCAATACTTTTCGGGTCAATCGTGTTGACATGTATGGCTTCAAGAATAATGGCCTAGACCCTTGCTCATCATAAGCAAACACCACAGAAAACAAGACTAGCCCTCATGAAGTGAGTCCGTATCCTTGGACTTGAAAAGGAGAAAGTCGGCTAGGCATGTCCATGTTACATCCTCGATAGAGATGGCACTCTAAAGGTCGATCAAGTCAACTCGCATGGTTCCAAGAACATGACATAGACCATAGCTTTGCTAACTAGAAGTGACAGTCCAGTCTTTGAGCTGATCATCATGGCTAGGATGGGATTAAATAGAGTGGGCTATGTGATAGAACCACCCAATTTATACAAGATCAAGTACGGCTGTCCCCGTTTAACATGTTGACGTGCATATACTTTCACTTATATAAACCCGATAGTCCGTCGAGTGTCATGAAGGACTGTTGGTAAATCAACATCACAACCAAGATCGCATGATTAAGCAAATACACATCACATACATGGAGTTGCAGCGGAAATAATATTACAAATGGGTTCACAAATAACAGTACAAGTTTGGGTTTCAAAACTGGTTAAGGGAAACAACATAGCTTTCAAATGATTACATTAATATAAGTTCCAAATACATTGCTAGCATAAGTGACACCTCTGATAAAAGCATATAGATGAGAAATAAATATAGATTCACCGAGCCCACCGGTGGTTAGCCATCCTCTTCATCCGGCCAAGAACTTCACCTGCAACATGGTGGGATAAACCTTGAGTACTCGAATAGTACTCAGCTAGACTTACCCGACTGGAGAGAAATAAAAAGACCCTCAAGGATATGCAAGGCTTATTTAGTGGAGCTAGTTGGATAGAAAAACTTTGCAAAAAGAGCATTATTTTCATGAGTCCTTACTTTCAATCTTTTATTCAAGTTTTAGCATCAAGTTCAGTGAAGCTTATCATGACTAACTTTGCACCTATTCTAGAGCAATCATTTAATTAATAAGCATCACAATAGTAACCATATCTAGTTTATCATATCATCATCATAACCATCATGTTCCATCCATTACTACGAGGAAAGAAGCTCTGTCAAGTCTCACTATCCGGGAGAGATGGCGATTCGAATCGATTTCAACCAGCTGGGAATTCATTCCTAACACAAACCCAGACATACCTGCGCCAAGGTAGTCTTAGGTCACCTTTGGTACAACTCAGGTCCAATTCGTGGGTTTGATCAGTGCCACACAATCAAGGACACTACTGGATGCTAGGTCGATTAGGACTCTAACCTACCCTTGGCCTTACACCGGCTCCCCGCACATCCTTACTACCTCCAGTGTGCGCACTTTGACAGAATGATTCTCAGGCCTGATTTGAGCTACTCGGCTTCGCTGGTTGAAATGACTTATCTGGCCAGCTAAGTGATATGCATGCATTCAACATGACAAGAGGGCCTTCAATGATCCGGTCCTTAATCGACACAGACGAAATCACTATAAGTCATCACACCACCAACATATAAGATTCCGCCCGGTCTCTATTTATTCATCATCACATGGTTATTTTCCATGATAGCAATTATAGCCCACCGTGCTCAAGTATCCACCTATATATCGTAGGCGAGAGGAAATCACCCAACTTCTACTAGGTCTAAGCATGGCTAAGCATAGATCGGCCTATTCATCTAGTAAGAGTACGGGTATTGATATATATTGGACAAGGTAGGGAATATGCACCAACAGGTTTCATCCAACTCCTATCACCTAATGCATCATATAAAAGTTATACTCATGTGCATTTATAAAAGAGAGGGTAGGAGACTTAGGAATGCTCCGGGGCTTGCCTGGGATCTGACACAAGTCAGTTCAGTTAGCTCGCACCGTCTTGGTGACATCTTCGGTCCTAGCACTTGCTTAGTCCTTCCATCTTCAGGGATAAGCCCACCATACACCATCTTCGGGTGAGGCTCCAACATCACGTCCTTCACATGGTGCATCTAGCGTACCTAGATGAGATGCAAAATACAAGTGCATGAATGCGAAGAATGGTAATACGAATGCATCACATAAAAGTGTTCAAGACAAGCACAAGATTATGAAAGACATAGGAACCTAGAGTTATTTAACTAAACACTATTCAAGCACAATAGGTGGATATGGCAAGCATATCAAGCATGGAACCCAAATTACTTGAGTGTAGCCATGGCAAGTATTCATCAATCGATGTCAACTTAACATGTTTAACCAACTAGGGCAAGCTAAAGCAATCAACCTACACATGTAGTTCCTAGACAGCAGCACAACGGTCACTTGTTTCAGTCATAAACAGAGATTCCTGACATCCAATATAGGTGATCCTAGACTTTATGGAAATCTAATGAAATTATTTACAACTCTTTTATTTACACTCGGAGCTGATTCTAAAGCTAATTAAGTTCAAACACACCAAGAAGTAGGTCTGCACAAGCAATGGACAGAAAACTGATATGAACTTCAGAGATGCATATCCAAAGTTCAATCCACTCAACAAATGTGGTTCTTAACTTTTTAGAAAGATTATTAAGTTAGATACAACTTTGTTATAATCATCTAAGGGTGATTTCACAGCTAAAAGGGATAAACAACATAAAGAGGGCATCTCTGTCCAGATTTGGACAGAATCTGCCATTCTACTTTAAACAGCAATAACTAGAGTTCGAGACCACCAAAAGCAGTGATCTTAGACATTTTAGAAAGCTTATAAAAATCACTACAACTCTCCTATTATAAACACTACATGATTCCATGTTTAAATAGGTCAAACAAAGCAATCATTCAAATCTATACAAAGCATAAGCAAAATCTAACAATGGGCTTGCCGGGAGCATAACTCCGAAACTATCAGGCCTATGGTCATGAAATTTTTAACACAAGCAAGATAAGGAGATTATTTACAACTTTGATATTTACCACGTCTTCAGAAAACATCATTTGATTCACAAAGTTTGCATTACAATAGAAATTGCACATGCAAGCCATTTCAGAATATAACACTTTGAGATTTCACTTGTTTTGCTAACGAAGGGCATACCCACATGAGCCATTCAAAGAACTTCAACCACCACTAATATACTTAGCAACACTTTATTGAAACACCTAGCACTCAAGCATCACCAAAATACATTTACCAGCTTTATCTATAAATACACTTCTACTAACCCTTTCTCCTTATAAATATATATCTTATTTTAGTGATATATGAGAAAAACTAGTTTGTGGCTAAGATTTTTATGAGTGGTAGGTGCTATCAAAACATGGCTATTGCACAAATTTCACATGCTCAGGTTTTATATATTAATTACTATGAAAAAGACAAAATTTTATTGCAAGAAAAATAAGTGAGGGAAAGATAAATCTAAAGATCAACATTTTCCATAAACATAGAGCCATGTTAGGGGCCACAGTATCACCATTCCAAGGCAAAGGAACCACATTTCACATTTTTGCATATATAAATTATTTATAAACCATTGAAAACCATTTATCAAGCACCAAACAAGTTAAATCCATAACTCACTCATTCGACATCCAATGAGCATGAAATTTTGACCACAACACACACATAGCATCAGTAGCCTACCATAAAAATTTCATAGAAATTGGAGCAACACAACTTAAGATATGAATTTATTCCTAGAAAACCCTAATTAACATAGATAAATAAAAACAGCAAAAACATTCTACTAACACATGTCATAACATGACTCTAATGCATATATCTAGTCTCAAGGATTCCAAAAAGTCTTCATTTGCTATTTTATGATTTATCTATGATTTATTATGATTTCCCAAAGTTTCGGCCAAATAAAAGCAATAAAGGAAAACACATTTGCATCGAGGCCCCTGAACTTCCATGAAAACAAATTCTAGCGAAAAGGTCCTCCTAGGCACTATTCACTTGAGTCATAGGATTCACAACTAGACCCAGCAAAAAACTTCTATTAGCATTTTGGCCCTCCTTCATCGAGCAGAGACGGAGGGGGCGGTCGGGCTCGGGGGCGACGCTGGCCGGGAGCGGCCGGCTGTGGGCCACTGTTGCAAGGATTGGAAAGGAGAGGGCTAGCATGGCTAGGGTTTCGATGGCACATGCATGGCATGGCTAGGCACTACAGTGGAGGAGGAGAGGGAGCAGTGCCTGCAGCAGCAGCGACAGCTCGAGCTTCGGCTCTATCATGGATGGCGAGCGCTCGAGGGATGGAGAGAGAGGCAGAGCTGTGAGGGGAGAGAGAAGGGAGGGCAAAGGGAGTGAGGGAGAGTGAGCTAGGGCTTGGTGCCCACTCTAGAGGACGCAGAGGCATGACTAGGGAGGCAGGCGCACGCGTCAGCCATGATGGGGGCACGGTCGGTGCATGGGCGACACGTCGGCAAAATATCGAACACTTGGTGAAGCGATGGTGTGGGTGAGGTGGGCGCCAGGTTTTGGGTCTCCTATGGGCTGAATTAGTGAATGGGCCTTAAATGAAGTTTGACCATATTTGAATACTCTCCAACTTTGATTAAGGGTGCATTGCCATTAGAGCCATGTATTAGGAGATAATTAGGTCCAAATTTGACACTATCACCGGTTTAAATGAAATTAAGCTTTGCCTAGTTGGATCCCAATTTAACTAGTCAAACTTGGTCAAACTAAGCCCAAATTTTTCTGAGCTCTTCTCCAATGAATTATCTCCAACTTTTATTTTTGGGTCAACTCAAGGTACTTAACGAAAATTTGGAGAACACGATGTGCCAACCGAATTGCTACTAAACCCGGACTTTCTGTCTGAAAACATCCACAGATTCGATACTCGAGCACAGAGTTGACTTGCTTCCAAATTGGTTTGGCTCTTGCTCCAAGAACAAAGTTTGTAGAGCACAAACTGAACCACAACTTTTATTAAAGGATCAAGATTTGGATCAGCTTGGTTTGCAAGATATAAGGCTCAAAAGTGTGGTACACAAAACTAAAACCAAGGCTTAGTTAACTCCTAGAAATAGTGAGCATTTGCTGCTTTTGTAACTACTTTTGAATGTCCAAACGTGCTCCAAAAGTGATGAGACTTGTTTTGTTGTTTTCAACACAAAGTGTACTTCAACTCGTATTGAGGAATTAAATTGAGTTGTCATATGAATTTGGAAGATAAAATGTCACAAACATATTAACTCACAGCTGCCAATCATGGACAAAAATATTTCGGAGGGGCCAAAACTAGCACTGCATTCAAAATTGAGACCACTATACACTACCCCAGATCTGGACATCACTAGCTGGTTCAAAAACCCACTTCACTGCTGGATTTTGAATCGACAGTGGCATACCAGCAGTGATGTTGGGTTGACATCACTGTCGGTCCTTAAAAACCAACACTGATCTACAGGAAATAGTGTCGGTTGCTGGATCCACCCGGTAGTGTCTAGTTGAACAACACTGCCGGTTTGTACTTCCAACCAACAGTGATGGTTGCTTCAAGAGTGTCGGTTCTTGGCTCAAGCCAGCAGTGTTGAGCAAGCCTACACTGTCGGTTCATGGATCAACTGGCAGTGTTGTCATAAATATCAGTGTCGGTTGGTGGATCGAACCGGTAGTGTTGTTGTAAATATCAGTGTCAGTTCATGGATCAAACCGGTAGTTATAGTTGGCCATGCAGCCCGCGGCCCGCCGGCCCGGCCCGTGGCCCGTCGTTTTGGCACGGCACGGGCACGGCACGGCTCGAGGCACCAGGCCATGCCTGGGCCGCCACCCCAGCCCATGGCACGGCACGGGCACGGCCCGGTGCAAAGAGGCGGCCCGGTGGCGGCCCGGTGCCCCAACGGCTTCACGTACATCTCCATGATCTGCCGCTGCAACTAGAGCACCAACATCCAGTGGAAACAGGCAATAGCCAAGAAGACTCAGGCTTTGGAAGAAGATGATGTGTCCACCCTGAAAAATGATTGAATAAATAATTGTAGAACTTATAGGAAGGCATTTTGATTAGCACAAAGGCAATTGAATCTCCAACAGTCATGTGCATGTGTGAGTGTGTTTACAAAGCATAACATTAGTAAATATCAGTGTCGGGTTCTTGGCTCAAGCAGCAGTGTCGTGACGGAAGCCATCGTACTTCCAACCAACAGTGATGGTTGCTTCAAGAGTGTCGGTTCTTGGCTCAAGCCAGCAGTGTTGAGCAAGCCTACACTGTCGGTTCATGGATCAACTGGCAGTGTTGTCATAAATATCAGTGTCGGTTGGTGGATCGAACCGGTAGTGTTGTTGTAAATATCAGTGTCAGTTCATGGATCAAACCGGTAGTTATAGTTGGCCATGCAGCCCGCGGCCCGCCGGCCCGGCCCGTGGCCCGTCGTTTTGGCACGGCACGGGCACGGCACGGCTCGAGGCACCAGGCCATGCCTGGGCCGCCACCCCAGCCCATGGCACGGCACGGGCACGGCCCGGTGCAAAGAGGCGGCCCGGTGGCGGCCCGGTGCCCCAACGGCTTCACGTACATCTCCATGATCTGCCGCTGCAAACTAGAGCACCAACATCCAGTGGAAACAGGCAATAGCCAAGAAGACTCAGGCTTTGGAAGAAGATGATGTGTCCACCCTGAAAAATGATTGAATAAATAATTGTAGAACTTATAGGAAGGCATTTTGATTAGCACAAAGGCAATTGAATCTCCAACAGTCATGTGCATGTGTGACCGTGTCTGAGTGTAGAAGAAAAAAGCCTTACCAGAAGCAGAACATTCAAGGTCAGAATTATAGCCCCAGCTGCCAGGACAGTGAGCGGCAGGACACGGGAGCCGGGCCGGCACGGCACGGCACGGCCCAACAGGCGGCACGGCACGGCCAAACGGCCCACGGGCCGTGCCTTGGGCCGGAGGCCAGGCACGAGCACGCCATAGGCACGGCACGGCCGGCCCGGTGGCCCGGTGAGGCACGACGCCATAAGCACGGCACGGCCCGGTGGCCATCTATACCGGTAGTGTTGTAGTAAATATCAGTGTCGGTTCTTGGCTCAAGCCAGCAGTGTTGAGGAAGCCTACACTATCGGTTGATGGATCAAACCGGCAGTGTTGTCCTAATCATCAGTGTCGGTTCATGGTTCAATCCAGTAGTGTTGGGCAAGCCAACACTGTCGGTTTGTTTCTAACCGGCAGTGATGGTTACGACAACACTGCCGGTTTGTTGCTAACCGACGGTGATGGCCCGTTCATATATTATTGTTTTATAATTTATTTTAATTTATATTTTTTCATGGGATCGGGTTTCACTTTATATACGCTACGTAGACGACAGGTCCATCAATATTAAACATTACAAATGTTACGGTTACAATTCAAATGTTCTTATCTAGATCTCGATCCCTCAAAATAAAAAAGAAATGTTCTCGGACTTCTTACAATAGTCTGGCGAGCCACTCTGGGCCATACTGGTCCTTGTACTTCACAGATTGTGCAATGGAAAATACTCCATCTTTTTCCAATACCTCGGCTAAGATGAATTTTGTCAGCTCCGATTGTAGTGCGACGATCTCCATCTCTAGCAGCCTTTCGTGCTTAAATTTCTTGTGCTGTCATTTAAAAAAGATGATATCCAAAGACGAAGAGTAAATCATTTTGTTAAATTATTAATAGACATAAATGAAATGGGGATTATACACACCAACTTATTGGCTTCTTCTGATTTCTCGCCGATGTAGCGAAGCGTTGCCCACATTACATAAAACCCGCATTCATTGTTTCCCGCCGGATATGATAGGTACTTCCCCTCCATTTCAACAATCTTGAATGGGACCGGCTTCCCACCGATATGACTTCTTTGGACACTGAGCAACATTAAAAGGAGAAACATTAGAAAGTGGGTATGTGTGATTAGAAAATAATATGTTATTATGATCGCTTACTAATTCAGCACTGACACCAGTGCATCCAGATGATGAAATGGTTTTTTCTTCGAGTCCCACACCTCGAGTAGATTTTTGGCAAGATTAACACAAATGAAGACGAAATGGTTGCTTGCAATCACAGAATCCTAATTATCGAATAATCTTAATGAAAAAGAAGCATAAAATTAAAAGCCGAGAACATATACTCGTAGTTGTTGGCTAGAAGCATGTGGGTTTTCTTCTTCATCGTGAATTCGTCAAAAACAGTAATCAATCTCTGTTTCAGGTCTTCCACATCACATCCATAGAGGCCTAGACATGTCCTCTCATTGACTCGCATGGGGTCCAAGAAGCCTATGTAAACCCATTTGCTTTTTAGAATGCAAAATTTTGCTATACACCTACATAAAATCATGGGAAGTGCTCAAAAGTTAACAATTTGTGTCTCGAGAGAGTAGTTAATTGTAATATCATGCGTGTAGGGTACTTACATAGTCCACAGCGTTAACAGTTAAACATCGAGATCGCATTTCTGGTATAGCTAGAACAAGCACTCCCACTCGACATCGAACTTCTCTTCTTCAGGATAATTGAAAACATGTGGCAAACGGATAATAACCTCAAAACCAAAGTTGTCCATCTCTGTTGCTTGAGCCATGTAATAGTCATGTAAATGGCACATATATGTTGTCAGATTTTTAAACTCATGATTGGGAACAAAAAAATTGCCCCTTGCATACTTCATTCCTGGTGTTGCCATCCCTTGTACATCATAATAGATGGTCGCGGCCTCTTCCATGGTTAATCCTAGGTTGTCTTCGACGTACTTCTGTATGTTCCTTTAATCTTTATTGTGTATTTCTTCGTCTCTTGTTGTAGCGTATTTATTCTGTGTTTGCCTTTTGAATTCGGACTTCAACATAAATGAAGGCAGTGAGGCACAGAGATTGAAGAAGCTAATACAATCTTCCTTCTTGATGTGTGCTATAAATTTTTCTTCCATCAAGGAGGTAACGCTGCCACTGGATGGCCTTTTTCTTTTCTGTTGGTCCACTTTGGGAGCATTAGCGACTGAATCCAAGGACCTTTTCTACGACTGCGAGGATGTCCTTGATCTTGTTTTGGGCTGAGGTGGAGGAGGAGGATGACGACGAGAATTCTGTTTTCCCGACGCTGATGAAGATGGAGTCGGACAAGGAGGAGGAGGAGGAGTCTCTTTTCTTGGAGCTAATGAAGATGGAGTTGGACGAGGAGGAATAGAAGGAGACCTCTATCTTCTCAGGGGTGATGGCTCCAAATGAGGAGAGGAGTGATCTCTGTTGGGAGATGGTGAGTTATCATCGTGGGTGGGCGAAGACTCGCAGTCGTCCTCATCATCAGAGGACAATTGGTGGTCAAGCTTAATGAAGAGCTTGCACCAGGCCACTTGAGAGCCCTTGTTATGACCAAGTTTCGGCCTGTCTCTTGCTATGGGGTACTCAATGGGTATCTTGTTATACTTCTTATCAAGTATTCTGTCATTGGTGACGCGAGCATACCCCAGTGGAATTGGGCGGCCATTAATTGTCCCGTCTCCCATAGGCTAGGCCTGGCCGAGCACCACCTTGTCCTTTGTCCATTCCCGATGGATGTACAACCTGACATTGACGGGTTCAGTGATGTCGTCCACCGGATGAGGCACATTCGCCTCTTCTTCATCGAGCGGGGTTGATCCGCAGCTGCTACGACCCCTAAACTATGGGCTAAAGGCAGTAGGAGTAGGGTTTTATGGTACTGCCGACCCCTTGGACAACAAAATTTGCTCAACTCGTGCTTCAATGGTCGCCTCAATCCGTGCTTCCATTCTGTCTTCCATCTCTTTTAGTCTCCTCAAATACTCTGCCTCATGTTCCTCTCTACCCCTCGAGCGGCTCCGGTAAGTGTAAGATTCTTAGGGGAATGCTAGTTTCGAAGGAACAACACTGGTTCCTCTAGTGCGACCAGGGTGCTCCTTGGTTCCAAGTGCTTGGGTGAGCACGTCTTTCTCCCTATTAGAAGTGCGAGTCCCTTGCCTCACCTCCTCAGTTACCTGGGAGATCCTCTGGATGAGTTCGCTCATGGGTAGATTTGAGGAGCTAAAGCTCCCGTCCTCGGCATGCCATACATTCCTCCCCATACAGTATATTACCGATCTAGGCTCCCAATCGGCGGTCTCAACCTGAACGCCTTCCTCAGCAAGGCGATCCATCTTTTGAAGTTCTGCTTCAAATTCTGGCATCTTTTTGGCGTAGCCACGAGAGCCGAGATGATGAGGATTCATCGCTTTCTGTGAATTCTCCTTATTCTTCCTGCTTAGTTGTAAGTACTCCTCAGATAACCTGTATTCCTTGAAAGCCTGCTAGAAGTCCTTCTGCTTGCTAAACTGTCCACCATCAAAATCTGGCTCTTTATTTTGGAGGACAAAATTCTTGTACAATGTCCCCTTAAAATTCTTGAATCATGTTCCCATGATTTCTTTTGCTTTTTTCTTGACTAACTCCCTATCATACTCGGCTAGGAAAGTGAAATACTCTGGGACCTTGACATCCCATATGTAATCCTTCTCACTTTCAGGAACCCTCCACTAGTCATCATCTTTCCCAATCCACTTCCTGTACTTAATCGGGATGAAGTCCCTAACAAGTAGCCCGAGAATAGTCTTGTATTTGGTCAAAGCTATAGGCGGTGAGAGTGGATCCCCAAATTCATCAAACTCAGTAATGTGCTAGTGTGCATTCCTACCAACAGGAATCTTTGACATGCCTCGCTTAGATCTGGCCTTCCTACTACCCGAACCCTCTGGCTCCTTGGCCGACGGAGGCTCCTGCTAGAGACACCAAGTAAGGTATGACCCTCTCAATTGATTAGCATGTGTGGCTACATAGTGACATGATACCAAAGTTACCTGGCCATCTTGGTCATTTTGACCCAGATCAAGCAGGCCGGACGGGGTCCATGGCTGCTCATTCTCACCGACCTTATTGACACCATCATCGTTTGTCGGATCATGCGGCTCTCTCGTCCCAGCGATATCAGCCGCTTCTTGTTGCCAATCAGTTCTTCGGCGACGGGGTAACAGGCAACGATGAGTCATGGCTATGACACGATCATGGTTAGTTTTGGCTGCAGACAACTACTAATAGCATATGTTCATATATATAATATGTTTAATGCAAAGTCTAATAATAAGTCCACATACAACAAAGTCAAATAATAGCATATGTTCACCTAGAACAAATTCATTGTTTGATTGACCACATACAACAAAGTCCACCTACTCTTCTATGAAACTAAGCCTACATCAACTTCCAAATAAGAAAAGCGATGACCATAGCCATAAATAAAAGAATGACATCTTTCCAAGACTAAGGATCAATTCTCCTAATCTTCACATCTCCGGTGGGTGGCTTCTCTTCGATCTCCAGTGCCAGCGGATGGCCATGGTTTGCATTCATTGGACCATAGTAGGCCGGTTGCCCATGGTTTGCAAGGTAGGCCAGATGACTATAGTAGGCCCTCAAAGCTTCATCTTCTGTGTTGTATTTTTTGTGCAAATTACCAGGGTAGCGATTGACTTGAGCATAACAATCTTCCCAGGTTCGATAAATCCCAGGCATGTGACCAACATGCACTACATACCATGCCATGGTTGCCTATACATTTAAGTAAATTAGGTTGTCATTAAAACATGATTCTTATACAATTTAATATATTTATGAATAACACATGACCATTGCATAGATAGGAGTGTTTGGAAAATAGCTATTCACGTGCCTTAGTAATAGTTGATAGATGTAGGAAAGATATAAAGAATATTTTTTATTCACTAAAAACCAAATGATGATTTAGAGAGCCAGTTTAATACTTTTGGATATACTCCTAGAGATGTCTAAGAGTCTTCAGTCTCACTATAAATCCCCCAACCATCGGCGCGAGGTTCTTTCACAAGTATTAGTGCAGGTAAGCATCTTTCCAAATTAGTGATACTTTGATCTGAAACTTACATGGTTGTTAGGGGCAAATATGCATCTCATACTATCCTAGGAAAGTGACATGCAAAAACTCATAATAAGATAGGATTGTTGGAAAATATTCCTAGTTTAATGCACAAGGCTACATAACTATGTATTACTTGTAATCTTGCATAAGTTAATAATTATGCATCTTTATGCTGATAGCATGGAGAAGATGGTTTCACAGAGAAAACGTAAGTTTGTTTCACAGAGAAAATGCAAGTACTCTGAAAACAAACTACCATTAACGTTCAAAGAGCAATTTCTATCAAGTATAACGAGCCCCTGCTATGTTTATCCTGGTAACCAAAAATAAAATTACGCTTTTGTTCCTATCAGTATACTGATGAATAGTGCTGAGCAACGTGCTACTAAGTAACAATGTACTACTTACGAGCAATGCATCCAGAAACACAAAGAAACAGATAGCACACACTGTGTGGCAAACCTAGGTTCTAGCATTCACAGCTGCATGATCAAACCGTATGACAGCACACACTACATGATCAAACTGATTCAAGTAAGCAGTTATGGGACATTTCATCAGACACGTAGCGGGCAGTGAGCCATGCACTCACTGTGGGGGTGGGAAAGCAGCTGTCTGCGCGCTCCTGAAGGCCTCGGTGGTGCTCTGGACGGCGCGGTGCTCCAGACGGCACGGTGCTCTGGCTTGGCACGGACGGCGCGGTGCTCTAGCATGGGGCGGTGCTCCGGCCTAGGGCGCTACTCTGACATGGGGCGGTGCTCCGGCGTGGGGCGGTGGACGACGTGGGGCGGTGCTCCGACGCAGGGTGGTGCTCCGATGGCGTGGGGGGAGGGGTTGGCATGGGGTTGAAATGAATTGGGATAATTTCAACCTGCGCCACTTTTATAGCAGTAGCTCATCACTGCCGGTTCTTCTTGTAAACCAATAGTGATGGGAACATCACTGCCGGGTCACTCCCCAAACCGACAGTGATGTTCTGTAGCAGTTAGGTGTTAAGTTAGGTGTTAAGTAGGATAAGTTTTCATTTTCTTTTGAACTCCTCCTACTGGCGCAATGGTTAAGACCCCTCAACTTAGCCCCTGAGACCCTTGTTCGAGTCCCAGGCGGGTCAAATTTTTTTGTTCTATTTTATAAATTATTAATTTATTTTGGGAAATAGCTCATCACTGCCGGTTTTGCTTGTAAACCGACAGTGATGGTGTACATCACTGCCGGGTCATCCCCCAAATTGGCAGTGATGTTGTGTAGCGGTTAGGTTTAACTTAGGTGTTAAGTAGGATAAGTTGCTGTTATCTTTCGAAATCCTCCTACTGACGCAATGGTTAAGACCCCTCAACTTAGCCCCCGAGACCCGTGTTTGAGTCCCAGGCAGCCCAATTTTTTGGTTTAATTTTATAATTTATTAAGCGGTCTAAAGGTCAAAAATATAAAATAAATGTGTTGCATCCCTGAATCGAACCAAAGCCTACAAGTTCTAGAGCAGCGGACAAACCATTGAGCTATCGCCTGATTTCCGAATGTTTGAAGGAATTTATTCCTTTGAGTGATTATCTGTCCTTGCTTTGCGCGTAGGCCCCTTCAACTCCCCAGCCACACTGGTCATGCGGTTCCCATGAAGAGCCGCTGTTTTAATTACCAAACGCTGGTCCATTGGTTGCTCGTGCTGGTTCCCAAACACAGGCGCGCTCCCAACGCAGGCGCAATGGCGGTTCAATGGCGTTTCCCAACGTAGGCACGCTCCGTTTCCGAGGGGAGAGCCCTTCAGTTCCCCATGAAGAGACACCGCGTTTACACGTCCATTGGCTGCTCGCGCCGGTTCCCAAACGCAGGCGCACTCAACACAGGCGCAATGGCGGTTCAATGCCGTTTCCCAACACAGGCGCACACTTTGTTTCTGAGGGGGTGCGAGTTATTGCACCATGATCAGTTCCACACCGACACGCCTATATAAGCCAGGCCCCCATGCACACAATCGGTCGCCACACCACCACGCGTCAAGAAAGCCAAGCACCGCCCTTCCCATGCACACCTCGCCCCGGCCCTCGACGTACCCACTGCCACGCACAATGCCTCACCGCTTGAAGACAACATGGGCGAAGCTCAACCCGTCATCCTCACGTCGCCCCCCGACTCCACCGATGCCGTCGTCCGAATCGGACCTCAAGGTGAACCTCGAGGACGATCCGGACCAGGAGACCGCATCGGAGGAGGAACCGGAACCTCTTCCGGTGGAGGAGGTCGTCTTCAATTTGTTGGAGACGGCTCGGAAGGAAGAGGAGGACCGGCACCTCCGCGCCATCGCACAGAAGGAGACCGACGACTGCATCCTGAAGCGCGTCGTCGAGATCTCCAAGGAGGATGAGCGCCGCCGCGAGGAGGAGCGCCACTGCGAGGAGGAGACCGAGCGGCATCTCACGATGGATGCGGAACAGCGGCACCGGCGTAGGGTTGAGCAAAAGAAGCGCGAAGAGGAGCATCGCCGCCGGCAGCCGAGGGACGACGCATGCGGCAGCACCGGCAGTAATTAGTAGCACTAGTGATTAATCAATGCCTTTTATATAGGGCGATGTAATAATTTACTGGTGCTGAAAAAAACCATATCATTGAATCCTTTGTTTGATCATCATCACCTGAATTGGGTTGATACTTTGCATTGCATGACCTCTCGTTTTATTTGCTTACATATTGGATGTTGCATTTTGTATGACCTCGTTTTGCTTACATCGTTTTGCTCTTCTAGATAATATCGTGTTGCAACATGTCTGTCATCTGTCACATCACTACCAGGCCATTATTTAAACCGGCAGTGATTTCCGTGTAGTGGTTACAGAATAAGTAACTTATGTTTTCCACTTATTTCGAATACCTCCTACTGGCTCACCGGTTAAGACCCCGCAATTTAGCCCCCGATACCCGTGTTCGAATGCAGGGCAGCCCAATTTTTTTGTTTAATTTTATAATTTATTAAGCGGTCTAAAGGTAAAAAAGATAAAATAAATAAACCATGGCACACATCCTATACTAGCGCAGCGGTTAAGTGTCTGAACTCTGTGGGCCGAGACCCGAGCTCAAACCCGAGGTCTGGCACAATTTTTTTTAATTTTTTATATATCACTACCGGTTTTCGAAATAAACCGACAGTGATAACAGGCATCACTGTCGGTTTTCTCTCATCACTGTCGGTTTCCTCTCATCACTGTCGGTTTCTTGAAACCGACAGTGATGTTTATATATATTAAAAAAATTCTTTCATATACTGAATAAATAGAAGCATATGTATTCCTATGTCGAAATGGCTTGAATTTTTTTGGCAAGCGTGTACACCCAAATTAAGATCCCACATAAGATCTTAGGTTTTTCTAATCATTTTTTTATTAATTATATTTTTCTGTGTGCTGAATGAGACAAAAGAGGGTGAATTTCATCTTGGACCCAATAGATTTTTTCATCCACCTCCACAAAATTCTTATCCCTAGGGCACATTAGAGCCTGTGTAAAAGTTTGGCACCATTCCAGATCTTTTCGTGGGTAGACTCAGTTCAACCTATAATTAAACGGTCTCGTCGCACGAAAATTCAATTAAACCTCAGAAAGTAGCAAACCTTCTCCGGAAAATCCCAAACTTGGTGTTTCCTTCACACGTGGCACGTGCAAGCCTAAGAAAAAGTTTGAGACCAATACGACACCGGAATGTCTATGAACCACAGAAACCTTGATAACCTATGTGTATAGTCATGGTTCGATGAAAGGGCACATGTACCTCTGTGAAGCATGTATACTCCGGCTATGTCGACATGGCTTGAAATTTTTTTGGCAAGCATGTACACCCAAATTAAGACCCCACACATGATCTTAGGTTTTTCTGTTTATTTTTTATTTATTATATTTTTCTCTATGCCAAATGATACAAAAGAGGGTGAATTTCATCTTGGACCCAATAGATTTTTTCATCCACCTCCACAAAATTCTTATCCCCAGGGCACATTAGAGCCTGTGTAAAAGTTTGGCACCATTCTGGATCTTTTCGTGGGTAGACTTAGTTCAACCTATAATTAAACGGTCTCGTCGCGCGAAAATTCAATTAAACCTCACAAAGTAGCAAACCTTCTCCGGAAAATCCCAAACTTGGTGTTTCCTTCACACATGGCACGTGCAAGCCTAAGAAAAAGTTTGAGACCAATACAACACCGGAATGCCTATGAACCACAGAAACCTTGATAACCTATGTGTATTGTCATGGTTCGATGAAAGGGCACATGTACCTCTGTGAAGCATGTATACTCCGGCTATGTCGACATGGATTGAAATTTTTTTTGGCAAGCATGTACACCCAAATTAAGACCCCACACAGGATCTTAGGTTTTTCTGTTCATTTTTTATTTATTATATTTTTCTCGGTGCCAAATGATACAAAAGAGGGTGAATTTCATCTTGGACCCAATAGATTTTTTCATCCACCTCCACAAAATTCTTATCCCTAGGGCACATTAGAGCCTGTGTAAAAGTTTGGTACCATTCCGGATCTTTTAGTGGGTTGACTCAGTTCAACCTATAATTAAACAGTGTCATCGCGCGGAAATTCAATTAAATCTCAGAAAGTAGCAAACCATCTCTGGAAAATCCCAAACTTTGTGTTTCCTTCACACGTGGCATGTGCAAGCCTGAGAATAAGTTTGAGACAAATACGACACCGGAATGTTACACGAATTGCTTGCATGACAATAATTAAACACACAAAGCCGTACATATTAAAATTAGAACCCAATTAAACTACGACCTTGAAAACCTAGCTAAATAAACATTAATTACTATCGGAATCACTGCCGGGATCGATCGGGCCACGCACACTAACATGCCTCTGTAGCCATATATGGTAATTGATGTCACGGATTATATATCTGCTTGTATCGATGAAGTCCAATGCCCGTATGAGTGCACTCTCTCATGCCTCACAATACCGAAAGAATGGTCAGCCATAGATGTAACCTACTGAACGACCACTGCCCCTGTTAGTAATCCTTATGCAGTACTGGCATCCATCTATAGTGAGCTGGCCAAGGTTTCCATTGCAGAAGTCCCAATCGTACCCGAGTTGCTCCGTAGCTTGGTCTAGAACGGCCCACAAGCCACATGCAGCATAGGTAAGGTCCTGTAGCACAATCTGCATGCGGAGAAAAAGAAAAAAATTAGAGAATGTTATTACAATAATAAACAACAAATAACCATGACTTAGGTATAAGTGACCATTTTACCACATCCACATGATTGTAGCTCGTAAACCATTCGCTTGCTTGCAGGACGGGGATATCACCAGCATTCAAAGCAAGTGCCTTGAAGTGAGAGAAATCAGGCACATCATAGCAAATACGTCGAAGTGCCTCTAAACAGATGCGCATGGTAGTTAATTGGGCGCTTATCACGTCCGGGCTCTGTATTCTGGTCCCGTGGATATGGTTCCGATGATTTGAACCCCTCACAGGGATGAAAAAACTGAGTTCACACGTCCATAGTCGACCACTTGCATTAGAGGCCGTGTTCTCGACGATGTCTGAGATAAAGAACCAGCTAAGTGCTATTCACAGCCAATCTATTGGGGATATAGTCTGCGACATATATGCATGCAACAATGATATTAAACTAATTACAGTTATTTGTTAGCATCAAAAAACAAAAGATGTTGGAAAATATTTCATACAATAGCTGGAACAGGGAACCGTGGAATGGCCACATTAGGAGCAAATGGCCCATCGCCAGGGTGGAAACCTGGTTCTTGTGGTGGGGGAGGTCCGTTGTTCATACCACCTGATCGATAAAATGCAAAAAAAATGAACATAAAATATATGCACAAAAAATTCTTCCAAGTAAAATATGGCAACATAATTAAATATAGATCGAATGCAAGGAATAAAAATATATATAAATGTAGAATGCAAAGAAACATGAATATAAATATAGATCAAATGAATATAGATAGAATATTGGAGAAGACAACATATCAATACCATTGAAAAATGCAGGAGCCATGACCAAATCACGTAGAGAGAGAGTGGATGTCTTGAGGAGTGAGAGTGAAAAGTGAGAAATGAGATTGAGAGAGTTCGTGGGTGGGTGGGATCGATGTATGTGGCCGGCAGTTTGTTTTATATAGGGGGGTATGGACATCACTGCCGGTTTTTAAATAGAACCGACAGTGAAGGTGGATATCACTGCCAGTTTTTAAATAGAACCGATAGTGAAGGTGACTATCACTGCCAGTTTCTACATAGGACCGACAGTGAAGGTGCATATATGTAAAGGATATATTTATTTAGATACTACAGTGGGAAAGTTTTAACAACAATGGCATATTTATTTAGATAGTAATGAAATACATCAAAAAATTACAAAAAAATTAGAAATAAGTTGTATATACGATAACAAAGACCTTACACTAAAATTCCATATACGATAACAAAGACCTATTTGCGTACAGGTCAATGTTACCATCAATGTGTATCAACACATTATAATTTAACCACCTCAGTAGCATTCTTCTAGCACCAACTAGGGTCAAACAACAGCACCGAGGTGGTCTACGAGCTATACCGGTTGGAGATGACAAGGTGGCATCGATGAATCCATGCCTATGCTGTACATGGCCTTTTTCTCGGTACAGTCCAGAGCACATCGGATTCAGCTCGGCACCGCACCGATGAACCAATGCCGATCCGGGATGGGAAATTGCCCAGAGCACACCTGGTCTCTCTGGACATATAGTCCAGAGCGCACCACAACAGATGGCTCTGTGAACCTCGTGTCATCTCCAATCTTTGGCGTTGCTCTGTCTTCAGTAGCATTCTTCTAGTACCTCATGTGTGCACCATTTTGGTGGACTACGATGCATAATGATATCTATGGTTTGTTGTGAGAGGAAAACATTGTATCATTGCTGATAAGGCCTGGCTGAAACCAACATGCATGGAAAGGCTAGCTCCTGGCCAAGGGCCATTTTATAGGGGCTAGCAGTCGTGGTACTTTTTTATTTCTGAACTAAAGTTGTTGGGGTAGGTGGGAGCAGTGTTCCAATGGTTGTGGTCATGAGAGCACTGTTGGCATGTGAGGAGCATCTACACATCACTGTCGGTTTTAGTTTAAAAACCAACAGTGAATTGGGCCTTCTGTGTCGGTTTGAGCAACCTACTGTGATAGAAGATATCACTGCCGGTTTTGAACCCAAAACCGGCAGTGAAGGGCCCTGTGACCAACTTTAGGTAAAAAAATATAAAAAATAGTGTCGGTTTGGAGCCTGCCATCGTAGCCTTTTGTAAAAAATATAAAAAAGTTTGGCCTGCCTGGGATTTGAGCACAGGTCTCAGAGTACAGAGTGCGCGGCCTTAACCGCTGAGCTAGAACAGGGAGTTCACTTAGTTTGCTTTTCTTTATTTATTTATTAATAGAAATAATGCAGTTAGTTTATATTCTAAAATAACACAAAATTTGTGTCTTGATTATTTAATTCTATGATAATGAATTAATGGTCTATAATTATCAAATAATAATGTTTGTGAACATCATCTTAATATTTGATTACATAGTCAATAATTAAATTGTAGAGATGCGCACAAAATATAAATTAAATATTCAGTGCGAATTACTGATACAACGTCTGCATAATGATTACATAGTTAACAATAATCTAACTATCTTTAGGTGCATCAACAATGAGGGCCTCATTGTGATCAATTCGTACGTAAGCAGGTTCGTCACCCTCTTGAAGGATAGGTAGGGGTACGTTCACCCCGAATGGAGGCATTTCCTGATAGCCCCTGTAGTCTTCTTCGTCCGTCACTCCATCGACACCGACAATCTTCCTTTTCCCTTCTAGGACTACTTTTAGGCTTCCTTTTGTCTTGTTGTCCCTTGCATAGAAGACTTGCATAGTGAACCCTTCGCTGTCAGTGTTGATTTCCTCGAGCCGGACCCACTGGCAGTGAAAAAGAGCTGCCTTCAATGGACCATAGGCTAGCTCCCATATCTCCTCTATGAAACCATAGTATGTCGCCTGCACGTTGCCATTTTCATCGTGAGCATCAAAACGAACACTACAATTTTGGTATGTGCTCTTTCCATCTTGCTTTTTTTGTGTAAAATGTGAATCCATTAATCTCATACCCTTGGTATTTAAGATATGTACTTGAAGGTCCCTTGGCTAAGGCATCCAGTTGATTACCCAACTTTATTCCAAGCAAGCAACGTCACAACCAGCTGACAAATTCCTCCTTATGTTTTTTATCTAGCCAAGGCTGTGATTTGCTCGGATATAGAGTTTGCAGCGATTGCCTGTGCTCGTCAATGTATGGCATCACACCCTTGGCTTACTGGAGAACAGCGAACTATGCCTGTCTGAAAGAAACAAGGTCGTCTACTATAACAGATTTCTCCCCGACCGTTCCTTTGCCACGTAGTCTTCCCTCATGACTAGATTCTAGAACTCCGACCCTTTTGATGTCCAAATAATATGTGCAGAACTCAATGGCCTCCTCCGTTGACCATCCTTCAACCATGCCCCCTTCTGGCCTGAATCTATTCCTAACATACCTCCTGAAAACTTTCATCAATCTTTCGAAAGGGAACATCTGATGCAGGTACATTGGGCCAAGGGCTCTAATTTGGTCAACAAGATGAATGAGTAGATGCAATGAGATATCAAAGTAAGTCGGCGAGAAATGCATCTCAAGCCTAACGAGAGTTTTGGCTATGTCCTGCTGCAGCTGCTCTAGCGTGGACACATCAATGACCTTTTTTGAGATCGCGTGGAAGAACGAGCAAAGCTTTATGATTGGGGCATGGACCTTTGGGGGGATGATACCACGTAGGGCAACAGGGTGCAGCTGAGTCATAATGACATGACAGTCATGGGCCTTCATAGAGCCATAGTTGAACTTGAGTTCTCTCATGTTCACTAGCCTCTTCGGGTTCACACAGTAGCCCATCGGGACTTTGAGTTCATTGAAGAAAGAAATAAGCGCACGCTTTTCTTCCTTCTTCAATGTACATGATGCAACCGGAAGTTCGAACTGGCCATTCTCTAGCTCCATGGGATGCAGCTCCTTCCTAATTCCCAAGTGTTGCATGTCCAGGCGTGTGGCTAGTGAATCCTTCGATGTCCCCCCGGTGTCCATCAAGGTGTTAAGAGTGTTAGCGCACACATTTTTAGTGATGTGCATGGGATCAAGACAGTGGCGTACACTCAGAAATGGCCAGTAAGGTAGTTTCTAGAAAACCAATTTTTTCTTCCAAATGCTCCCATTAGGCGCTGCTACTGCATTGTCCCCCTTCCCAAGGACAACCTCTACTTTGTTGAGTTCTCGAAGTATCGCAGGCCTGTCTCAATATTTTGGAGCTAAGCGTTTCTCAATAGTACTGTTGAAATCTTTTCTGTTCCTACGGTAAGGGTGATCCTTAGGTAGGAACCTATGGTGTCCCATATAAACTATCTTTGAGTTATTTGGCAGATTTACCGCATCGGTGTCGTCCAAGCACTCGACACATCCAGTATAGCCTTTTGTTTTCTCTCTAGACAACGAACCTCGACCTGGCAGGTCGGTGATTGTAGCGATAAGTACTCCCTTGATCATGACATGTTCCTTTTTGTACTCATCCCAAACATCTGGCACACCCTTTTCAAACATCTCCACTAGTTCATCGATCACTGGTTCCAGAAACACATTGATGTCATTCCCAGGCTGTCTTGGCCCTTAGATCAGTAGTGGCATCTAGATGTACGACCGCTTCATACAGACCCAAGGTGGAAGGTTGTATATATAGAGCGTCACTGGCCAGGTGCTATGATTGCTTCTAACCTGGTCGAAAGGATTCATCCCATCTGTGCTCAAAGCAAACCAAAGGTGCCTTACCTCTCCACCGATGTCCTTATAGAACATAGTATTGACAGTCCTCTAGTCATGCCCATCGGCGGGGTGCCTCATCATTGTATCTTTCTTACGCTCTTCGCCATGCTAGCGCAACAGCTTGGCTGACTTTGTACACGCAAATAGCCTATGCACCCGGGGAGCTATAAGGAAATACCAAACGACCTTTACGGGACCTCCTCTGGTCTTGGTACCCTCATCTGATGGCCCTTCCTTATACTGTGGAGTTTCACACTTGGGGCACTTTTCCAAGTCTTTGTATTTTTCTCCACGGTACAATATGCAATCATTAGAACACATGTGGATTTTTTCAACCTCGAGGCCGATGGGGCAGATCATTTGCTTGGCCAAGTATGTCTTTTCTGGCAACTCATTTTTTTCTAGGAGCATTTTCCTTATTATAGCTAACAACTGATCGAAGCCTTTATCGCTCAATCCGTTTGTCGATTTGAACTCTAATAGCATGATGTCGGCTTCCAGTTTGCTCATTGGACAATTCCTATACAATGGTGTTTTGCCATCTTGTCTCATTTTCTCTAGCTTTCTCAGCTATCTTTCACTAAGACATCCGATCTCTACATTACGTAGCAGCTAAGAAATGCCATCGTTATCCTCGGTGTCGTCAGTTAGCGTGTTCCTAAACACATTATTAACTATGGCCATAGGTTCTGTGTTGACACTGGGTTCCTCGTCAGCATCGTGGGTGGCTACATCAGGCATGTCCACATCATCATTATTTTCCCGCAGAACATTCACACCAACCTCGCCATGCATAGTCCATATCGTATAGTTTGGCATGAACCCCCTGGTAATCAAGTGTGATCATATAGACTCAATTTAACGAAAGTTCCTATGATTCTTGCAATCTTTGCATGGGCAGAAGATAGGGTTCTCATTCCCAGCATGGGCTTTGGCATCGGTGATAAACTGGTTGACGCCATGCATGTACCGCTTATCTGTTCAAGATAGATGCATCCACTCTCGATCCATCTCTGCACAAAAAAAATACTGAGACAGTAATTACAAAGAATTAATAAGAAATCGAGCTTCATGAACAACAATTGTAGCTCGAAAGTACCATTTTTGGAAAACATTATTGTACACTAATTATTGAAAAATTGAAATTGGTAGCCCTAGCCCTGTAAATTGAAAATCGTAGTAAAAAACAATTATTGCACAATATTGAAGAACAACTATTCTACTCTACTTCTAAGAACTAAATATAGCATCACATACTAACAATGATGATCTTGACCACCATGGAATAATTAGCTAGGAATTTAAATGTGTTCATAGACACCAACCTTTTGGATGATGGATTCACCACAATTTGAGCCTTGCACAAATGTCCAATTGGAAAAGTGCTCTCTAGAATGGAGAAAGAACTAGAATGAGGATCAAGCAATGTAGCCATCAAAACGAAGCTAACTAAGCAACAAAATCAAAGGAGTGGATGTTTGTTACTAACCTTAAAGCAAAAAGATCAAGCCATTCTTCAAAATCCAAGCACTAGCTTCATGGTGAAGAGCAGCCGCAACAATGGAGGGGAGGGCCCAAAAGCGCGCCTCTGTTCTTGAGATGGAAGAGGGGAGGAAGAAGAGGACAGCTGTAGCCTTTTTATGCAGTAGGCTTATCACCATTGGCTCTTGGCTAGAACCGACAGTGATAGAGCACAATCACTGCCGGTTTGTGGCTTGAACCGACAGTGATGAGTGCCCGCCAAAAAACTGCCGGTTCAAACCACAAATCGACAGTGATGTGGTCCTTCACTGCCGGTTTTAGCCTAGCCTCAATCATTTTTTCATTTTCAAGCTCATAACCGGCAGTGAAAGTACATCACTGTCGGTTCTCACAAATCCGGCAGTGATGATGCCGGTAGTGATGTGCAAATCTGGCGTAGTGATATGAGACACTTAGAAGTTGAATCTGGTCTTGGTCCAAAAATAAAGTGTGTAGCACTCAACTTAAGCTTCAACTTTTGTTTAAGGTCAAACTTCATATCTGGTCCCAAAATCATTGTTTCACCTAGGTCAAAGCAGCATCACGATAAGGCTTAAATTAGAGTTTTAGGCCAATTGAGGCATTTTCTTGACATATGCTCGACACAAACCCTTCATGACTTTTGTTCATGAGTTGAATTAGAACTGTTTGAGCAAGGTTGCAAAGTTTGGTTAACATCCCATGTTTCCATTTGCTTAATGAAGCAATTTAAGAAAAATGTAACTTATCATTTCATGTGACTTTTTGGCTCCAAACTTCATGTAACCTTTCTAATAGTCAATGTAGATGGAAATGGATGTGAGGCACATGAAAGGGACACTTTTAACATTACTCTATCATACCTCTAAAAAGGGTCAACATAGAAGCAAAGGTGTGTTGTCCAAGTTTAAGTTGGGGCTCATTCTTAGAGAGTTGATCCCAACACCTTTGTAACCACTTATAAGTTTGAACTAGAGCTCTTGGTTACCACTAAACCTATCATGTTGGAGCTCAAACCCACTACTTAACTGGTGACAAACACCTGGGGTGTTACAGGCTAAGGGGGAAAAGGAAACAGTTCCGGTCTCTCTCAATCCGTACGCCATTGCAATTGTCGGCAACTGAAGAGATGGTGGAATGGGAGGAGAAAGGAAAGGAGCGGTGGTCTACTTCTTCTAGTCCCCATTCCATGGCAAAAGATAGGGCATCAGAAAGGAGCAACACACAAGGGAACACAAATGCCTAAATCCACTCATAGGGTACCTTGACCCACGTGCACTAAATGGCACCAAGACACCCCTAGGATCTTAGCGGTGCAATTGTCACCGCGAGATCCTAGAGAGTGGTAATGTCTAAAATAGGTACAAGCATACAAGGGTTCGAGCGTGAAGAGCCAAAAGAAAGGGGCAGGGATTCACCTTCCTTTGATCCACTCGCCATAGAAGCCAATGGGAATTAAAGGTAAGGAATCAAAAGAGCAACAAACAAACACTAAGGGACACAAACAAACAAACAAACAAACTGGGGATTTTTGGTTCCATGACACTTCGATCGACATGACATGGTGATAGACATGAACCAAAGAAATTGGAACAACAAGATCAATCCACATCTTACTAGATCGACGGGGATTGATATATAGGGGGAGAGAGAAGTGATATGAACCCGCTAGGGTTTATGGACGATCTTTCGATGAGAGGCGTGAGATCACTCGATTTGGTGGATGGAGATGACGTTCACGGCCTGACTACAGCCTTCCAAGACCGCGCCTTAGCAACCGACTACAGCCTTTCACGATCTTGTGGAGCGCGACAACCAGCCACTAGGGCTCCCGTCCTGCAAGCAATCGAAGAACTAGCAAGAACAAGGAAACAAGCACTGAATTTGCAAGATGAAATTGAAAGCCTCAAACTGAATCTTATTATGAGTGGGGTTCTGAAGACAAGGAGACGGGCGGCTGGATCAGCACGCGCGCCTACAAGCAAGTAGCAAAGGCTAAACTTGATCTAAACAAAACCCAAGTGTTCCTGGTGGCGGCTAAGGGGTATATGACGTGTGGAGGACGACCACAAGAGAGTTTGGGTCGTGCTCCAACCCTAGGACGCGTCCCTACTGGACTCTAAACGATACAAGCCCATTGGGCTAACTTAAGGTGGCGCAGCACCCTGGACAGAATAGACCTCTCGGTGATTTTTGGACTGTTGACGCCGTTTCTGAGCAGGTATGAGTATGAGGTCAGATCCGTATGAAAGTAGACTTTATTAGCTTTCCAACAAGTCCAGAATCACCCCAATCCGACTCCGTATGTAACCGTGGCGACCGTCGCAAGTTGGAGGTGTGCTGCAGTCCAAATCCAGCCTACGCGAGTCCTTTTCCCTTTCGGTCTTCTCCTTGATTCCTAATCAAAACAAGAGTGCACGTGTCTCCAAGATCTAAACAGGATGGACAAGAGCTCAAGAAGGAACTCACTTGATGATTAAGTGTTCGAGCACGAGCATGGGTAATAGGACCAGCAGGTGTCGGCGTGGACGGCGTGGATGTATGATCGGTGTTGATGTCCTCATCATCCTCCCTTTCTTGAATTTGAGTCGTCCTCGACTCAAGCTCATCTTCCTCACCCAAATAAGGCTTCAAATCTACAATGTTAAATGTGGGACTAACCCCAAAATCTACAGGAAGATCAAGCTTATATGCATTCTCATTTATTCGTTGCATCACTTTAAAAGGACCATCCGCTCTAGGCATCAATTTAGATTTTCTTAATTCAGGAAACCTATCCTTTCGCAAATGCAACCAAACCAAATCTCCAGGTTCAAGAATAAATTCCCTTCTACCTTTATCTCTAGCAAATTTGTACTTAGCATTCATGCACTCTATGTTTTCTTTAGTGGTTTCATGTAGTTTTAGCATCAATTCAGCACATTGCTTAGCATCAAAATTCAACTTTTCAGAACTTGGCAATGACATTAAATCAATAGGAGCACGTGGTAACAAGCCATAAACAATCTCAAAGGGACACATCTTCGTAGTAGAATGCAGCGAACGATTATAAGCAAACTCAATATGAGGCAAACAATCTTCCCACATCTTAATATTCTTCTTTAAAACAGTCCTTAACATAGTAGACAAAGTTCTATTCACAACTTCAGTTTGACCATCAGTTTGGGGGTGACAAGTGGTGGAAAATAAAAGCTTAGTCCCCAATTTGGCCCATAAAGTTCTCCAAAAATGGCTAAGAAATTTAGCATCACGATCAGAAACAATTGTATTTGGCACACCATGCAAGCGAACAACTTCTCGAAAGAACAAATCAGCAATATTTGTAGCATGATCAGTTTTATGACATGGTATGAAATGTGCCATTTTAGAGAATCGATCCACAACCACAAAAACACTATCTTGCCCTTTCCTAGTCCGTGGCAATCCCAACACAAAATCCATAGAAATATCCTCCCAAGGAGCACTAGGAACAGGAAGAGGCATATACAAACCGTGTGGATTCAACCGGGACTTAGCCTTTTGACATGTTGTGCAGCGAGCAACAAATCTCTCCACGTCTCGTCGCATCTTTGGCCAAAAGAAATGACCAGCAAGAATGTCCTCCGTCTTCTTCGCTCCAAAATGCCCCATCAAGCCACCTCCATGCGCTTCCTGCAGCAACAACAAGCGAACGGAGCTAGCTGGAATGCATAGCTTGTTAGCTCTAAACACAAACCCATCATTGAGGATGAATTTGTTCCACGTTTTCCCATCTTTACAATGCAGCAGCACTTCTTTAAAATCAGCATCATGAGCATATCGGTCTTTAATTGTTTCTAACCCAAAGATCTTGTAATCAAGTTGATTCAGCAAAGTATATCTCCTAGACAATGCATCTGCAATGATATTATCCTTCCCTTTCTTGTGTTTGATAACATAAGGAAAAGATTCAATAAATTCAACCCATTTTGCATGTCTACGATTCAGTTTTCCTTGACTACGAATATGCTTCAAAGATTCATGATCAGAATGTATAACAAATTCTTTGGGCCACAAATAATGCTGCCATGTTTCTAATGTCCGCACTAGAGCATATAATTCCTTATCATATGTAGAATAATTAAGAATAGGCCCGCTCAATTTCTCACTAAAGTATGCAACAGGTTTTCCTTCTTGTAACAAAACACCACCCAATCCAATTCCACTCGCATCACATTCAAGCTCAAAAGTCTTATTAAAATCAGGGAGTTGGAGTAGAGGTGCATGTGTTAACTTATCTTTCAGCACATGGAAGGCGTGCTCTTGTGCTTTGCCCCAAGAAAAGGGCACTCCCTTCTTTGTAAGCTCATTCAATGGTGCAGCAATGGTGCTGAAGTCCTTCACAAAACGGCGATAGAAACCAGCAAGTCCTAGGAAACTCCGCACTTGTGTGACCGTCGTGGGTACAGGCCATCCTTGTATAGCTTCCACCTTGGCTTTATCAACCTCAATTCCCTATGGAGTGACAACATAGCCAAGAAACGATACTCGATCGGTGCAGAAAGTGCACTTCTCAAGGTTACCAAACAAACGTGCATCACGTAAAGCATTGAAAACAGCACGTAAGTGATCAAGGTGTTCATCCATGGATTTGCTATAAATCAGTATATCATCAAAGTAGACGACAACAAATTTCCCAATGAAAGCACGCAAAACCTCGTTCATTAATCTCATGAAAGTACTAGGTGCATTAGTTAACCCAAAAGGCATGACTAACCACTCATATAGACCGAACTTGGTTTTGAAAGCAGTTTTCCATTCATCTCCCAATTTCATACGAATCTGGTGGTACCCACTACGCAAATCAACCTTTGAAAACACAACAGCACCACTCAATTCATCAAGCATATCATCTAATCGTGGAATAGGGTGTCGATATCGAATGGTGATATTATTAATAGCCCTACAATCAACACACATGCGCCATGTTCCATCTTTCTTAGGCACTAAAATCACTGGAACAGCACAAGGACTAAGAGACTCATGCACATAACCTTTGTCTAGTAGTTCTTGCACTTGTCGCTGAATTTCCTTCGTTTCTTCCGGATTGGTCCTGTATGGCGCACGGTTTGGCAAAGATGCTCCAGGGATAAGATCAATTTGGTGCTCAATCCCGCGTATTGGTGGCAGCCCCACTGGTATCTCAATGGGGAACACATCAGAATACTCCTGCAAAATGTTAGCAACAGCAGGGGGCAAAGAACGTTGCATATCCTCAAATGAAATCAAAGCATCCTTGCATACCAAAGCATAAGCAACAGAGGTGGATGCATTGAACTCATTAATATCAGATTTTGTAGCAAGCATACAACGTCCTTTCAATTTTATCTCATCTTTGTCATCAACAACAGATTTGTCACTCTCGCTCTTTGCTTTTGCAGCCTTAGTAACATCAGATTGCATAATAGCTTCAGGAGACATAGGATGCAACACAATTTTTCGATCATGGTATAGAAACGAATATTGATTTGATCTACCATGATGCATCGAATCTCTATCAAATTGCCATGGTCTACCTAGCAGAATATTGCAAGCTTGCATAGGCACAACATCACATTCAACAATATCTTTGTATGATCCGATGGCAAAATCGATTCGCACAAGTCTCGTTACCTTTGCCTTACCACTGTTGTTCAGCCATTGGATGTAGTAGGGATGGGGGTGTGGTTTGGTGGTGAGGGCGAGCTTCTGTACCATGTCGCTACTTGCCAAGTTGTTGCAGCTACCTCCATCAATGATCATGCGGCACGAACGCTCCTTGATGACACACTTTGTTTGGAATAAAGTGTGTCGCTGATTTTGCTCCGCCTTCTCCATTTGTGCACTAAGCACTCGCTGTACAATCAAGCTCTCATAGTGCTCCGCATCACCTGCATTAATGTGTTCTTCTATGTGTTCCTCACTACCTGCATAGTCAGCCGCAAGCAATGCAAGTGTATCTTCATCAAAATCACTAGCAGATGAACACTCACCATCATCTTTGACAATCATAACACGCTTGTTTGGGCAGTCACGCATCATATGGCCATATCCCTTGCACTGATGACATTGTATGTTGCTTGTTCTACCTGTCGATGCCATGGATGAAGTACTCACAGCCGGCTTTTGCGCTGTCTTTGCTACTGAATTGGTGGGGGCAGCTCGAGTCTTGTCACTAGATGATGGCGTAGGAGTACGTGTAGACGGAGTTGTAGACGTGCGCTGCTGCCATGAACTAGCTTTCCCTGCAGAAATATTAGTCCTTGCGCTAGCACATCGTCCCTGCACTTCCCGTTCAGCTTTACAAGCAAGATGAAACAGTTTGGTTACGTTATTGTATTCTTTGTAAGCGAGGATATCCTGAATTTCCCGATTTAACCCACCTAAAAATCTAGCCATAGCAGGTTCCTCATCCTCCTCTAATTTACAACGCAACATACCCGTTTGTAATTCCTAATAGTATTCTTCTACACTTTTAGAACCTTGTCTCAATTGCTGCAACTTATTTATCATATCACGGGCATAGTAAGATGGAACAAATCTAGCTCTCATGGCTCGTTTCAGCGCATCCCAAGTTTTAGGTATGTTATTAGGATTTTTCTTGCCATATTCGATCCACCAAACAGAAGCAAAATCTGTGAACTCACTAGTAGCAGCCCTAACACGTGTGTTCTCAGGAAATTCATGGCATGCAAACTTTTGATCAACAGCAATCTCCCAAGTAATGTATGCATCAGGGTCATATTTACCATCAAAAGGAGGTATTTTAAATTTAATCTTACTGAAAGCATCATCATTATTGTGTACCTCGCGTCGGCGGCGGCCACCCATACCTCTACGGTTGTGACGTAGGCGACGTCGATCACGAGTGTCTCGATCATCATGTTCAGTATCACCTGTGTATTCTTCATCATAACTACCATCCTCTCAATCTTCCTCCTTCTTTTCTTCTTTATGCTGGTCTTTATCATTGTTGTGGAGGTCATCAAAACGCCTCAGCAGAGCAGCAAGGCTTTTGTCCACACTAGCAATGGACTGCTCCAAACCTGCAAGCTTGTTGTTTGTGGCAATCTGCGTAGCCTCCAACTGCCCAAGTTTGTCATTTGTCACCTGCAAGTCATTATCAAGTCCCTCCGTGTGCAACTTCACTTTCCTTTCAAAATGTTGTATGATGCCCTTTGTGCGAGGCAAATGTGGAATTTGGTTATCTTCGTCGGTCCCTGGCATGGTTCAAAGACAAAGACAATAAGAAGACAAGTGAAGAAATAAAAGCCCTACAACTACTAGGATGTAGCTACAGCAAGTCGCTCACTCTCCACCTATTACACAAGTTCTTACCAGTTCTTACCTTGCTCGACAGGAGGGGTCATCTACCAACAAGTCTGCAGCAATGGATGAAGTGTATCGGTGCCGCAGCACGAGACCTGTCAAGCTGTAGAATATGTGGAGCTATAGGTGGGCTGAAACAAGGAAGGAACTAGCACCACGTTAGTTACAAAAAGCAAGCTGAATAATCGTTCAACCGGCGGTACTGTGCTGGTCCTAGTCTAGACCGTGCTAGAGACGCGAGCCTGGACACAAAGGAGAGCACAACACACCACCCGAAGTGAATGAAAAATCTCTAAGATCAGCCCCTTTCTCTTTTCTTTTGCTTCTTTTCTCTGATACCAATTGATATGAACCCGCTAGGGTTTATGGATGATCTTTCGATGAGAGGCATGAGATCACTCGATTTGGTGGATGGAGATGACGTTCACGGCCCAACTACAGCCTTCCAAGACCGTGCCTTAGCAACCGATACACCACCTCCAAAGGCCATCACGATCTTGTGGAGCGCGACAGCCAGCCACTAGGGCTCCCGTCCTGCAAGCAATCGAAGAACTAGCAAGAACAAGGAAACAAGCACTGAATTTGCAAGATGAAATTGAAAGCCTCAAACTAAATCTTATTATGAGTGGGGTTCCGAAGACAAGGAGACGGGCGGCTGGATCAGCACGTGCGCCTACAAGCAAGTAGCAAAGGCTAAACTTGATCTAAACAAAACCCAAGTGTTCCTGGTGGCGGCTAAGGGGTATATGACGTGTGGAGGACGACCACAAGAGAGTTTGGGTCGTGCTCCAACCCTAGGACGCGTCCCTACTGGACTCTAAACGATACAAGCCCATTGGGCTAACTTAAGGTGGCGCAGCACCCTGGACAGAATAGACCTCTCGGTGATTTTTGGACTGTTGATGCCGTTTCTGAGCAGGTATGAGTATGAGGTCAGATCCGTATGAAAGTAGACTTTATTAGCTTTCCAACAAGTCCAGAATCACCCCAATCCGACTCCGTATGTAACTGTGGCGACCGTCGCAAGTTGGAGGTGTGCTGCAGTCCAAATCCAGCCTACGCGAGTCCTTTTCCCTTTCGGTCTTCTCCTTGATTCCTAATCAAAACAAGAGTGCACATGTCTCCAAGATCTAAACAGGATGGACAAGAGCTCAAGAAGGAACTCACTTGATGATTAAGTGTTCGAGCATGAGCACGGGTAATAGGACCAGCAGGTGTCGGCGTGGACGGCGTGGATGTATGATCGGTGTTGATGTCCTCATCAAGAAGAGAGATGGACGGACTCCGCATTCTGTCGACCAACACACCATGGGAAATGGGCGAGGGTTGAAAGAATAGAGACACAAAATGCCATGGACTCTCGATCCACACCCACTCGTAGTGCTCCATGACCTAGGTGCAACTAAATCAGCACAAGGATATTCCCATGGTCCATAGCGATGCGGTTGTCAATGCGAGAACCAAGGAAATGCCATGGTCTAGGTGGCACAAGCAAATGAGGTGGATAGGAAGGAACAAAAGAGCAAAAGAGAGGTAGAGCCTGATGGTCATGGCGAGGCAAACCCGTAGCCACAAGCTATACCTAACGAGTTGCCTTCCATAGTTCTATAGTCATCATCCCCTAATCCTCCCACTCGAGATGGTGTGAGTAAGAACCGCGTCGATATCGGCATCAAGTCCGAAATAGCCTCGTCTTAGGGCCGAAGATAGGAGATAACGCTCATAGTTCGACAGAGACAACTAAAACACGAGAGAACAAGTCACACTTGGCATCATAGCTATGGCATGACAAACCCACGACCGAAATGGTCAAATGAACTACAATTCCCTCGACGGGCTCGAAGGCACGGTCCATAGGCAAACAACACAAAAACGCAAGAGAACAAGAACTAAACCGACACAACAACCGCTAAGTGGAGTAACACATTCCATAGCATAGGGGATAGATAGATAGGTGGATAGACCGGTGCGAAGGCATGGCATAGGCATTCATAGATATTGATATCATATAGATGATCATGAATCAAGTATGGAAGAGCAAGGAAATGTAAATTAGGAGTTTTATCGACGTCGAGAACGACATTGACTACGTTCAAAGGGTCGACCATGGAGTTGGAGGGCTGTAGTGGCACATTCCAGTGAACTATAGCTAGCTGCAGCTTGCTGTGGCTAGCCTACAGCAAGCTTGAGGTAGCCGGAGCTAGCTAGAGGCAGCCGAGGCTTGATGGTCGTGGCCACGAATGTCTCAGAGGTGGCCGCTGCATGCTAGACGCGGCTCCGGTCCTCCGACGGTGGCTGCTGGTCCTTCTAGCTAGCTCGCAGGTCGAGCGGTGATGGGAAAGGTGCTTTGGCAAGGTGTTGGGTTGCTAGGGCATTGCTAGATGGTGAGGACAGGGCAAGGCTCGCCATGGTCGAGGAAAAGTGGTGGTGTCACCTCCCTATGGCTGTGAAAACCATGGCATGAGGGCTGATGGCAGCCATGAACGGCGACAAAAAAGGAAAAGGAGGAAGCTTTGACCGCTGGTGAGGAAGGGAAAAGCGGGAGCTTGGGCGTGGATGCTCACCGGTGGCAGAGGATGAGCTCGGCGGTGGCGTGGTGGTGTTACGGGCTGGTGTAGGAGCCCAGCATGGTGGAGATGGACTGGCATGGTCACAACGAGGATGACGTAGAGCGTGGTGTCATGGAGCTCAGCGAGAGGAGGAGGCAGAGCATGATGTGGATGTAGCGGGGCCTGTGTCACGGTCTTCCATGCTCAGCAAGGAGCAATGGCTCGGTGTTGGGGTGCTTTGTGAGGACGAGTTCACTGGCATGATGAGGATGGAGCTGAGGCGTGGCGTGGTTGGCGTCCATGGATCCCATCGATGTGCAAATAGAGGAGGAGGCGGTGTTGTGGGGCTTGGCAAAGGGGTTCGAGGTGAGGCACATGATGATGACGGTGTAGAGGCGAGGTGGAGCCCGATGTCATGGTGGTGGTGTTCGACAGAGCATGGTCATGGCTCTAGCAGGCTACGGCTTGGCGAAGAGGATAAGACGGTGAGGTGGTCGCAGTGAGCTTGAGGTAGTGGCGCTAGACGAGGCAAGGAAGAGGAGCTCATATGGGTAGTGGTGGCATGACATCGCGACATGGTAGGGCATGGAGGCGAGCAAGGAAGTCATGACGAGCTTGGTGGCGTAGCAGCACAGGCCTAGTGGTGGGGTGGGTGGCACGGTGGCCGGCTACGGCCATGGCGGTGGGTGGAGCTATGGCCATGGCTGGCTTAAGGTTTGGTGTCATGAGAGGGAGGAAGGGAAGCGGAGGAGTGCGGCGGTGGATTGGGGAATGGAGCAGAGGAGCGATGGTGGTTGCTCCATTTATAGGAGGCGGCTAGGGTTAGGGTTGGCTGTGTGGCTCCTGTGGACGACGGCGATCCTCGAAAGGCATGCTAGGGACGCATGGTGGTCATCCGTCGGTGCATAGTATGGACACCGAGACAGTCACGACGCGGGTGCATGAGATGCAGCAGTGATGCGGTGGCATCTAGGGAGTGGGAGCGTGTCTAAGGAGCGGCGTGGACACGCCTAGGCTTTGGGCGCAGGGGAGCACGACGACTCAGGCTTGCGTGGGCTCGCTACTGGGCCTACGGGGGCCGGTGAGAGTGGCACTACGGGGGCTAGCGTGGGTTAGCAGGCCGTGGCACTGTGCTGCTAGGCCAGTGGGGAGGGAGGCAAGGTGGGCCAATGGCTTGCAAGCTTGCGCGCATGTGGGCTAGAGGCGAGGAGCTAGGCACTGGCGCGGGATGGGCCAGAGCGCAAGCTAGGCCGAGTGGAGGAGGAAAAGGCTAGATGGGCCTGGCGGGTGGAGGATAAGGAAGAGAGGGATGGTGGGCTGGTTGGGCTAGATGGGAAAAAAGGTAAAAGGAATTTTTGTTTTTAAGATTAAGGAACTTTTCGATGGAATTCAAAAGGATTGGAGATGAATTGCTATGGATTTGTGCACTCCAAACTCCAAACAAAACTCACAACCCGAAACCAACTCAAGGACAAGGCACACACCTACAATCAATTCTATTTGAGTGCAAGAATTTATTAGCAAATCTTCTAGGTTTGACTTATGTTTGACATAGAGACTACAAGATCCACACATTGCAAAAAAAAGCTCGCATTTTTGGTTGCACAAAAACCTAGGTTGTTATAGTCCTTCCCCCTCACAAGAATCTCATCCCTGAGATGAAAGTGTTGCTCAATCAGTGAAGAGGTAGGGGTGCTGCTTGCGAAGTCCTTTTGCTTCTCCTTCGATGTGGTTGCTCCACAAGACCTTGTAGAAGGAATGGTCATCCTTCTGGTTTCTCTGGCAGCTTGATCCAAAAATCTTCAAGAGGTGCTCAAGATACCCAAGCAGTTCTGTCATACCCAAGGCTTCTATCTACACTTGCTCTTCGGCTTCTTTTATCACTGCTGGTCCAAGAACTACCTTTCTCTGGCTTCTAATCTCATAAGCGGGGTCATGCTTGATAGCTGTTGTTGTAAGGGAACTCAGCGAAGGATAGGCTCTTCTCCTATTCTGATTCATCAGTTAAGATTCACACTCTAAGTAGGTCTCCCACAATCTGATTCACTCTTCAGTGTGAACCAACAAAAGAAGATGTGATCTCAGTTTCCAAGTTCTTCCCAAGAATAAAATAAGTCACTTGGTCCAACGATTGACTATGACCTATATTGAGTTGTTTTCCCTTTTCGGGAGCGGGGTAAGCTGACTATAATGTCCATACCAATTGTAATGTTCATAAGAGATGCCAGCTATATTGTTCATGCTGATATCTACCTATTTCCTTAGGAATGTCCAAGGACTAGAGGTAATCCGTTGGTTCTCTGGTGTTTAGCCTTCACTTCTTTGGCAAATGTCGTATCTAGCCACATAGGTTGGAGTAATGTGTTTTTCTGACAAGATGGCCTCTCGGATTTGCTGATCTTGTGGAGTACATAATTGATTCTTCAATCACAAGGTGCCTCGTGCATCGATCCGGCAATTCTAGAGCATTTCCCCTGGCATACATGTCTTGACCTTCTCGAATCTTCCAGTATAATTTAAGTGCTTCTCTGATCTCCTCTTCTAAGGTGTATGTGACTAGTATCATCAGCTTCTCCAGCCCTTCAGGTAACTTAGGCGATCGCTTGTGGCAACCAAGGTGTTCCAACAGTTCTTCCTATTTAGGCCATTTGCTTCAATATGGGCTTTTCCTAGATGGTAATGAATCCCTAGTTCGTAGTCCTTAATCAATTCTATCCATCGGTGTTGTGTCTTATGTTCATCTCATATTGCATGAAGGAATACTTGAGGCTCTTGTGATTGGTGTGGAGGTCGCACTTGTTGATCATTAGGTAGTGTCTCCACATCTTAAGGGCATGAATAACTGTAGCTAACTCAGGGTCATGCATGGGGCAGTTCTTCTTAGGATTTCTCAACTATTGGATAAATATCGAGTGATGCATGGGGCAATCACTTGATCATTTTGCATAAATAGACTTCATAAATCTTGCTTGCAAGCATTGTGATATACCATGAAATTTTGATAACTATCGGGTGAGGTTGGCGACAATATCCAGCTATTCTAAGAAGACTTCTAATATCAGTAACGTTCTATGTCTGCTTCTGTTCTACTGACTGCTTCAATCCTAGATGGATCCATTGAAAATTCCATCTACGGTCATCACATATGAGCTCTTTTTAAAACTAGAATTCCCACTTCTCAAACTTGGTATATAGCTGAACCCACCTTAGCTTCTCTAGCACAACTCTAAAATACTTCTCAGGATCTTCTTCTATTTCTGAATGGGTCAGGATGTTGTCAAAACTGTGACAAATTTGTCTAGCTCTTCACTTTGAAGGTCTTGTTCAATTTACTTTTGAAGTATGCAGACGCACTAGTCAATCTGAAGCAACAACTATGAACTCATTGTCTGGATCAGAGGGCTTTCCTGGCAACTCATCTAGAGAGACACTCAGATTCTCGCCAACAATAGACACATCCTGTAGAGTCTTCTCTGTCAAGTCATGAGGTTCATCTTTCTCTGCCTCACCCAGTGATGTGTATCATCACTCCGTACTAAAAAACTTGAGGGTGCTTTGTCTACCAAATTGAGGGAAGGAGGGTCTAGGGTTTGATCGCTTATCCCCATTCCAAGAATCATATCAATATCTCCCTCAAACTCTAGAACTGTCAGGCCTGCTAGTCATATATTCTACTCTCTAGAGTCTTGCTGATTTGTAGACCAAGGTGCAAATGGCATCTTTAAGGTGTGAGCTAGTGATGATTGATTTGCTTCATCATTTAATCAGAAGGGACTATTGCTGCAAGAACTTCAAAGAGACATGGGGGTAGGTGACTCCTTCCATGTTTATCTTTCCAACTCAACTTCAGGGAAGTCTTCCATTGCATTCTTGATGGCGGCATGGTTAAGTCTTCTATGATATTCGGGGGATATGACCAGCATGCTTCGAGTTGATGTTGATCGGTTCTCAGGTAGCCCTAGATGAATAGATGTTTTGATGTTGAGAGCATACTTTGTCCTTATGTCCAATCTGGTGACATGCGTAGCAACTTCAATCACCTTCTTCTTCTTCATCATCATCAATTTTGCTAAGTTCAGACCTCCTCTTACTCTTATTTGCACTTGTCTAATTTCTTAGTACATAGCTATTCTTGAGGCTCATTGTGGTGGGGTACAAGTAACTTGAGTTGGAGATACGAAGCTACCACAACTCTGAAGCCTATAAGGGCTTGAATTCTCAAGATTCAGCTGAGGCCTCTGTCTCTTCTCATTATGTGGTGCTTCTTTCTTTAGCGTATTCTGCTTAGGATCCATTTCCATGAAAGCAACTGTGTTGATTTGCTTCTTTGGAGGCAGGCAATCAGGAGTGACAAGAACGCTTTGCAAGGCTTAGGGAAGAACTTTCACATAGCAATGCTTCCTTTGCCTCTCAATTGCTGTGTACTCAGGCACATTCTCAGTTTGGTGGTGTAATCTTGTCCTGACATGATATTCATTTGCATTTCCCTGAATCCTTCTGTCTTTGCTTCCATCGTTCTGTCCATGAGGTGGTACTTGCTTGTACAAACTATATCCATCCAATGTTGGCGGGGTTAGGGTGGTTAGTACAAAAGCAATCCTACTATGAGTTCACACTGACTCTGAGTTAGGAGGTGGAAATGTTCAGATTTTCCTTGTCAGTGCATTTCTCTAGATCAAGCCTTCCACTAATTCCACATAATTAGTCCTATTATTGGACTGGGTTATCAACAAGGTCAAAAAAGGGTTTAGCTTGTAGAACTTCTTGAACTTTTTGCTGAAAGACTTCACAGGGTGGCTCAGGTGTTTTAGCATTGGAAACTCCTAGCAAGATATAGGTCTGATGAATTGTAGTTGTTGTCAGATCGGGTGCCTTTGGGGTCTCTATTCCAAGACTCTAGTTAGGCTCTGGGTGTATCCAAGTTTCATTCCTAGGTGATGGACTGCGACATTTGGGATTCACACTAGGGCCATGGGTGTCCAGAATTGCACCAGGGTCGCTGTAAATCTGACTCTCCAAGCTAAGGCTACTGATATATTGTCTAGCTTGTCTGGCTCAACCCTTCTTGTTTTTTGGTTTGATACTCTTCTTAGGATTGACATCTGATCAACAAAGGGCAAGGTAGGCTTGGGTTGGCCAAGGTCCAGAGTCTTATCTGCATAAGACAACTTCTATAGTCTACACTCAGACATTAAGAAGCACAAGAAGCACAACAACACAAGATACAAGCAATCATATAGCATTACAACTCCAACATGCATAGTGTTGACTTAAGGTGACTCCTAGTCCTTCAAAGTCTCACACATCTACCGATCTAGCATGGGCGGTAATGGGGAAGGTTCTCTACAAGTCAACTTTCTACAATAGGGGGCTCAATTATCATTAGAACTCAAGGTGGAGAGGGAAACAAGTCTTAGCGCCTATAGTTCTACAACAGACAGGATGGTTCATTTCTATACTAGTGTTTGGTACTAAAGGTCTCATCCTTGGGTGAAGTATAGCTCTAATACCAACTAGAATGATCCTGATTTTCTAGGGAAAATCCACATATACGAATTATAATGTGATAGTCCAGGAGATCGAGCCATCACATTATCAAATAACAGTTGATACCCTAGTTCATACATAGCAGAAGTACAAGTTTACATGGTATTACAACACTTGGTTATGCACCTAAATACATCGTTATACTAGCAAAAACGCACACATGGCTTCATCAGAGTAGATGTGGTGCGTTGTTGGGTGAAGGCTCCTCCTTAACAGACCATCATCAGAGTCGACGCGGAGCGTCGATAGGTGAAGGCACCTCCTTCATGAGCAATCATCAGAGTAGGCATAGAGCAACAGCAGGCATAGACTTCATCTTCATCTCCTCAACCAAACTTGAGCGTAGGCATGAGACCATATAATACTTCTAATCTTTGTTGTCATCATCGTAGATGACATCCAAAACCTACCAAATATCTTTCAGTATGATTTGTACTGGCCACTGGCTCCCACCCCATGCTTTGCATATGCTTTGTGGTAAGTGGAATGCAAGGGTAGAGCAAAAGGCCTATATATGGCTGTAGGTTTCCTATGCAAGTTCATCCATATTTTATAATAGTTCATCAAGTTTTAACCCATCTAATCCACACGTTCACCCATCCCATCACACACATCTCACCACACTCTCACTCTCTAGGAGGCAAGGATGACTCCCACTCATACCTTGCCTCAACTGCCCAAGCCAGAAACCAACACTAAACCCAGGGGGAGAAGAAGAAAGGACACCTCTCACTAATCAAGGGAAGCGTAGGTCATATGAATGTCCATATCTGAGGACGTGGCTATATGTATAGATCGATCAACTCTGCAGAGCATGTACACCTGTAACCATAAGATCACCATCATCGGCAGTGCACCCTACCTAGGCCGATACTGGGCTACCTTCCAACCGGTGCGATGCCACCCTACCACTTAGCCCTGGGCCACCCCAGAGTCCATCGAAATGCTGAGACTGTGAGACATAGTATTGGGCCCTAGAGGTCACTACACTGTCTTAGGAGGGTGTGGGCCATATACTTGTACCTTCCTACGCTATCCACTTCCAACCTAGTAGTAGTGGCACTATCCTAACTGATTAGGATCTGTCCCCTACCCATTTAGGAACTAGTGGCATGCATGTAGGGGCCTATGATCCGGTTCTCTCAACATACCAGTCCTTAGGGGGATCGGACATGATATCTTGTCGGCACAAAATTTTGTCCTATGCTTCAACACATGGATCCGCCTAGCTTCAACGCAGGGATTATCGATCCTACGCACTCCTCCCAAGACGTGCCAGTCAATTTGACCCTGCAATTGACAAGGAGAGAAAGCTAATCAGTAATTTAAGGCGGATCATGCCGATGTTGCCAGACAGTCCCGAATGTGTGGCTCTGAGAGCCAATATGGAAGGAGATTGACTAAATAGTCGATTCCAACATACTCATAAGAATAAATCAGTTAAAGCTCATGGAGTTATGGAAGGAAAATCGGTTATCATTCAGGATGAATATCGTTATTTAGATAAATGTTAGTCAATGGCAATAGGATGTCAACACTAATCAGTTTATGCTAAGCCAATGACTACAAGTAACCGAATCCCTTTTTATATGAAAATTCAGCCCATCATCATTTAACCATTTAATAGAGATAAATCTATGAACATGTTAGATCTCATCTATCGCTATGACCAGTGGGGCATGAGGCAGAATCATGCAGGCCATAGAAACAACAATAAATTCGATGACCCTAACTTATTACTAATACCAGTGGGGCATGAGGCAAAATTATGCAGGCCGTAATACAATAATAAGATCATGGGGCTAACATATCTTTCAACCTATCTTTACTTCAATGTGAACTGCATATGTGAAAACACTCGATATCGGCTAAAACAGCCGATTCAGACATAGCGCACAATTAAGGTCATGCCCTATCAGGAACAGATCTACCAAATAACGATCCCCACTCCACGGTGCTAATAGTGGGGTGCGAGGCAGAATCACACAGGCCGTGATAACGGGACATGGAACGGTTTTCGTTAGCCAATAGATCTATTCAAGACCGGACATGCCTTAACCACACACTATGCATGTAACACCTCTGGTGTTTTGACCTAATACTAAAATTTGACATGTCATCGTGTGCATTGCAAAGCATTCATATAGTATAAAGTTTTGAATGCATTCACTAAATAAGGTTTATTTCATAATGTTGTTATTTCATGTGATGTGTTTCAAAAACCCTAAATAAAGATCATGACCACAAGGGTCAAATTTCATGTGATCATGTGAGGCCATGTGTCATTTGACTCAAATAACCCTAATGGGCCATGTTACTGGTCAAAAATCAAAATCTAAGTAAAAGGAAGACAAATCAAATTTGAATTCATATTCAAATTATAAAAGTCCTTTTTGCCCCTTTTGACTAATTCAAAATCCATGAGGAATTTGGGGTTGAGGCAAAAAGCAAAGTTGGAGATTATTTTATGTAGATCAACTTTGGTATTCAAAGTTTTTCAAGCTTACATATAAAATTTGGAGTAATTTTGAAATGATTCAAATGCTCAAATGCACCCTAAATTCAAATTTCAAAATGGAGGCAGAATTTGAAAATATTTCCAGAAGCAAAGTTGTAGAGTTTGAAAAATTGAACAACTTTCATTTTTGGAGATTTTCAACTTCTTTAGAAAATTTGTGAGTAATTTGAAAAATGGACGCAGTGGTAGTTCTGTAATTATTTCAAAAATCACCTCCACCTCTCTGCTTGCCGCCGGCGCCACGCGGAGGTCACCGCCGATCGGATTTCACCGCTTTCACGCATAGTGACACGCCCAAACCTCCGTGGCGAGTTTGCCCGTGTGCTGTCAACACCGCACGCCCTCCTTCTTGCTATAAATAGGAGCACGCCATCATCATTTCCGTTTTTCACCTTCTGCTCTGCTCCGCCGCCAGCTTGCTCCGCCGCTCGCCGTAGCCTCCGTCGAGCAGCATCCGCCGTGCCCAGCTACGCCTACGTGATCATCTCGGTCCTGCGCTTCTCGGCGTCTTGCCTACGCTGCTTGGGTTGGCTGGAGTCGCCCAGCGCAACTGCTTCTTCCCCGAGCCCAGCCGGAGCTCTGCCACCATCGTCTCGACATGGCTAGGCTGTTCCAGACCATCTCCGCCTTCACCAAGCCCACCGACGTGACCGTGGTGCGCCACTAAACGTGAAGTTCACTTTGCTTTTGACTCTACCGCAGTTTTACCAGGGTTACGCCATGAGCCGACATGCTCGAGCCGCCATGGCCGGCGTGGGGTCTTCTCCGGTGTACCTTCTGCCATTCCAAGGACGGGGATGGGTTCGTAGTAAGGTGTAGATCATTTTGGTGAGGTCGGCTTCGCCGGAGCGTCACCATCGGCGCATTTTGCGGCCGGTCAGTGAGGGTAGCGCCGCCGTGATTGCTTTGAGTCACTGACAGTGGGGTTAGCCTATCAGTGCGAGTGAGGAAGAAGAACAGTGATGATTTTTATTTTCTGAATTTGTGAATAGTGCTGAAACTTTGGGAATTTGTAGGAAATTCATGATAGCTCCAAAAATTCTGAAATTTTGTGTGTGGCTTCTTTACATGTTCTAGTATGATTTAAAAATTTGAAACTTGAAATTTGAATAAATTTTTAATGTTCAAATATTCAGTCCATTAATTGAAAAATGCAATTTCCATAATTTTTGTAGGTCACTGTATAATTCCAAAAATTATGAAATTTGTTTTGGTACACTAATTTGTCATGAGGAATCTTACATAAAATTTTCAGGTCATTTGGAACAAGTTCATTTTTGGGCTTAATTCCAAATTAATTCAAAAATAGATAAAAGCAAACCCTAAGTCTTTGATTAGTGTTGGATCTTGTTTTGGTCATGTTTTGTGACTAGTAGGGTTTCAAGATCCATTTGGTCAAGTCACATGTGTGGTTCTTAATGGTAGGATTGCAAGTTGGTTTTGTTGGCTTGCAACTGTACCGTGAAATAAAATCATTTGCGGGTGTTTTTACATTTCATGTACCGTGAAAGCATCATGTTTACATTATCATCATGTTAAAGCATATGTTATCATTTCATGTAGAACCCAAGAACGAAACGATTCTAGTTGAGCAAGTTCTAGAAGAATCCCCGGTTGTCACGGGATTTGATAATTGTGGTACTGATCCGGAACCTGAGATCATCAACGAAGGCAAGACCCGGTTTATGCATTAAGCCCTTACCTTGATTACTTTGAAAAGTTTATCACCTATGTTACTTATTGCATTAAGTTGTTTAATTCAAATGTTACCTACTTGATGCATTACCTACCTTGTTACTTGTTTACCATCCTTGAAGATGTTTCTATTTACAAAAGGCGTAGAATGCTTAGTATGCTTTATAGTAGGCTTTCAAAGTAAAAGTTTTGATACAATCAAAGATGGCATACTGGCCAAAGAAAGAAAGAAGGTTGAATGAACTAGAGACTAGTCGGGTGACTTATCTTGAATGTTGGGTAATGTTGCCGGCTATGTCGCTTAAAGGCCACTCATTGTGGATCTTCTGAACGAGGCACTTTGTAGTACTGGTCACATACTCCGGTAAGCCTACTTCGGCTAATCCGATACTAAGACGAATGCCCGCGCACTAGGAGTGGAGAGATGGCGGGAGTAGCGTGTACCCTCGTGGCTGGAATGTGGCTGGATTTGAGGTGTGCTGTGCTCTCGGGTGGCATGGAGATGGCTTAGTATAGGAGGATCCGGTAGCGAGGTTGATATATGCAAGATTAAGTGCTACATATGTCGTGTGATAAGGAATCCCCAGCTGGGACTTGAATCAATTCGAATTGCCGGTGCTCCGCAGATATGGAGACTCGATTCATATACAGAAGC